>NC_083381.1:15927500-16266666 GCF_031755915.1 Ziziphus jujuba
ATTTGGAAATACCAACTTCAAAAGCGCCACTAGCGGAATCAATGATAAGTATGGCACAGTCAGCCTGGGAAGTCCCGGTGATCATGTTCTTAATGAAGTCACGATGACCAGGAGCATCAGTGATAGTGAAATTGTACTTGTTGGTCTGAAACTTCAACGAGGAAATGTCAATAGTGATACCACGGTCACGTTCAGCCTTGAGCTTGTTAAGCACCCAAGCATACTTTATTGAAGCATTTTCTGAATCATAATATTCTTTCTTAAAAATCTCCATGTCAACACCTCCAATCTTGTGCACAAAATGGCCAGTTGTTGTTGATTTGCCAGAGTCAACATGGCCAATGACCACAATGTTAATATGAACCTTCTCCATAATAAACCTGAAATATTGAACAGCAATAGAATACAGGGTTAGTTCCTAGTCAGATCCATTTAATTTTTTTGGAAAAGACACCATATGAATATTCTTTTTAAAAAATAAATATAATATATAAAGTTCACAAAAGAAAAAGAAAAAAATTGTGGGGCACTTATCCCCTGGTCATTAAGCTAGTTCCCCAGTGAGATTGTGACAGAATTGTTTGTAAAATAAATAAAAAAATTGTAAAATACCTTTACTCCTGGTTGAGAAAAAAAATGCAAGAACCTAATCAAAGTATAGTGGAACTGAAGCCGCCTGTCCGTTTAAGACGAGAGGGATTGGCGTTTGGTTTTTATAGCATCCAAATCTAATGCCCTTCTTACGTCTTTCTGTCTGGTTGATGCTGTTGCGTTGAAAAATTAAAAAAATAATAATAACAATAAAATATCAAATGCTCCAAAATTTCTGTACTGAAACCGCGTTTTTCAAAAAAAAAAGAAAAAAAAAAAAAGAAAAAGTGAAAGCGCGTTTTTGGATAATCTGAAACCGCGTTTTTCAAAAAACTAAAAGCGCGTTTTTTGTTTTTTTATGTTGGTTGAAAAAGCAAAAGTGGTTTCAAGAAAATATGAGGAAACGAGGGTCTCTCTATTAAGATGCTACTTGGACTTGTTTATAAGAGGTGTTTCCCTGATTCACCATTAAAAAAAAAAAAGGTTTTTTGCGGGGTTTATAAGTGAATTTCATGTTAATTTATGTTATTTCTTTGCGTTAGATGCTTTAGTTGATTTTTTTGTTTAACAACATTTATTAGTTATTAAAAAAAATAACTTATTAAACTTTTTAATGAATTTTTTAATTGAGAAATTTTAGTTACACTATCAAATAAATTCTATATAATTTTAATTATAAATTTATATTTTTATTCCATTTAAAATTACTATCAAATATATCTACTAATTAAATATATTTGAATTTAAAAATATAAAATTGAATATTCAAATATATTCTGAATATGTAATTGAACGTTTCAAATATATTTTAAAATATGTAATTGAATATTCTAAATATGAACATTCAGATGTGTTTAAAAATATACGACTGAATATCTTAAATATATTTAGAACTATGCGATCGAACGTTTTCAGAAACGAATATTTTAAATATGTTCAAAAATATACGATTAAACATTACAAATGTATTTAGAAATATACAATCGACTATTTTTAAAAAAATTTATAATTTTGAGATTGAATATTCTAACAAATATATCTTTTCATTATCCAAAAATATTTTAACCAGAAAGAAAATTTTATGAAATTTCCATAACTATTCGCCCAAAAACGTTATAAATTTCGTATAGTGATGTTTCACTTGTAAACAATTCATGGAAAAAAAATTTATTTTTGACTTAATTAAGATGGTATGAATTGTGGATATTTTAAATATTAAAATTATTATATAAAATTATTTTATATTTTTTAAATAGTAATGTGTAAAGAACAATATTATACAAAGTTATTTTAGAATTGTAAAAAAAAAAAATTTAACTTATAAAAAAAAAAAATGAAGTAAAATGGGAAGCTTAAGTAATTAATGGGTAATGCAAAACTAAAAAGGTGGGTTGGAAAGTATCATTATTTTCATGGGTTAGAAAATATCATTCGGGGTTTTTTTGTTTGGGTTCCCACTCTTCAACCCAACCGAAGAAAAAAGGTCTCTTTCCAAAAATTAAAATTTTGCCATAGAAAAAAAAAAAATAAAACAAAACCACACAAAAAATCCCAATCTGACCAACCAATACATGAAGTGATAATATTTATGAAAACTATATATAATTTTTTTGTTAACTAAAAGATATATACTTAACAAAGTCTATAAAGAGATGTAATAACAAATAGACGAGTAGATCAAGTCAAAAGCAAAATTTAGATGAAAGTGAAAAAACAGAACTCTGACGATAAAAACTTTAAGCTTAACTGCTTGAATATAAAATTTATTTACCTTTGCTATCTATAACTTGATTATTAGAAAAAAAGGGGAAAAAAAATCATATAAAATTATTGATCAAGTTTAGAATATAAATAAGATATAAACTAAATCCATTCTATTTTAAGTGATGGTCATAAATGTTAAAATTAAACTTAATTATTACATGAAACTATACATTAATCATTTTTCTAGAGGCCTAAATACCTTTTTTTTTTTTAATTAACATTCAAATTTATTATCTTTAAAAGGGCAAAATAGAAACCTAGAATGGTCTATATGTGGTTCCGTCCCTTTTTATATGTGAATTTTTTCTGTTGATACAAGTTCTTTCTTTGCATAGGAAAATTTTTCAATACAACCAGAGTTTGTATTCCTCCCTCTAATATATTGATGGAATTTATAGAAATGGATTCTACCTGTGGATCCCATTAGTGTATTAGAAAGAAGAGGACAAACTCTGAGAGCACCCGAATTTTTTTCCTTTGAATGAGATGCTTTACTGCTTTATCTGTTTATCATCATTTTATTAGAGTTCTTGTTGGCTAGTTTCTAATTTTTATGGGATTGTAAATACAAGTTAGATATGTGCTATTAATTGTCCAGGGTCTCCTAGTATATCCAGAAGAGAACAATGTTCCTTTTTAGGTGGTTTTATTCATTCTTCCTCCTCTGGAGAAAATCTTCTTTGACACGGTGGTACAGCACCAGATGGTACCACTCTAACTAGTTCACTGCCATCTATTGAAATACTTGTCATGTGTCAAAACAATTGCTTTGTCATATTATATTATCTAGCTTACAACTTTTTTTTTTAATTTTGAGAAAGAAAAAACTTTAAAAACTTTATTTGCATGAGCGCGTTGTAAGAACGGCTTTTCTTATTCCGGATTTGACGTTCTGTCTTCCAAATCCTCCTCCTCCATGGCTTCTTCCATTGTTACCTCGAAGACCCACGCTCTCTGTCATCTGATATTCTTCCATTGTCATCTCGCAGAGGTGGTCTTAGAATTTAGGTCTATATTCTCTTATTCTTTCACAGACCCACCACAAACAAACTTGTCTCCAAATGAGGTCGATTAGCTTGAGACTGTATGTTAGGATAATTTTGGCCTTTGTGAGTATAAGCAATAAATTCGTCTGTTTCGGGTAGATGAGAACAGAGCAAAACAGAGTAGGTGGAAAGCAAGAGAGAGAAACTAGAGAGAGAAGTGGTGGTAAGTATCTTTGAGCCAAATAACACGTAGGTGATTTAGGAAGTTGGATCACAGAGACTTTAGAGGGAGAACAGTTGGATAATTATCTATGATTTTATTTGCCAAATAATGAGATATATATACCCTCTCTTGTAATAGAAATGCTAAATACTACTAACAGAAATGCCAAATACTACTGTATAAATTAAGTTGCACTAAACCTATCAACTATTGGTCCAACCGGCCAAACAACTAAGGAAATAAAATAGCAACAACTGAAGACTAAATCAAATCCAAAACTCTCGGCCAACCCTGCAAAATGGCCGACCGACGTACCGTGCATGGCGCATGCACACATGCACACACAGCACACTCATCACTGTACCAACCTACAAGCAAAACTCTTCTTTGCTTGGCTTTGGTGTCCCTAAATAAATCTTCCATGTCTGTTTTTTTTTTTTTTTTTTTTTTTTTTTTTTTTTAATTATTATTTAAAATAATGTTCCATGTCTGTTATTGTTTGAAATTTGAAATTGTTGGCTTAAAAAAAAAAAAAAAAAAGAATAAGAGTAATAGAATAAAAACGGTAAGTCCGCCACCAGTAGTTCTTGCAGCACGTGCAAGTAAATTTTTAAAAATTTTCTTCTTCATAAAAAAATGGTGAGCTGGATGTTGTAAAATGACATGGCAATTGTTTTGACTCATAGAACAAATTTTAACAGATGGTGATAAACTAGTTGGAGTAGTACTATCTGATGTAATACCACGGTGTCATAGAAGATTTTCTACTTGCTACTTCAATTTGGTGTCAAAATCTTTAAGGGCCAACAGATTAGATAGCCAAAAAGAATCTAGATGGAAATATTCCAATAAATTGATCCCCTAGTAACCAGCCTGAGTTAATGATTAGTATTTTGTTACTTTACATTTCTCCTCAATAAAAAAAAAAAAAAAAAAAAAAAACTAACTCCACAGATTTCAGGTAATTTTGAATGTTGAATAAAATGGTTGTAAGCTGGCAAGTTATAAAGGGTCGTTCAAGTTGTAATGAGCAACCTTAAAAAAAAAAAAGAAAAAAAAAAGTTAGTATTGAGCAAGGCTACTAAATATAATTAGTAGCAGATCTAGAAAAATTTATTCAAGGAGCATCGTTAGATATCAATAATAAAACACAAAATACTATTATTCATAAAATACAATACAGAGTAATTTTTTATATTAATAAGTTTTCTATTGGATGCATCTATAATTGTACTTTTGGAAAAAAATTTCCTAAGTTAAAGTGTATCTGCATATGTACCTCAAATTTAACATATATTTCAATGAAATATATATATATATATTTAGATATATATATATATATATTTAGTATCAATTAAAGATCATATTTTACTTTATTAAATTAAGATTCCCTTATAAACTATATAATAACTTTATATTAAAATGTATGAAAAGATTTTTGGCACTCAAAAAAAAAAAAAATCACAAGCAATCCATGTGAAAACATACTCAAGGAAATAGAAATAATATTTCCTAATTTGTTCGCTACTTGACTCAAAAGTAGATTAAAATTGAAAAAGAATTAATAAAAGAGAATATAAAAACATAAATAATGAATTAATTATTAATTATCTTACAATCAATAAACTTTCACATCAAAATACTTTCAATTAAATATATCAGAAATTTAAGATTATAATTAATTAAAGTTCATTTTTTGGCTATAGATGTAATAAATAGAAAAATAAAAAATTTAACAAAATAATAAAATTTAATCAAATAAAAAGTTTGGTAAAAGTAGGGATTTTACCAATACTAATGTAACCTATGATAAAGACATGAGGAAATATTTATAATTAACTTAAAAATGCTTAGGTGTTAAAAATATTTAGATAATATTAACTTATAATAGAGATTGTGTGGATCAATGGATCATACAAAATTGGGCTAACTAGAGAAGAAATTTATGATTCGAGAGGGACATTATCAAAGTTTAAAATTTCAATATCAATGAAAATATTGAAAGTTAAAATATAAAAATACTCGTAAAAATATTAAATAATATTGAATATCGATAAAAATACATAAAAAATGATAAAAATTTATTTAAAATTTTTTTTACTAAATTTAGGATTAGCTTATTTAATCAAGTTATTATCAAATTGATTATAAAAATTACTAAAATATTAAATAAATATTATATTTCTCTTAATAAATTGATTTATTATAAACTTTAATGATCATAAAAAAAATATGCAAGAAAAAATTAATAAAATTATTTATTAATTAAGATATATAATTATATTATATATCATAAATGTCATCTCAATACTACATAAAATTTTTGACTGGTTGAAAATTATAAATCTTTCTTATTTTCATTTTAAAATGTGAAATATGATAAGTAATTATTTAAATATATATATCTCCTTGCTAATTTTGTATGTAATTGTTAATATGTCAACCATATAGATTTTATATTAAATGTGGTCGTCTTTTATGATAATTATTATATGATATTATTAAAAATAATATCAACGCTGATTCTTCATATTATTGTCTATGTTATTATTTTATATTATTATTTTTTATTATAGTATAGTCAACTACTAGTATGTAATAATGAGATTCTAATGAATCTTCTTCATATAAAATGTACAACAAAATATATATACTTTATCAATAAATAAAATTTATCAATATTATTCAATTCAATTCATTTTGTTTTGTATAATATTAAATTTTGGAAGGTAATTAAAATGTTAAAAAAAAATATCAATTAAGTTGATTTGGGAAAAAAGTTTTACTAAACATAAAAAAATATTTATAGATATTTTTGCTAAATTTTTCTTAAGAATTATTAAAATCAAATTTCATAAATATTTTTAAAGTTTTTGTAGAAATTTCATGGAAATTTCCATGAAAATTATAAATTTTTTAATTAAATTATTAAGGATTTGATGTGAATATTTTAATAAAAATTTTCATAAAAATTATATAGAAATATCAAAAATTTTGGAAGATATTAAGTAAATTATACCGTTTCTATATGAAATCTAAATTTCCTTTCCATGTGTTCGAAAAACGTGAATTTTGTATAAAGTTTATTTTTTTTAAACCATGGGCATAACTTAATTTTATAAGATACAATGCAATATATATATATATATATATATATATATATATATAGTTAGGCTCAAATAAGATCTTTAAAATGAAAATTAACATAATATTTTTATTTTTCAATCTTTGGATTATATTAAATACTGAGATTTAGAACTATACTTAGTAATTTTTGGATTTAATGGGGTTAATTTTTCTTTAATAAGGTTTTAGCATGTCACTAAATCCATATTTAATCATTTTCTAAATTTTAAACTTAATTCTTTATCTGATTTAATGATTGTTAAAAATGGACTTTAATTTTACAAAGTAAGCTAAACCTTACTTAAGACTAATGTATATGTATATAGAGTGGGTTTATAATAAGGACCGACCTGATGGCTACAATTCGGACAAAAAACATGAAGCAAATGGGAGCCCTTAGATTTTCAGCATCTTTATTTTTCAATCTTTGGATCATATTAAATACTGAAATTTAAAACTATACTTAGTAATTTTTGGTTTTAATAGGGTTAATTTTTCCTTAATAAGATTTTAGTATGTCATTAAATCCATATTTAATCATTTTCTAAATTTTAAACTTTAATTCTTAATCTGATTTAATGATTGTTAAAAATGGACTTTAATTTTACAAAGTGAGGTAAACCTTACTTAAGACTAATGTATATGTATATAGAGTGGGTCTACAATAAGGATCGACCGAATGGCTACAATTCGGACCAAAACCATGAACCAAATGGGAGCCCTTGGATTTTCAGCATTAGCATGAATGGTCCATATCCATACTTCAACACGTGTGAATTTTTACCAATTCAACCATTTCGGCTAGCACAATCTCGCACCAGCTTTGCGAAAATTCCAAATTGCAGTAGCTCTCACACCAGCTTTGCCAAATCGCACCAGCTCTGCCAAGCAACTTAACAAATGAGTTTGATGAGGATGATGAAGTATATTACGATAATGACTCCACAATCCCCCTGGGTTCATTACCCATTGATCGTATAGCAAAGAAGCTCAATGAGGATTAATATAAGTTCTGTTTACTTATCCTCTATTTGGAGGTTATTTATTTGTATAGCATGATGAGAAGCTATAAAAAGTTAAGATTGGTAATGCTGATGGGCTAATGGAAGATTCAAATGTAAATGTAAATTTATTTATGAAGTATTGGCTATTGATCAATCTCTTTTTTTTCCTTTTTTATTGGACAGAAATTCAAACTTGTAATTTTTTTTGGGGAAAGCTAGTTGATTTTCCCCAATAGCTGATCAATCATTTAAAAATAATAATAATAATAATAAGTGCTGAATGGAATTAGTTGCCCTTTTCGAAATTTCTTCATCGGATGAATTAGTTGTAAATCTTTATTTTTTAGACAGTGGGGTTGGAACGGTGGAGAGAACTTCCAGATTTAACCCAATCCCTAGGTGGAAGCAGTAGAGAATCTGGGATAGGGCTAGCCGGTGGAAGCAGATCTGGCCGATGACAGCAAGTCTTGCTGGTGGAAGCAGTGGAGACTAGCTGGAACGATGGTGAACGGCTAGAGATGGTAGTGGCTCAATGTCAATCGAACAGTCGAAATGTGGAAGCAGAGGAAGCATAGGAGAAGAGAAGAGAAGAAGAGCAGAGAAAAGGAGATTTCGGCAAAAATTCACACGTGATGAAGTATGGATCTAGACCGTTCATGCCAATGCTGAAAATCCAAAGGCTCCCATTTGCTTCACGTTTTTTGTCCGTATTGTAGCCATCCGGTAGGTCCTTATTGTAGACCCACTCTATATATATATATATATATATATATATATATATATATATTTAGTACATCTGTCTCTCAATCTAATCAAATCTTAAAAAACTTTAAGATCCGAATTTCATTTACACACTTTCACATTTCCTCTAGTTACATCTAAATACTCTTAAAAAGTCACCACTATCAGCTTTTCATTTTTAGGTATCTGCCAAAAATCAATGAGAAAATCATTTCCAACTTGGAACCACAATTCATAAAATCAATGGGTGACTGTCATATATGTCATTTAAGTTAAAGAAAATAAAACTGACTGTTATATATGTCATTTAAGTTAAAGAAAATAAAACAGAAGAAGCGTGATTCTTAATGTTTGGTAGATTGTCCTTCGTTGTCGAATTGAAGAAAAGATTAAGACCAAAAAAATTGACGGTTGTGTTTCTTTTAATTTTTGGCTAAGTGGAATAAAAATCACGCATGTAAAATTGAACATTGACAAACATGTTGGATAATAATTATAAAAAAAAAAAGGATAGCTAATTGCTATGAAAAGGAAATAGCTAATTCTTAGTATAAATCAGTATTGATATAAAAGATAAAATTAATAAAATTAATAATATATCAGACAAATACGGTATCTTTCAAGACGTTAGAATGGCTTCAAAGCTCTCTCTCTTAGTTGAAAATGGATATAACATTTTATGGAAATTGAAAACTAATCGTTTATCAGGGCTTCTACAATCTTGTAATCATAAAAATCTAAGCATTGAACTTAAAAAAAAAATGCACACACGAAAAGAGGAAAAAAAAAATATATATATATATATATATATATTTTGTTTTTGGTTGAAAATGCATATAACATGTTATGGAAATTGAAAACTAATCGTTTCTCAGGCTTCTAAGATTGTAATGATAAAAATCTAAACATTGAACCCAAAAAAAAAAATGCACACATGAAAAGAGTGAAAAATATATATATATATATATATATATGGAAATTCTATGGTGAGGACGGTCCGTACGAGAACCGCAGTATTAGTGACGGTTTTTCATAGTATTAACGACGGTTTTTTAGAAAATCGTCACCAATACTATGAAAAACTGTCACCAATATTGTGGTCTGCATGAAGACCGTCCGCACCATAGACGGACTGTATATATATATATATATATTTTATTTAATTATTCATTATAAATTTGATGAACTCTCTCTTTGGACTTAAAGAGTTCCGCAAAAGGGTTTCTTTATTGCAGAGTGCAGTTCAGACCCAGCTGAATGCAGCAGTACCCTGTCAACCTTCTCCCTGGGTGGAATCAGGAACTCGCCCCCTTCTTGTTTCTCAAACCCACACAGCCTCCGAACCTCGATTCAGCCTCTCAACGCCCCAACCCTTTCCTGTTAAAAGCAACACAATTCATCGGCCAAGAAAACCAAGAAAACAGCAAAAGAAAACCAAGAAAGCAGCAAAAGAAAAGAGAACATATCAAGAGCAACTGTAAGAGGATTTCAGCAGCATCAGGTGTGGCATGTATCAGAAAAGGTAGAGCAACCCATTTCGATAATGTAATGAAGAAATCAAAGTTCGATACAGAAAACGTTGTTCTGCGGGATATTCCAAGAAGTAAATTCTAAAAACGATTAAACAAAGATCACTAATAGAAATTCTTATTTCCTTTTGTTTTCTGTTCTTTGATCAGATTGTGGATATTAGCAGTTAGCACTGCAATTTTTAGAGTTGTTTGTGAGTTTTTTTTGGTTCATTTCCTATATGGGTTTTACATATTCAACTCAGATGTGGCCAGTGATCTTTCTAATGTTTTTCAAATCTAATATGTAAACATCATGGTGAAAGAGGATGTTCTAAATAGACAGCAACCAATGTTGATGATCTGCCTCCAAGTGCAATAATGGTCCACAGAACTCTTGGATTTGGCAAAGGGGTTTATAATTAATCCCCATATGTTTCTCAAATGTGTTTGGGTCTATTTGTCAAATGCAGATTTTGGGCGTTTGTTTTATTTCCATCCCGATTCTTTCAACTGGGTTTTGATCCTTTTTCTGCGATTTACAGAAATCGGGAGGTTTGTCAAATGAGCAGAGAAGAAAGACTAAAGAGTTATCGTGCACATATGACAACTCTACGACTACGAGAAAAACTTATATAGGACCGTCCTATATCCTGACGTGGTGCGACTGCCCAACCGTTTCTCGCCACATTTAAACATGGTTCAAAACTACTTAAAAAATTCTCTCGTCTTCATCCCTTCACCGTCCCTCAACCTAATGCACAGACACTCAAAAACTCAACACAGTTTCAATTATATACCCATGGATACAAGCTTAAATTCCTTTGAGCCATTTTACATCCTCTGCAGAACGTTTAAAACTCTTTCCTCGCCTTCTGACATAGAAATTTTTTATTTTTATGAAATCAAAGATAAATCCAGAAATTAAAAATATCTCTGGAAAATTGATTGCTTCTATTAGATCTTGATTCATGAAAATTCATTAATATTTTAATTCGTTTATAATATAGGATGAATCTGGATAAATTTTAGTTTTAAGAATTGGATGGTAGGGGTAGAGAGAGCCGTGAAGGACTTCCACCATCTAATCCCCCATTTTTCTTCATTTGTTTTTCTTTTCTTTGCTGATAACTTTTTTTTTTTGGGTCTTTTTTTTTTTTTTTTTTTCTTCTGTAGAGAGAAGTGGCGAGTTGGACTTGGATCGAAAAATTGTTCAGAAACCCAAAACAGAAAAAATAAAATAAAAAATCAAATATACCATTTTGCTAAGAAAGGGAAGAGAAAGAAGGGAAGAGGGCGAAGAGAAGTTTAAAAGTAATTAAAAAAACACGCGTAAAACTGTGAATGGAGAGTGTTTGTGCATTTGAGGGCCGGTAAAGTAAAGAAGAAGTGAGAGTTTTTTAAGTATTTTTAACTAATGTTAACAAGTGTGCAAAATGGTTGGGTGGTCGCACCACATCAGGACATACGACGGCGGTCCTATATAAGTTTTTCTCCTAAAAGAGGGTGGAAACAGCTTAAAAGATAGAGAGATGGAGTAAGATAGATGTGGAAAGAATTCACAAAATTTTTATGACTCTTCGTCTATCTAGTTTAGGAACTAAAAAAATTAGGGTTTATCCTTAAATTGAGACTCTTTTAAGGAGTTTTGTACATAATAATTACTCTATTCATTTTTATTTTTTTTAAGTCTATATGTTATTATTATCGTTTTCTTTAGATTAGGCTTTTTTAAATGTTTATCACTGTTGAATTGGAATTTTTGATGATGAACTTTTGAGCAAAGTAACAACAATGCAATGAATTGGTGACATAGGCGAAAAAAGGGGGAAAAAAAAAATCCAATAATTCGGTGTTTTGGCCAAAGTCTTGAGGGGAAACTCCTTACTCTATTTAGCCAATAGTATCATGCCTTTCTAGTTATTATGGACAATTGTTATCTATTTTATGGCCTTTTTTTTTTTTTTTTTTTTTGGTTTTAGCAATTGGCAGAAGACCAAAAGAATGAAAACTGTAATGGAAGAAAGTTAATGGGATGTGAATTGTTTTTTCAATCTAAATATTAAGTGCATTAGCCAATACTTGATTCTATTTACATGTGTTGTTAGCGATTGATTTTTTTTTCCCCCCTTTTGAATACCTGCTTCTTTTGTTTCTTCCAATTGGCAGTGGCTAGCTTTGTAATTTCACATTTATTATTTTTTTAATTTTTGGTGCATCTAAAAATAGGTTTACCATTTTAATTCCTTAAAATAAAATTTATAACGAGTTCCAAAGTAATGGTGGACTTTTCATTAGGAAGATGAGATTTGATGAAAAATTGTTTTTTATGTATATTTTATTAATACTTGTATATTTATTTTTCTACTAAAATATTTTTTTCCAGATTTTCTTAGCAGTTATATAAATTTATTAAATTTTTTATTTATTTTTGAAACGCTATATATTAGAGTTAAATAGGATTTAATTTTTAAAAAAAAAAAACTGAAGGGTGAATATTGTCCTTTCATTTATTAATTGCTTAATGTTACTAGATTAGGAAAATATTATTATATCATAACTATTCCAATATATAAAATATTATTATACTTAAATATAAATTAATTATAAAGATTTACCATCACCATTATACTTTCTTTCCGTTAGATCTAATATATTTTTATAACAGCAAGGATTGCAATTAAATTGTTTTAAAATGTATACTATTATTTATTATTAGTTAAAACTGACCCGATTATTTATTTTTTCATGATAGCGTTAAAATTTTGACATTGAAAAAATAAAATTAGTGTTATTTGACTTTTCTTTTAAATAAAAATCTATACTTTCCAACTTCACGATTTACTTATTAAGCATTCCAACATGTTTTAGGAGGAGGGGAAAAAAAAAAAAAAATCAGGTATAAGCTTTCCAACGTACCACCAATACCAACATACCAAAAGAAGAAAATGGCAGAAGGTTATTTATTTAATGTTGATAAAAAATACAAATAAAAAATAATAGCATAGTGCAAGTTAAACCCAACGGTTCCCTTCGGTTGAAATAGTACTGCGTTGGGACCAACAGAATTTTGTGCGCGTTGGCATACGCGTTCTTTCAGCTAAACATGGGATTGTATTCATTAATACAGTACAGGACAGCTTGATGGTGCCAAACGTGTATAAGTGACGCTTGAGTTATGTCTTTTTAAGATTGAAGGGGAAAAAAACCAGCCTCCCTCCCATAACCAAAGCAGTCCCAAATAGCTTACCTCCCTCCCTCCTTGAGAGCAGACTTTAAGCTCTTACCTTCATTATTAGGATATTCCTTCTTCTCCA
Organism: Ziziphus jujuba; assembly: GCF_031755915.1. Classification (NCBI taxonomy): domain Eukaryota; kingdom Viridiplantae; phylum Streptophyta; class Magnoliopsida; order Rosales; family Rhamnaceae; genus Ziziphus; species Ziziphus jujuba. Next base: position 15,940,761 of record NC_083381.1, read on the forward strand.
CACCTTCAACAACCCCAACACCCGCAATACGTTTGTTGTTGCGGATAACAAACCTTCCCAGCTGTGCGTACTCTCCAAAAGGTTCCACAACCATAGGCGTTTGGGGAACCATCTCCACGATCGCAGCATCACCATTCTGCAAAAGTTTAGGCCCTTCCTCAACCTCGCCGGTGGTAGGGTCAATCTTGCAAACGAATTTCTCAATCTTTACAGCACCACGATAGCTGCCGAAATCAATAATTGGTGCATATCCTTCAAAAATTATGCCCCCAAGGTGGTTGGCGGTGATAATGATCTTGGATTTAAAACTAATAGCTTCTTTAGCGGGATCATCCTTAGAATCGGATGCAACATACCCAGGTTTTAGATCCTTCGCTTGTATGTTCTTCAGGTTGCAACGAACAATATCACCAGCCAAGGCCTCTTGAACAGCCTTATTATCAATGTCAATATATTTAACCTTACCTTTGAGTCCTATTGGGCCAAAAATGACCTTCGTTCCAGGCTTGAGGGATCCAGTCTGCACACAACTAGCTACCATGGTAGCATTGCGGTCAATCATGTTAACATACTCAACTGGGAGACGGAAAGGCTTGTCAATGGCTATCTTAGGCACCTGAATCTGGTCAAGTGCTTCAAGGAGAGTTGGACCCTTGTACCAAGGAAGGTTTAGAGGCCTCTCAATCAGGTTGTCCCCTTCCAAACCTGATATGGGAACAAAAGGGATCTTGGCCAGGTCGTAGCCATTCATCTTCAAGTAGGAAGAGATTGACTTTAGAATTTCATCGTACCTCTCCTTTGACTAATCGGGATTGGTTCCATCCATCTACAAGGAAAAATGATTAAAAATAGGCACCATTCAAGTATTATCAAACAACTATATATTTAGCAATTGTTCAAAAAATAACAGATATCAAGCCAAAGAGGAAAATAAAACAAAAAAATATATATATATGGGGGAGATATTTTAACCTCAAAGTTCCTTCGACATTCTTTTAAGGAAAAAAAAAAAAAAAAAAAACAAATCTACAATAATTTATACTTTACCCTCTATATAACATACTAAATTAGCACAAAGATATAGAGCGCGGTTATAATAATTAAAATAATAAAATTGAGCAACATATACACCAATATGACACTAGGAGATTTCAGCGAAAAATGTATGACATCCGAAGAGAGGACATTGAATCCGATAGTTCTTTGCTCGAAACCATGCCACTAACATATCTAGAAAAGTGAAAACCCCTATAATTTACAGACAAAATTTCTATAATACACATGTTAATAGTTACAGGAGTCAAAACACCATTATCCCTGGAATGGACACTTAATTTTACCAGGTTTAATCAAGAAATAATATTAAGAGTACTGTAATCACCTTGTTAACGCAACAGATAATTTGCTTCATACCAAGGATACAAGCAAGAAACGCATGCTCATAAGTCTGTCCATTCCTGGAAGTTCCAGTTTTAAAACTACCGACGGTGGAATCAACAATGAGAATGGCACAGTCAGCCTGTAAAGCTTCTTTAATCATGTTCTCATTAAAGTTGGGATGCCCAGGAGCATTCATGAGAATGCAATTGTACTTGTCCGTCTCCAATACCTGCATGGCATTATCAATGGTGATACCACTCCCCTGAACAGCCTTGAGCTTGTCAGGTGCCCGAGCATACTTCAACGAAGTCTTTTTCATCTCAGCAGCGTCTTTCTCAAGCCTCTCAATGGCACCCATAACCATAATGTATATTTTGACCTTCTTCTCACTACTCATTATTAACCTGAAACTGAACTACAATGGAATACAAAGAAATTCCCTATCAGATGCATGAAATGACAAGCTCAGAATAATATAATACAAATATGAACGGATAGAAATGAGGCCAAGAGTAGGGGCGAAAAAACTGCAACGCAAACATATATGCGTGCAAAATACACTAATATAAATAATAATAAAAATTCCTTAGGAAACTGCATGAAAATTGCTTCAAGGATTTCCTTGTATGTTAATGATTTAATATTTATAGGAAATTGCAGCAAAATAATTGAAAACTTCAAGAAAAAAATGATGGAAAGGTATAAAATGAGTGATTTGGTCTGCTTGTATCATTTTCCAGGTATGGAGATATATCAAGATATGGGGGAAGTTCTTATTTGCCAAAAGAAGTATGATAAAAAATATTGAAAAAATTCAGGATTTACAGTTGTAATCCAATGGCTACCCTGTTCATGTGCAACGAAAAATTAATAAAGGATAATGGTGAAAAAGAGTAAATGAAACTCATTACGGAAGTTTTGTGGGAAACTTGCTTCATGTCACTGCTGCAAAGCCTAATGTCATGTAAGCAGCAAGTTTACGATGAAGGTTCATGAGCAATCCTAGTCAAACACATTATGGAGTTGCAAGAAGAATGTTAAGATATATTCAAGGCACTTTAGAGTTTGGAATCAGATTTTAAGGAAAAGAAGAAACAAGATTGATCGGCTTTGCTGATAATGATTAGAGAGGATGTGCTGATGATATGAAAAGTATATCTGGATATATATTTTTGCTCTGTTTAGGAGTTTTTGCTTGGTCATCGAAGAAGCAAGAAACTGTAACTCAATCATCATCCAACAAGCTGAGCATGTATCAGTATCTCTTGCGTCTTCAGACGTAATTTGGCTTAAAAGAATTTTAGAAGACATCGGTGAAAAACAAGTTGAAGCTACTAAGTCGTATTGTGAGAACAAATCAGAAATAGCAATAGCAAAGAATATTGTTTTTTTCACAACAGAACAAGGCACATTAAGATTAGATATCACTTCATAAGAAACAAAATTGAAGATGGTGAAATTTAAGTTTAATATTGCAGGTTGGAAAATCAAGTTAATGACCTTATGACCAAAGCTCTTCCTAATGACAAGAGTCAAAAAAACAAGTTGAAGCTACTAAGTTGTATTGTGAGAACGAATCAGCAATAGCAATAGTAAAGAATCTTGTTTTTCATAAGAGAACAAGGCACATCAAGATAAAATATCACTTTATAAGAAACACAATTCAAGATGGTGAAATTTAAGTTTAATATCGCAGGTTCGAAGATCAAATTTGTGACATTACGACCAAAGCTCTTCCTAGCGACAAGAATCAATACCTTATAGCAGCATTGGGAGTACAAAAAATGCACACTAAGATGGAGAATGTTGAAAGTTAATTTTAACTTAACTATGGTCATGTAAAAGTTTAATTAGAGTTTATCTGGAGTTAATCTTGCTTTTTATGTAACTAATGTTGTGACACGTGTATGGCCATGATGAAAACTTTAGAAAAATTCAAGAAAAGCCTTTTGATATTGGCTTATGTAAGAGCCCGTGGAAAATAGAGAAAACAAGAGAAAGCTCTTTCTCCACTATTTTTTCATATTCCCAATTCATGCCTCAGTTTCAATCTTTTACACTTGCAAATATTTTTCAGACTCTAGATATAAAAAATATGTTTGAAGTTGCTGCTCTATGTATATACATATATATATACATCTTGTTGTGTGATTAACTGTAACTGCAAGTCACACCTTGCTGTCTAAAGAGCCACAAATTAATTAAATCAAATCAAGTCAATAAAATAGCAAAGACTAAAAATGTCAAGTTCTTATTTGACCAAATTAGCTGGTGTTAGAACTTAGAAGAATCTCTATGGAAAGAAGCTCGAAATTCAAAGCCCACCCATAACATCTAAGACAAAATCCACCGTCATATCAGGAAGCAGAAGTTAAAAAACAAACTTGAATGAAAAAACTGGCCGGCTATAATAAGACAAAACCCATACAAGCCAGTAACGGGTAACAGCCCCGGCCTATGGCCACTCTGATGCCTCCCTTACATCTCACCGGCCGACCTCTTCTCCTTAGTTAAAGGTGGAAAAGGTATAACTATCTCGCAAACCAATCTTAAATCCGTCACCTTGCGGCGCGTGGCTTCCCGATGGTGGTATCGTGGCCGGCTGCCGGAAATTAGGAATGGGTTTATGCCTGATATTCGGGTCGGATATCAAAATTCCAACGGCACCCGCCTCCAAAGTCAAAAAGTCCTTTTAAAAAAAAACAAAATTTACCCAACCACCAACAGCCACGTTGCTGGTTACCCAAACAGCAAAAGAAACGAAACCCGGTTTGGCTAACCGATCCAGTTCACGGCACGAATTCTTAATAAGGGAAATAAATTCATTTTCCCTAAACATATATTGCATTATCTATCTATATATATATATATATATGTATATACTGATAAAGGGAAATATTTTCAAACAAACAAATCAAATATAGCAATAATAAAAAATAAAGTAAAATAAAAGCCAAAAGGACGTAAAAAATAAAAAATACCAATCCAAGCAAAAATATTATGTGAAAGGGCGAACACCGTCACGGTCTTAAATTGAAAGATCAATAAAACAAAATTTAGAATCAAACCATGCCTCTGAACAATAAGAAAACGAAAAATTCGAACTAACACACAAAAAAAAAAAAATCCAAATTCAAAAAATCTTGTGGCATCTTAATTAAACACGCAGAAAGCAAAATAAGTCAAATAAGTTTAAAAATATCTGGCTTAGTAGGAATCGTTTCTTGTTGTTGTTTTTGAGGAGAGAGAGACTTGAAGAATAATGGGCTGAGAGAGAGAGAGAGAGAGAGAGAGAGCAATACTCTTTGTGTATAGCTGCTGTGTTTTATGTTTTCTAACTTTGAGTTAGTGGACTTATATATGGAGTGAAGTAGTAGTGAATATTTTGACAGGTCTTATGTAGCTTGTAAACTGTCTCAAACAAAGAAGACAATTTTTTTTTATAATTTTTTTTTCCTCATCTTTTATGTACTCTGCTCTTGGTCTTTGCGTGCCTCTGTGTGGCAAAACCCAACCAAAAAAAAAAAAAAAAAAAAAAAAAAAAAAAAAAAAAAGGAAACTTCTTTTTTTTTTTGTGGGTGACGCTGGCCATGGATTTCCCAGAATTTTTATGAGATTCTGGAGGAACTTATGAAATTGGAGGTGATCCTGGCGAGTGAAAAAGAAAATGAAAAAGCAAAAGAAGAAAAGAAAAAAAAAAAAAAAAAAAAAAAACAGAGAATTCAAGGAGGAGGAAAGGAGAGAATATATGCCAAGTTGACAAGTAAATTTTAAAATTTTCGGCTTGTGTGTTAAATGACAAAGTAAAAGAATTAAAAACGTCCAGTTGACAACAATAATTTGAGCGACGCTTCTAGATGAGCCCTATAGCATTTTTCATTAATTATGAATAAAAAAAAAAGAACCAAAAATATATATAAATATATATATATATATATCTGGAAAAATTAGAAACATGGGGTTGAGATTTGAGGAGGAGGAGGAAAGACAGAAGAATCCGGTCCCACGTAATGGTAGTGGGTTGGAGTCTCTGAAGCTTGGTAGGTATTATTTTTTTCCCCTCTCATAATTTGCAAACAAAATTTCCCCTATTGGCTGATTGAGAATAAATCAGAGGAAAGGTCTTCAGATTGGATGGTTAGTTTTAAGTTTTCAGTTGGGAGACATTGATACACGTTAAAAACAAAAAAAATGAATGAAGAGAGATTCTTTTTTTTTTTTTTTTAATGAAAAGAGAGATTGAGGCGCATTCTGTGCAATTGAAGTACATACTTTCCTCACTAATACACACATAAACATTAAATTTAAAAAACATGCACATTAAAGAGAAAAGTATACACTTTTTTTGCTACGGAGAGAAAAGCATACACTTCAGTTGAAGTGTGGATTTTTCCCATATGAAAATTAGAGAAGGTAGAGTTAAACAAATAAAAAAACTTAATATTTAGAGTAGATACGGCACAGAGTAGTAGATTAAAAAATATTTGGAAGAGAAGCACCATTGTATACTATCATTCAATAGTTCTCTAATTTATTAATTGAAAATTTACAAACATACACAAAATGCAATATTTTTTTTCAATAATATAGTCCATTAATTACAACAATGACGAAATCGAGTAGAGTTAAATGATTTTTTTTTCTTTTTTTACCTTTATTTTTATAGAAAAATATGATTTTAATAAATTGGAACATATATTTGAACTAATCCATTTAAAATAAATAAACATACTACTTTTTTTTTTTTTTACTTGAGGTAAAGGAAAATATAATCTCCAAAGTTATATTAGGGATTAATCAAAGAAAATAAATAGAAAATTAGAAAAAAAAAATAACAAAATGAATCTATAATTACAATTAAAAAAAATCAGCTTCTCCATATTTAATTAGGCATTATAATGCTAAAAAGTTATTGATAAATATTTGTTACGATCCCATTTTTTATTTTACAAAATATATATTTATTATATTTAATTTAATGAAATTGGTTAGTGATAGTTAGACTAATGCTCTTAGGTTTTAGCCATTATTGTTATATGGTTAAGTGTTACTAGTTTATGGGTTATTTAATGCCTAATATATAGGGATTCTTGATGTCATGTTTCTCTATTTAAGAGATAGTAAATGAATGTAAAAGGGGGTATTTATGATTAATGAAATTATGGATCATCGATTGATCTATTGGGAGGTTGGTTTCCTTTGAAAAATCTATTCTATCCATCCACTTAATTTTATTTTCTATGTTTTCCAATTACAAAATAATAGATTTATTTTATTTTTCTATGTTCCAATTACAAAATAATAAGTTTATAACATTTGATATCAAAATCTGATGTAGAAAAGGCTGTGAAGTTTATAACTAACAACCAAAATTTGGTACTATTTTACCAATTAGACTATGAAAACGTGCAATATATAGGTCAGATTAATATGTGTATCCATCTAATACTGATAGTTGAGTAAAGTTCCCACATATCAATGTCGATATAATTGATCAACATAGCTGATCAATAAGGTTGTCAAGTTTTGAAAGCATAGTAAAATGTTACGATCTCAATTTTTATTTTAAAATAATATATTTATTGTTTTATTTATTATGTTCTCTATTAAGAGAGAATAAGTAAATAAAAAGTGGTGCTTGTGATTAATGAAATTGTAGTATTGATTGATCTAGTGGGAGGTTGAGTTTTCTCAAAAAACCCTTTTATGTACATCTTTCCAACTAATTTTATTTTTTTTGTGTTTTCCAATTACAACTAGTAAGTTTGTAACAATATTATAGTCATATTAAGAGATTATGATTATAAATGACTAAAATACTTAAAAAAACCATAAATGAGAAAAATATTAAAATATGCAAAATTGAAAATGAATTTTAAAAAACCAGTTATAGACTGTGGGGAGAATATGAGTTGAGAAACCTACGAGGAAATCTCGATGAAAGCGAATTCCAGTTAAGACTCAATTTTCTGTCGACGTTGGATTGACATACTTCCCATTTTAAAAAACAAAACTTTAATGGCCAGCGGTGCGAGCACCCAGCAGCAGTTTGATACGTTCAAAACTTCGCGTTTAACTAGATAACTGTTTTTTGCATCCATATTTTACTTTCTTCGAAAAATGCACCATACTTTCTCTCTTTCCTTCTTTTTTTATTATTTTCCTTCTTTAAGTTCACGTTTATCAAAAATAATTTTTCCTTTTGCCAACGTAAGCTAATTGCTTTCATGGCAATTTAAAATTTGTGTATACTTAATATTTTATTTAAATTTTAAATACTCACTAAAAAAAGCAATTAGATTTAAAATACTTGAACCAATAAATATGATTTAGATAATGACCAAACGCTTTCCCCTCCTTCGCAGCAGCAAACTTTTTTACCGTCAACTCCCTAACAAAAGCCAAAACCAACAATTTGGTGCCAAATTTAATAGCATTGTCGTCTCAAATTCACTACAATATTAAGCAATAATTCATACTCATATATTTCAAAAAAACATAATAATTGTATTTTAAAGTCCTCTAGTTTGAAAAAGTTGAAATTTTAACGCATAAGTACTACAAACTCCAATTTAAACACTTAAAGTTTCAATATATTGCATATTGATTGGATATTTGGATGTTTAGTGCATGGCTGTTAACGATTTAAGGGTATTAAAATGTCTATAAAATTTAAATTGCAATAAATTATAATTAATATTGGTGAATATCACAAAACTGTTAATCACTGTTAGCCAAAAAAAATCAATTTGACCAAAATGCCACAAATTGAAAATTGAGATCCTAATTAGAACGTTTTAAATTCGAGGATAAAAAGTGTAACCTCCTCAAATTAGAGACTATCAAACTATAATTAACCAAAAAAAAAAATCTATATAGAAATAAATTTATAATCAAAACCATGCATAAAAAATGATTAATTGTATTTTAACATCTTTTAATTTAGAATAATTAAATTTTAAACCTTTAAGTTTAAAACATTGCAATATAAGTCCATAAGTTTCAATTTGTTACCTTTTTTTATCCAAATGGATTTTTTTTTTTTTTTACTAATCATGATTACTTGGTTTGTTTTACTTTATTAATATTAAAATATAATTTATTGTAATTCAGGCCCTCTATTAAAAATTTATTGCAAATTAGATTCTTAATAATTTATAAATGTACATTCGAATACCTCCAATATAAATCCCACGCTAAAAATTTTGATTGGACCAAAGTACAAAGTACAATAAGAATATATAAGAATCTGTGCCCAGTAGTTTCTGATGTTTGCTTTGTATGATTAACATGAAAGACACATGGCCTCCCGAAATTTTTTTAATTTTTTTATACCATATATGTCTTCTTAATGTTATTTAGATAATATCTTTAAAAAGGATATTTTGGCCTTCCAAATAAAGTAAGGATATAATCTAATAAGCTAAATATTTTTTGGTTTAGATAATAAAGTGGTTTTAATGAAAAATTTGATACTAACCTGCAATATTTATACGGTTATACCATAATTGTATACATTCTTCTTTTAGAAGAATACCATAATTATATACCAAATGGAAAATGTTTATTAAAATCTTGAGGTTACTTAGGAGAGTTAATGTTCTTTAATATCAATGGGGAAATAATACTTTTGACTCAAATTAATATTTGTAAATAAAACCTATCTAAATGCAAGTTTTCTTTTTTTTTCATAATTGACAAATACGAGAAAGACAACTCAATTTCTTTTTTAAAAAAAATTAAATTAATATTTTTTTTGGTTTTTTTATTAACCTATCACTATCAAACACCGATTTTTTTTTTTTTTGGAGCTTCATTTAATATTGTATTAAATTTAACGTATAATAAATAATAAATATTTTTTATTGGATGTACATATAAGATTGTACATGTGAATTAATATAATCTACATACATTTAAAAAATTATCCACCCCACACCCCAAACCCCCCCCCCCCCCCCCGCCCCGCCCCCTCCCCCAAAAAAAAAAAATAATAAAATAAAATAAAATAGGTCAAAGTTTATGGAAATCTAAAACATGCTGGCTGCATTTTATAGCTGAGTCTTTGACGCTTTCTGTGAATTTCCTTCGCTCACGTAAGCACAGCTTGGTTTTTATTTAAAATAAAAATTAAAAAAATTAAAAAAAGAAAAGTCGCGAGGCTGATCAAAGTCGCAAATTCAAAACCACCCGTACTCATTTGATTTCATGTTTGATTTTTCATAATTATTAGCATTGATTCCGTCTGTGCATTCCATGGACCTATAATAGAAAATCTATTTAAAAATTTTATTATTAATAAATATATTTGAATCGATTTTTTTTTAAAATCTATAATATAAAATTTGTTAATAATTATAAATTTGATATCTATAGATAATAGTTTGTTAATAACTATAAATTTGATCTCTATATATAATATTATTTCAATTATAAAATTTAAATTAAAAAATATTTACCTACCTATCTTTATTTCCATCTATGAAATCTTTCTATCTAATTTTTTCTATATAAAAAAATTTAATTTAAATTCAAATATATTTATATAATTAAATTTAAAGTCAAAATATTTTCCATTTATAGAATTCAAATTCAAATATATTTTTAATTCTTTGTAATAATTAATTTTCATATATTAAACTCATAATTTAATTATTATTATTATTATTTATCCTATAAACACATTTTTACCTTATAAGATAAATTATTTATGAAATTCGAATTATAAAATATTTATCTACTTAATTTTTTCCATCTATAAAATTCAAATTCAAATTCAAATGAATTAATAATTTGTTTTAGATATAAATCTTATTTTGCTATGTTTAACAACTATTATTTATGATATTATATTTTTTATATCCAAATAAAAATACATCTTTATTAATTTTCATATATTTTTATTATCTAAAAAGGAAAGAACGATGAACAATATATAAGTAAAGTCACAGATCACACTCACTATGACAGGACCCATCCCGGGAACCTTCTCAGGATCCCCCGGGTGGCCTCATCTAATGAAGTCCCATTGGACAATCCTTAAAGAATATCCAATGGAACATCATCTTAAAACGTGGACAACAAACACATGCGATAACAATAATACCTCAATATGTATATAAAAAAAAATAAATGAATAAATCCACAACAGCGTAACGTCTACAACTGGCCTACTGTACTACAGACCATAACTACACGCATAAGTACCATGGTCTCTACTGAGTCCCATATATAAAATCAAAGCATTCTAAGAGTATCAACGAAGTCTAGGAGTACAAACAAGTAATAAATAAATCCAAAAGATAACAGTAGATAAAGGAAAGATAAATACGACTGCTGTCATGGAAGGAACAAAATGATAAGCTATGCGCGAGGTAGACTGCTACTAGCTGCCTAGACCTAGGGGAATGAATTTTAAAACAATAAAACGTGTGATAAAGAAATCTCAATTAGTGGCATAGTATAATAGGAAAATAGTAATTTATTTTTAAAAAATCTTTCTCTCAAGACCTCTCGTTCCACTCGTTTGAAAAGTTCCCGTTTAAAAATCATTTCACAAAACCCAAACTTGTATCCCAACTATATCATAAAATCGATACTCAAATATAAAATGGACGATCATTGTAATATTATAAAATGTCTCAAATCAAGATATAAATATTTGAGCATAAAATATAATAAATACAGTTCCACCAAATAAATATGAAAATGCAGAAATCACCACAATGTTTGTAAATCAACAATATGTTCAAACATACACAATGTACCAAACGATGTACCAATCTGTAACCCATGGAAGACACCTATCTCACGACTCTCAATATACGAAAGGTGTTGTGGAAATATCAATTAACCGCCAGGACGTACCCAACCTCACGGTCCGTGGCAATAATAAACAGTTGGATGATACCAACCTCACGGCACCGTGGTAATAATAATAAACCATCGGATATACTCGACCTCACAGTCCGTGGTAATATAGATAACCGTTGGATGAAACCAATCTCACGGCACCGTGGTAAATCCAGCGTGCTGTAATATAATACTAAACCAAACTCTGTTACTATACGATACATCAATTTAAAATAACCGATACAGTATCTTACTGTATCATAAATTATAATTTAATATTCATGCTCAATTGCTTGTCTAAATATTTAAAAAAAAACTTCAAATCATGATTTCTTACTAAAATAAGAAAATACCACAGTGAAATATATTCACCATAAATCGATTTTAAGTATCTAAAAATTTATAAAATATTTGAACATGCTTAAAATCATATAATTTTCAATATGCCTTCTCAAATCGATTAATTTACAAAGTGATTTAAAACCTCAATTCAAATACCAAAATATTTAAATACCACAAGTTCATTCATGAACTCATTAAAATTGCCAAACGTTTAAAATATTGACAACAATCATATAAAATGATAACATATATATATATAAAAGCAGATTCTCATGCGTCTATAGAATGAACATTCAAATCAAACGATAGGTATAAGTAAAATACTCAAACCACAAATATATATTATACTATATACTCAAAACATTTTTAAAACTAATAACCACTCACAGTATTGTAGATGCTCACGCATGCTCCTCTACAAGATTGCCTCCAGGCTCAACTCGAGTGCCTGTAATATAATAAAATGTTCATCAGGCTTCAAACAACTAAACAGAGACACTTGTATAATCCAAATGTCTCAAAATAATTTATAGTACTACAAAATTGCATAAATTGGACACCGGACAGTCTAATTATACCGTGTGTCCTTAGGATCCGGTACCCAAAATTGAAGATTTTCACCCGAAGCCTAATATTTCAAAATCGAACCACCTAATGGGTCCTAATAATATCCAATTTCACTAATTCAACTCCAATTTTAACTAATTTGACCAATTTTGTCCAAACATAGTCCCCAACTTATCCGAAAATTAACTAATTGATCCAAAAATGGAAAAATTATCAAACGACCTCCAAAATTCACAAAATCTATATTGACAGAAAGCCCAAGAGACAAGGAACTCATCAGTATGCTCACCTTGATCCAAAGTTTCCTCCAGTGGCCAAAAAACACTGTTGAAGCATCGGCCGAACTTCCTGTTGTCGGATATTTCAAACGGTGAGGAATCTGGACTAAATAACCACGGAAATGAGTTCATAGGGGGTCAAGAATGGTGGAAAAGGTGTATGGGTTGGCCTGAAACGGCCAAGAAATGTGAAAATCCGGCAACCCACCTCGCCGACCGTCGCAGACTTTGCCAGCCCGATCTAGGCGTGTCCAGCCTCTTCTTGCCGTGAAATTTCAAGGCTAAGCTCGCCTTCAAGTGACCTTTCTAGTTGGCTGGCGCGTGTAGGTGGTGCTTGGCTACAAATGGACAAAACGGCGGTGAACCGGTTCGACGGTAAATGGGTTGAAATGACCCAGTTCGAACCCACGGGTCTAAAGAGATAATTTCTCGGGTTTTGGGGAATAAATGGGTATTTTGAGATTTGTTTCCTATTTGACAAGCTTACCTAGGCTTATATAAAGCCTTGGGTCACTAACAGACAAAAATTGGGGACTGGCTTGGACACTGATTTAAAACTTATGCTTAAAACTTCTCAAAACCATAATTTTTTATCCGTAACTCAGAATTTTTAGTGCCGCCAGTCTATGAACTTGTATCAATGAGATGTTCACAATGGTATCTCAGTCAAACAAAAAATATTGGCTATTGAAAAAGTCAACTTGAACCCATATATTGTTCACTTGGTCAAACTCGGTCAAACTTAGTCAATTTGGTCAAATTTGTTTTATCATGTATATTTTTTGGTACAGGATGTTACACACTATCACATGCTTGTAATCTTGGAAACTTGCAAAGTGTCGAATACTATATTATATATACATATACTGAGTATAATTTTGATCAATTTAACCATAATAATAAATACAATTATAATAATAATAATAATATTAATATATTTTATATGATATATTATATACACATGCACGATATTTTATATATTATATGTAATAATAAGTATAATTATAATATATATTATATAGTATATTATATACACATGCACGATATTATATTGTATAATATAAACACATAATAATAATAAATATATGTAATGAAAATAAAAATAAAAAATAAAAAATACTCATCCATTAACACCATTTCAATGTTACTAATTTTTGATTTGTCATTAAACCATGGGATCTTTCAAAGTCTTAAGACACACACTTTGAATGTCCACTACATTTTGTTAGAATTGATGTAGTTGGTAAAATTAATCTGCCTGGACATATTCTCCAAAATAAAATAAAAATTTTATTGATGATAAATATATTTGATTTGATGATTGTATTGCTTTTTCTTGCACGTCCTTAGTCTGAATAATCTCCTGTGTCTTCTCAATTTTATCTTTTTCTTATCCATCATTTTGAAAAAGTTGATAGACAAAGGTGAATCAATAATCAAGGATTCTTTGTCTCAAGCATCTTCTTCTTTTTTAAGAGTTTCTATATCATATCTTGATTCAAAATCATCAATTTCTTCCAAAAATCCATATCATGACTCATATACATGCTTATGATTAACATGATCACGTTTAGGATCCATAAAAAAAAAAAAAAAAAAAAACAAATTGAGATTAAACAATAAAAAAAAATTAAACCCTAAAATAGAAATATGAGATAAATAAAAACTAACAAAATATTGAATACCGAAATTTTAAAAAACCAGGAGGTGTTACATACTAATTTATAGCCAAATATGTTTAACTTATTTGGTAAATAAAATAAAATCAAATATTAAATAATAGTACATGCAAAAGAATATTCTCTAAATATTTAATTATAAATACGTTACACAAACCCATAAATATATATTTGGTAAATAATATCAAATCAAATATTTTATTAAAAATTAATTATATATATATTTGGTTATATCCATAAAAAGTAAGATAATGAATGATAAATAATAAGTAATAATAAATAAAATAAAAATATTTCAAAATTATTACCATATGTAATTAAATTATATCAAAATTTAATTTTATATACATTTAATTGTATCCATAACATCAGGACCCATCCAAGAACCCTCACTGGAACCCTAGACAAGTCCTGATCCTAGGAAAACACCATCGAACCTTCCAACGGAAAATACAACAGCATTTCTCCTAAGGGTAGGACTTACCACAAAATTCCCTGCACATAAAACACACTCCAATAAACACCACCTTATTCCTCCCACCTTACTACAATTTGTTTCCATAAATTTACAACACTCCAAAATAATAACAGGGAATCAGTAAGCAATTAAACAAATATCTGTCCAATGCATATACAGAGCGTTATACAAATAAATATGACATTAGTACAATGACAGATAAAGAAGCAATACAAGATGAAGAGGAAAAAGGGAGGAAATGCTTCTTGGATGTTCGGCAATGAACTGAGACGTCGAGCTCGCCTCGGACGATCAACGTCTTCCAACCTGGGCCTGGGGGAACGGAATTTAAAAATATGACATGCTAATCATCTCAGTGAGTAACCCAATCTACTATACAATAATAATTAAAAAAAAAGGATAAATAACTTAATTAATTAATTAATAAGAAATAAGTAAATAAATAATAGGTAGTTAAAAATAATATTTTCCCTCAAAACCCTCACGATTTACTCAGTTAGAAAAGTTTCCTTTTTAAAATGTTTTACAAAATCCGCTATTTGTATACCCCGAAAACCAAGGAAAACAATTAATCAATAGTTTTCTAATAAAATACGATAATTCAAGAATCCAAATTTATAATGAAATAAATTGAAATAAAATATAACTTATAAGAATTACTAAATAACTAATGCATGTCATAACAATTAATACAGAAATATTAATAAAACTCACATTAAAACATTAAATATTGTCTTAATTTAAATACAATTTCAAAATATTTAAGTTGAAAATCATATTCCGAAAACCACTTGATGCACCCACTATATATCAGTGGCGCCAACGATACCCGGCATCTCGAGCACCGCCAGACAGGAGGTTAAAGAGAGAAATCGGCATACGGTCGCATGGTGTCCCACCGTGCCACTGCTAATAGGCATCCCGGCCATGGAGGGGTGGCCTACCCTCATCCGATGGCAACCACAGGACAACCCCATAATCACCTGTGCGCTACTCACACCCACCTGCGTACTCACCACATCCACCTGCGCGCTAATCATATCCATGTATAAAGAACACTAGTACGTGTATGGTGCATCTAAAGATCATAAAATCAATATATTTATTTTCAAATCTCAAAATCTCATAAATACTATCGGGTATATTCCATCCAATTAAACCCGTAAATTTTCCATAATTTCTTTATAAATGATCGTCGTAAATCCATTGCATAATTTCCATCAATTTCAAATCCATCCATGAATGTAAAAATAATTTAAAATAATTATTACTCCAATTCCTCAAAATTCAAATATAATTGAATCTCACAATTCATCAATAGATAAATACATTTTTATTAAACATGAATAATTTCACAATTTATTTCAACCACAATTTAAATAAAATTAAATCCACAATTTCATAAAATAAAATTCCCATAATTTACCAAAATCAAATTATACTTTAATGCACAAATATACTTTAATTTTATTCAATTGTGGCATCAAAATCCTAAATATAATTTATAAATAATTAAAACATGAATATAATTTCCAAACACATATTGAACATAAATTATATGCAATTTATTAACCCAAAATAGTTTTGAAGGTGAGTCACTCACCTCGAGCATGCAATTAACCCAAGATCCTCTATAGGATCAATTCCACGATGCACACGTGCTCCTAGAACAACAATATTACATAACTCAAATAAATTAATATTTTATTCGGATAAATAATACCCGGTACCTGGGGGTTTAACACAAACGTTAACCAAAATTCACAAATAAGGTGCCTATGGAAAGCTAAGGAGACGAGGATCACATTACCGACCTTCATTGGATCCAATTTGGTCGGCAGGGACTGGTAGAATGGACGAGAAGTTTCGGCCAAACTTCAACTTGTCGTATCTCTCAAACGACAAGGAATTGAGCAGAATGGACGTCAAAATCGAGCTCAGGAGGTCCAAAATAGGTGGAAAGGAGTATCAATTTGGCCCGGTGGTGGCCGGATCGCCAACGAAGCCAACCTTGCCGTCGCTGGCAACGAAGCCCGATCCGGCCGCATCCGGCGATGGTGGGCCTCCATTTTCCGGCTTCTGGCCGGAATCTTCCCCCTCTTCCTCCCCATTAGGCGCATGTGGCTTCATATGATCGAAAAAAAGAGAAACAGGATGAAGCCGAGAGGGAGAAGGAAGGAAGAAAGAAGAAGAAGAAGAAGAAGAAGAAAAGAAAAGAAAAAGAAAAAGAAAGAAATTTTCGTGGGTGTTTCCCCACGTGAGGAAAAAAGAAATTTTTTTTTAAATAATAATAATAATAAAATAATAAAATAAATAAATAATATTAAGATAATATAGTATTTAATATGGTTGACATGTGACATCTCCTTATTGTGACACATGGCATCCTTTATTAAGTCACACGTGGTATACTATTTACATATTTAAAAATAATATTAAAATAATACTGTGTTTGAAAAACTTTACAGGTCCATAACGTTTTAACAAAATATCCAAATCAAGTGTGCCGCTAGTCTACGGACTCATATCGAGGAGTAATTCACATCCATGTATGAGTCAAAGCTTAACTTTGCATGAACAAAAAGTCAACTCCGGCATCCCTTGGACAGTTTTGACCTCAACTTTTTTTTGCTTATACCTTTCAAACCATAGCTCCGTTTTCGACGTGCTACTAGTCTATAAATTCGTGCCAACGTGTACTTCGTAACAGAATCTCAGTCAATGTGAAATTCCATCGAAAGCAAAAAGTCAACATTTGACCCCTTCTCGGTCAATGACGGTCAAACTCGGTCAACCTTGGTCAAATTTTAGAAATTTCTGATTTACTTCGGGACGGGGTGTTACAATCTTCCCCCCTTTTCAAAAATTTCATCCTCGAAATTTTACACATCACAGAAACGCATAAGAATATTGGTTGCGGATTTGTGCCTCGAGCTTCCACGTCGCTTTCTCGACTAGATCAATTCACCAGGAGAGTTTTGACTTGAGAAAAAAGTCTATTGACCCATACGCATTCTTCATGACTTAAAGATCTGTCTTAGTCGATCCATGCATGACAGGTCTTTGATGTCCTTTGGTAGCAACAATACGTGAATTACGTTGCATACCCATGTTTGCTTCCTCGAAAATACTAACTTGCATGCCACAAAACCAATTATTCCAATAACCCCGTAGAAACTAAGGTAACGAGAACTTAACTTTCTTTGTCAGCCAAAGCGTACGACCCTCTTCTACGGAGATAATTTCAAAAAACTCAACCTCAGACTTCGAATTCAAGATCTTTTCCATGCACGTCGGCTTAACTCATTTGTCGATCTTGAGCGGCTTTCAAACTCTCTCGGATGACTTTCACCTTATTCATAGTCATCCGTAGGTGTTCGCATCCAATTCAAGTTGGTTGTCGTATGGTGCTTCTCCTCACCCACTTCACTTCAACACTATGGAGTTCGGCGTTGTCTCTTATATAGAGCTTCGTACGAAGACATTTTTATACTCGCTTGGTAGTTAATATTACAACGAATCTTATCAATGACAATTGCTTATTCCCACTTCATTCGACATTACATAATGCACGGTCTTAGCATATTTTCCAAAGTATGAATTTTTGCGCTCCACTCATACAATCTTAGAACCTAGAAGTTTCCTTTCATTAATCCCTTCCAAAACCTCGAGGTAAAACATAGATTTACTATTAAATACGAATCAATGCTGGCACCCAACTCTCGCAACTCAACCATCAATTGAAGTCGTACTGTTTGCATATAAGTCAATGAACCTATAAACTTCCTACTTAGTGCATCAGCCACCACAGTTGTCTTGTCCAGATGGTGGTCGATAATGTAATCATAATCCTTGGGTAACTCCGTCCATCAATTTAAAAGGAACGATTACAACTTAACCTTAATTTTCCCAAACCAAATATCAATGTCACCAATTTAAGATTGAGATTATTCTTGTTGCATCTGATTACACTCCTAAAACTTACAATTATAAGATCCTCAAACATAGGAAAAGATTCAACGCTTTCTTATATTCTAACTATACCCCAAAAATCATATTCCTTATGAGGTTAAGCTATCATGAAGGATATTAATAACCTTAGCTCTATAAATCACTGGCAATATAAAACCTTTAATCTCCAAGAAACTGAAATATCAAAATCTTCTTAGTTTCTTTGAAACAAAAATAACTACGCTTGAACATTCTACTTCCCGTTTCCATTTGTCGACAACTTAGGTACCTTGATTCTAACTTGGCAACTTCCTTTATCGTGTCAATCCACCAATAATACTTAGTGAGCGTTTGATACATTTTCACACCTTTGGAGTGTATCGCATACATCGAATCACGTGCTTCCTTTAGGATCTCCTTTTTGAACTCAACGATATCCTACTTTGGACTCTCAATTGGCGATACTTAACCCTTGAGTCGTTCTTAGAAAAACTTTAAATAAATAATAAAATATATTTTTCAAATATACCATCAACATAAAATATATACAATTTATCAACCTAAATTAAATTTTCAACTTCCTCAAAAATCAAAAATCAAAATATAATTTATAAAATTTACTTAACTAAATCAATGAAATAATAAATAATAAGAGAGTTATTTTAATTAGTTTAAAATATCTTAACTTGCATAGGCAATTTTTAAAATTCCACATTGAAACAATAATAAAAACATGGATAAATGCATTTTAATAATCATTTTAAAATAAGTAAAATGAATCGATTAAATAATAAAAGAAATATTTAAATCCATTTGAAACATGTATTTAAAATAAGAGTAACAATATAATAAAATTCATTTTAAATCATCCAATCAATTTAAACAATAAAGTCATAGTAAAATGCACATTTAAAACATTAATTGAATAAATGATAAAAACACACTTTATGTAAACTCTCATAATCAAGGTAAATTATAAAAACATGTCAAAATACATTTTAATTCACAACTTTAAATAAATAATAAAATCAATGTAAATGAAATTCATGCTAAAACATTGATTTAAATAAATAATAAAAACATGAATAAAATACTTTTAATTTCAAATATCACTTTGAAAAGCATTTAATTTTTGATAATCGATCGAAAAAATATATTGACACCTTGAGGTTGATCGACACACATTCTTACTCGGCAACGGATATCGATTATGGGTGGTCACCTTGTTAAGTCATTGGTCGCCGATACACACCCTTAGGCAACCATCATTCTTCTCCATGAATGAAACAGATGCCATTCACGATGATAAGCTTGATCTAGTGAAACCTTTATTCACCAAATCTTGCAGCTGAGCCTTTCAGTCCTTTAACTTTGATGGAGTCGCACGGTATGGCGGTAAGGAAAATAGATTGGTATCCAAAGCCAATTCAATGGTGATTTGATACCCTTTTTACGGTCGTAATCCAGGTAACTTGTTGGGCAAATGCTTTCGAATTGCTTCCCACTATGAGCACTTCCAACACTCACCACCTACTTGGGCATCAACCACATGGTCAAATACCCTTGATAACCATTCTTCGATAGCTCCTTGGAGACGAGGATAGAAATTAACCACGATAAAGGCCCCCTTAACTCCTCCACGAAGCACCACTTCAGGTAAGCTGAAACACTTTAATTTTACTCTTTTATGGTAGCGGTCCATAAGCATAAGATTCATAACTACTCAATAATTTTACTCTTTTATGGTAGCGGTCCATAAGCATAAGATTCATAACTACTCAATCCATATCTAGGACCACTTCAGATCCCAAAAAGATTCACAGAATCGGATCTGCCCCCATTACTTGACATTCGATAAAGAAAAGGCAATCCTCGACCATTGACCAGGCCATAAGAATTCCCTGTTAGGATAGGTGATTCAAATTTACACCCTCGAAGATTAGAGTTATTTAAACTCGGGCAATAGATTTGCTTCGAGATAAAGGGAAATAATGCTTCAAGACGGGTAAAATGAGAGATTAGACGAAAATGGGATGCACAACAATGCAAAGTCCCTTAGGAATACTAGAACCTAAAGCTCTGATACCAACTGTCAGGACCCATCCAATATCCCTCACTGGAACCCTAGACAAACCCTGATCTTAGGGAAACACCACCGAACCTTCCAATGGAAAATCCAGCAGCATCTTCCCTAAGGGTAGGACTTACCACAAAATTCCCTGCACATAAAACACACTCCAATAAACACCACCTTATTCCTCCCATCTTACTACAATTTGTTTCCACAAATTTACAACACTCCAAAATAATAACAAGGAATCAGTAAGCAATTAAACAAATATCTGTCCAATGCATATACAGAGCGTTATACAAATAAATATGACTTTAGTACAATGACAGATAAATAAGCAATACAAGATGAAGAGGAAAAAGGAAGGAAATGCTTTTTGGACTTTCGGTAATGAACTGAGACGTCATGCTCATCTCGGACGATCAATGTCTCCCAACCTAGGCGTAGGGGAACGGAATTTAAAAATATGAGATGCTAATCATCTCAGTGAGTAACCCAATCTACTACACAATAATAATAATAATAAAAGGGTAAATAACTTAGTTAATTGATTAATAAGAAATAAGTAAATAAATAATAGGTAGTTAAAAATAATATTTCCCCTCAAAACCCTCATGATTCACTCAGTTAGAAAAGTTTCCTTTTTAAAACGTTTTACAAAACCCGTTATTTGTATGCCCCGAAAACCAAGGAAAACAATTAGCCAATAGTTTTATAATAAAATACGATAATTCAAGAATCCAAATTTATAATGAAATAAATTGAAATAAAATATAACTTATAACAATTACTAAATAATTAATGCATGTCATAACAATTAATACCGAAATATTAATAAAACTCACATTAAAACAATTCATGAAATAATTAAATAATTAAAATAAATCAATTTATTGAATAATTAAGCAAAGAAAAAATTAAATCAAATTAAAACCTTCATTTGAAATAAATAATAAAAACAACATTAAATATATCCTTAATTTAAATACAATTTCAAAATATTTATTTTGAAAATCATGTTCCGAAAACCACTTGATGCACCCACTATATACCAGTGGCGTCAACGGTATCCAGCGTCCCGAGCACTGCCAGACAGGAGATTAAAGAGAGAAACCGGCTATGGAGGGGTGGCCTACCCTCATCCGATGGCAACCACAGGACAACCCCATAATCATCTGTGCGCTATTCACACCCACCTGCGTACTCATCACATCCACCTGCGCACTAATCATATCCATGTATAAAGAACACCAGTACGTGTATGGTGCATCTAAAGATCATAAAATCAATATATTTATTTTCAAATCTCAAAATCTCATAAATACTATAGAGTTTATTCCATCCAATTAAACCCGTAAATTTTTCACAATTTCTTTATAAATCATCGTCGTAAATCCATCGCATAATTTCCATCAATTTCAAATCCATCCATGAATGTAACAATAATTTAAAATAATTATTACTTCAATTCCTCAAAATTCAAATATAATTGAATCTCACAATTCATCAATAGATAAAATACATTTTTATTAAACATGAATAATTTCACAATTTATTTCAACCACAATTTAAATAAAATTAAATCCACAATTTCATAAAATAAAATTCCCATAATTTACCAAAATCAAATATACTTTAATGCACAAATATACTTTAATTTTATTCAATTGTGGCATCAAAATCCCAAATATAATTTATAAATAATTAACACATGAATATAATTTTCAAACACATATTCAACATAAATTATATGCAATTTATCAACCCAAAATAGTTTTGAAGGTGGATCACTCATCTTGAGCACGCAATTAACCCAAGATCTTCCATGGGATCAATTCCATGATGCACACGTACTCCTAGAACAACAATATTACATAACTCAAATAAATTGATATTTTATTCGGATAAATAATATCCGGGGGGTTTAACACAAACGTTAACCAAAATTCACAAATAAGGTGCCTATGGAAAGTTAAGGAGACGAGGATTACATTACCAATCTTCATTGGATCCAATTTGGTCGGCAGGGACCGGCAGAATGGACGGGAAGTTTCGGCTGAACTTCAACTTTTCGTATCTCTCAAACAACAGGAATTGAGCTGCATGGACCTTAAAATTGAGCTCTTGAGGTCTAAAATAGGTGGAAAGGAGTACCAATTTGGTCCGGTAGTGGCTGGATCGCCGATGAAACCAACCTTGCCGTCGCAGGCAATGAAGCTCGATCCGGCCGCATCTGGCGATGGTTGGCCGCCATTTTCCGGCTTCTGGCGATGTGGCTTCATATGATCGAAAAAAAGAGAAATGGGGTGAAGCCAAGAGGGAGAAGGAAGGAAGAAGGAAGAAGAAGAAGAAGAAGAAAAGAAAAGAAAAGGAAAAAGAAAGAAATTTTCGTGGGTGTTTCCCCACGTGAGGAAAAAAGAAATATATTTTTTTAAAATAATAATAATAATAAAATAAATAAATAATATTAAGATAATATAGTATTTAATATGGTTGACATGTGGCATCTCCTCATTGTGACACATGGCATCATTTATTAAGTCACACGTGGCACACTGTTCACATATTTAAAAATAATATTAAAATAATATTATATTTGAAAATTTTTATAGGTCCATAACTTTTCAACAAAATATCCAAATTAGGTGTACCGCTAGTCTACGGACTCATATCGAGGAGTAATTCACATCCATGTATGAGTCAAAGCTTAACTTTCCATGAACAAAAAGTCAACTCCGGCATCCCTTAGACAGTTTTGACCTCAACTTGTTTTTGCTCATAACTTTCAAACCGTAGTTCCGTTTTCGACGTGCTACTAATCTATGAACTCGTGCCAATGTGTATTTTATAACGGAACCTCGGTCAATGTGAAATTCCATCGGAAGCAAAAAGTCAACATTTGATCCCTTCTCGGTCAATGACGGTCAAACCCGCTCAACCTTGGTCAAATTTTAAAAATTTTCAATGTACTTCGGGACCGGGTGTTACACATAAATGTAAGATAACAAATAATAACTAATAAATAATAATAATAAATAAATAAATAAAATTAAAAAAACTATTTTTTGGAGGGAATTTGGAAGAATAGTATGCTGACACGTGACACATACGATTCTTCTTTTATATATTATATAGATATTATACGATTCTTCTTTTATATATTATATAGATATTGCTTTTTTATTTTTTCTCTTGGCACAACTAATTATGTTTAAATTGATTGAAGTCATTAATTGTAAGGATTCATTTTTTTATTTAATTATTTTAAGAAAATTACACTTACTTAACCTTCCATAATAATTATAAAAAAAAAAAATGCAGTAATTCAAATGTTTGAACCAGTCAAAAATGATTAATAAAGATATTCTTTTGCGTCTTTTTCGTGGCCATCCTTTAAGTGGCGAAGTTGGAATCCCCATCCCCAAGATAATATATATACAGTTTAGTAAAAATGTTTACTAATTTGTGGGACGAATTGTATTTGACCTCTTACCCCAAAATAAACAGTTGCAAGTCCTTCAATTGACATTCTAATTTTGTGAAGTTAAATATTTAGAATTTCAAGCATTCTTTTATCACCAAATAGTTTATCAATTGATCTCATAATTATATAGCTCAATAAAATAAGGCTACATGATTTTATTTATTTATTTATTTTGCAATATTATAACCGAAGTATTGTTTAATATTAAAATATTTTCATACTACGCACCATAAAGTACTGATGTGTCACCTTATTTTCCTCAGGTGGTGGTTAACTTAATTTTTGATAGATTAAACTTTGGTTCCTATTTTCTTTCACTTTCCTTGCATCTTCTTAAAAATGCCAGTAGGTTTGACATTGATTATTCCCAGGAAATGAGGTGGGTAAAGGGCTGCTAAGTTTTGAGATTTATTGTGTTTGGCACGAAAAAAAACAGAAGAAAAATAGAGAGAAAATAGAGAGAAGTAACAAAGAACTTTCAGGAACTTTCTAAATCTGTTATTAACTACTAACTGATATAGCTTTTACAGCGTTATTTATAGTAACATAATATAAAGGACTCTAATACAATACAATCAGTCACATATTAGTTTTGTTACAACTGAAACATAACAACAATCCTTGTCTGCCACATGTCTAAAACAATACAAAACTTCAACAAGGGCAAAGCGACCTTGTTAAGCTTATATATTTGTAGGGGATAATAAATTACCCAAGAAAAAAACAAGAAGCATGTTGGGGATTTTTGAATTATTAAGTTATAGAAAAGTTTAAGTTTCAGACTAAACAAGTAAATACGTCTTTGACTTCCTAAAAAAAATAATAAAAAAATGTCTGACTCTTGTTAAATAAGAGGGGAAAAAAAAAAAAAAAAAAAGAAGCAAATGTCTTTTATTATTATTATTATTATTATTTTGGCAATACTAGGGCAATGGTAAGGCAAAATATTATTATTATTTTGCCTTAACACGGGGAAAATCTAACAATTGAAAGCCCAATGCCTTATTCAAGTTAAAAAAAGCTAGTTTTTCAAAAAACAACAAACCAAAAACATAAGGTCCACAGACAACAACGTATGTGTTTCTCAAATGTGTTTGGGTTTATTTTTCAAATGTAGATTTTGGGTGTTCATTTTATTTCCATCCCGATTCTTTCAACTGGGTTTTGATTCTTTTTCTGTGATTTACAGAAATAGGTGTTAAAAAAATAAAATAATATAAATAATATAATTTGTAATTTGGCAAAGTCGGTTGAGTGGTTTTTGGCTTGAGATTGAAGAAATGACACTTGGTTGCAATTAATGAAAGTATGTCCAAATAGTTTACGTAAAAGTATATTAAGTTAACATGTGTAAAAGTAAAAACCATGGGCTTGGGCTTGATTTCTAACGTGGGCAAGAATGAAGGTTGTGAACCTTTTCCCCGCCTATTTAAGCTTATATGTAGGCTTGTACCAACTTTTTAGCTTGTATAAGAAAGAGCAATAATAACGTTCATAAACTTTTCTTTTAGCTGTTCCTTCCAATTGCTATCAGTCACGGCCCTCTCCTTTTTTCTTTACAAAACAGTACTTTTTCAATCTCCTCTTATATTCAAGCCTCCAATTTTAAATATATTTTGCATATTATCCAATAAATTTGGTACCAGAGCCAGGTTCTTGCCCCCTTTATAAAATATACATGGCAGCCAATAACCAATCAATTTTTAATTATGTCCAAAATCTAATTCCCATCTTTACCGGTAAGAGTTATGAATTTTGGTGCATCAAAATGAAAACCCTTTTTATCTCACAAGATTTGTGGGATATAATTGAAGAAGGCTATGATGAGCCTGAAACTCCAGAGCAACTGCAATCTTGGGCTGAAGCAATAAAGGAGTACAAGCAAAATATCCAAAGAGATGCAAGAATACTTCTTTTCATTCAACAAAGGGTAAACAAAGTATTTTTCCTAGAATATCAAATGCAATAAAATCTAAAGCTGCATGGGAAATTCTGAAGCAACAATTTGGAGGCCATGAAAAGGTAATCTCCATTAAACTTCAAACTCTTTGGAGAGAATTTGATTATTTAGCAATGAAAGATAATGAAATTGTCAAAGAGTTTTCTTTTAGAGTTTCTGGAATTATTAATCAAATTAAAAGTTATGGAGATACTATTGCTGATAAAAAAATTATAGAAAAAATATTAAAATGTTTGCTAGCAAAATTTGAGCATATTGTTGCAGCCATAGAAGAATCCAAAGATTTGAAAATATACTCTTTAGATAAACTACTTGGCTCTCTCGAAGCACATGAAAAAAGAATGAGTAGGTTTTCTATCTAACCTGTGGAGCAAGCATTCAAATCAAATTGTAACATCACAGAAAGGAATTCGGCAACCTCAACAAGCAGTTCAACAAAAAGAGGGGTTCCTTTAGAAGAGGACATGGTAATCAAGGCCGAGGTAGAGGAGAAAGAAACAATTATGAGCAAAGAAATTTCCCAAGTAATTCTAAACCTTATTGCATTATTTGCAAAAAACCTGGGCACGAGTCAAAAGATTGTCATTTTAAATGCACAAAGTGCAAAATTTCTAATCATTCACAAAGAGATTGTTGGTATAAAGACATACGAGAAAGAAATGAAGTTAACTATTCTGAAAAGGTTGAAAATAGTTAAGTATTTTATTCATGCATGCCTGTTAAACAAGAATCAAAACATACATGGTATTTGGATAGTGGATGTAGTACTCATATGATAGATGATCCAAAACTCTTTGTGAAGATGGATAAAAACTTTTTATCTGAGGTAAAGCTTGGAGATGAAAAGTCACATGAAGTCAAAGGAAAAGGAGTAATAGCAGTAAACTCTAAAGGAGGTAACTCTAAACTCATCCATGATGTGCTTATGTTCCTGCCTTAATATCAAATCTCTTAAGTGTTGGCCAGTTACTTCGCAAAAATTATTCTGTAATTTTTGATGGAGAAGAAAGCACAATTATCGATAAAAATAAAAATATCATGGTGGTAAAAAAAAAAATGAATCAAAATAATGTTTTTCCTCTTATTATGCCACATGATGAAAAACTAGCTTTTCAAAGTCAAAAATTGGATGAGTCATACTTATGGCATTTAAGATATGGGCATTTAAATTTTAATGGCTAAAATTATTAAAAGACAAAAATATGGTTTTAGGCCACCTCCTATTGCCCACATAGATAGAGTCTGTGAAGGATGCATATATGGAAAAATGCATAGATTGTCATTTTCCAAAAATACCTGGAGAGCAAAGATACCACTAGAATTGGTACATTCTGATATTTTTAGACCAACTCGAACTCCATCTTTAAATGGAAGAAGATACTTCCTTCTATTTGTTGATGATTATACCCGAATGATGTGGGTATATTTTCTAAAAGAAAAGTCAGAAGCTTTTTTGGTATTCCAAGAAGTCAAGTCAGAAGCTTTTTCGGTATTCCAAGAATTCAAGACGCTTGTAGAAAAGCAAGTCGAAAAGCCACAGAAGACACTCCGAACAGATCATGGTGGAGAATTCATTTCTAAACCATTTATGGAGTACTGTAGGAAAAATGGAGTTTAACGACAACTCATTGTTCAGCACACCCCGCAACAAAATGGTGTAGCAGAGCAAAAAAATAGAAGAATTGCAGAAATGGCCAGAAGTATGCTAAAGGAGAAAGGCCTTTTAAATGACTACTAGGCAGAAGCCGTCAACACTGCCGTCTACATCTTGAATAAATCTCCAACAAAAGCTATCCTGAACAGGACTCCATATGAAGCGTGGCATGAACAAAAGCCCCAGGTACAACTTTTAAAAGTATTTGGATGCATAGCTTACGCACATGTCCCTTCACAATATAGAGAAAAATTTGATGAAAAAGGACAATATAGAGAAAAATTTGATGAAAAAGGAGAGAAATATATATTCCTTGGATAGAGCAGTGAGTCAAAAGGTTACCGGCTATACAATCCAAAAACAACTAAGCTGATAATTTCTAGAGATGTTATCTTTGACAAATTTACAGCATGGAATTAGGAAACCACTCCCAAAACAGGAGCAAAAATGTTTGAAGAAATTCTTATTCAGGATAAGTTATATTCTCAACCAATTCAAGACCTTGGTCTAAGCACAAGTCGGCAAGAATCTCCAGCCCAGTCCAAAGAATGGATATATCTTCAGATGATGAATCACCACCAAGAAAGGTACGTTCACTCGTAGATATTTATGAATCTAATAATATGGCATTTTTTGCATGTGAGCCTCAAAATTTTGAAGAAGCAATAAAAGAAGATATTTGGATTAAAGCAATGGATGAAGAAATTGCAACAATTGAAAAAAATGATACATGGGAAGTGGTTGATCTACCTGAAGGCAAAGATGTTTTTGGACTCAAATGGATCTACAAAACCAAGTACAAAGAAGATGGAACAATTCAGAAGTACAAAGCATGGCCAGTTGCCAAAGGTTATTCGCAACAGTCAGGAATTGACTTCAATGAGACATTCGCATCAGTTGCTCGAATGGAAACTGTTAGAACAGTTCTCGCATTAGCTGCTCAAATGGAGGTATCCGTTTATCAACTAGATGTCAAATTTGCCTTCCTTAATGGAGTACTCAAGGAGGAAATATATGTGGAACAACCTTTGGGCTACACCATCAAAGAAAAAGAAAACAAAGTCTTATGATTAAAAAAGACACTATATGGACCAAAGCAAGCACTACAAGCTTGTAATAGCAAAATTGATTCATATTTTAAACAAAATGGATTTCAACGCAGTCCAAGTGAACCTTCTTTATATGTAAAAAAAAAAAAAAGGTACGCAAGATATTCTCATTGTCTGCTTGTATGTCGATGATTTAATTTATAATGGTACTAATCCAAAAATGGTATAAGAATTTAAAAGTGCAATGATGAAAGAATATGAGATGACAGATCTTGGCCTAATGAAATATATTCTTGGTATCCAAGTTCAACAAGCAAAAGGAGAAATATTTATTTCTCAAGAAAAATATTTAAATGATCTTCTTAAACGGTTTTATATGGATAACTGTAAACCGGTATCTATACCAATGGCGTTAAATGAGAAGTTGCATAAGGATGATGGCACACAGAGAGTTGATGCAAAAAACTACAGAAGTTTAGTTGGATGCCTCATTTATCTAACAAATACCAGGCCAGATATTGTCTTTGCTGTCAGTTATGTTTCCAGGTTCATGCACGAACCAAGTAAAAATCACCACACTGGAGCAAAGAGAATCCTTTGCTATCTACAAGGTACCAGAAAGCTTGGACTTAAGTATGCCAAAGAAGTAGATAACAAGCTCATTGGATATACGGACAGTGATTGGGCAGGCTCCATAGATGATCGCAAAGCATCTCAGGATATTTATTTTTCTTAGGTACAAAATCAATTTCTTGGTCATCAAAGAAGCAAAGGACCGTGGCATTATCTTCAGCAGAAGCAGAATATATATTTGCTACAGATTCTGCAAGTGAAGCAGTATGGCTTAGAAGAATTTTATCAAATATGCAACATGAAGAAACTGCTCCAATAATTATCAGATGCGATAATATATCAGCAATAGCAATGACAAAAAATCCAGTGTTCCACAGTAGGATAAAGCACATAGGAATTCAGCATCACTTCATCAGATATTTGGTCGAAGAAGAAGTTAAACTTGAATTTGTCAACACATCTGAGCAACTGGTAGACATTTTTACAAAGCCAACAACAATAGAAAAGCTAGAAGATTTCAAGAACTTTGCCAAAATTACAAATTAAAAGGGAGTGTTAAAAAATAAAATAATAATAATAATATAATTTGTAATTTGGCAAAGTCGGTTGAGTGGTTTTTAGCTTGAGATTGAAGAAATGACACCTGGTTGCAATTAATGAAGGTATGTCCAAATAGTTTACATAAAAGTATATTAAGTTAACTTGTGTAAAAGTAAAAACCACGGGCTTGGGCTTGATTTCTAACTTGGGCAAGAATGGCAGTTGTGAACCTTTTCACCGCCTCTTTAAGCTTATATATAGGGGGAATTTGACCCAATGTCCCCCAAAATAGGTGGGTGAGGATATTTATCCCTTCCTTTTCAGATTTTTTTTAATTTACACTTTCATTTCAATTTTACGCTCAATAAAAATTAAAAATTACTTCTTCTTTTTTTTTTCTTTTCTTCCGAGACAGCCTACAATCCAATTGAAAAAGAAAAAACTTCCCAGGAAACAGCTTTCCTTTGTTCCTTTTTCCCTGAAAAAATCCATAATCTCATTGAACTTTGAGTATGCAGAACTTGCGAGTGCTACTGGACAATTCGGTGGAGATAGGGAGTGTCGAGGAGGGAATTGTCGTTGACGGCAGTGGAGAGGGGAAAAGGGATGTTGGAGGAGGAATGAGGAGGAGGAGAAAGAGGGGATAAGGAGGAGTCCATGAGCTTGAGGAAGTTACTGAAACAGTGAGGGCAGAGGAGGAAAGAGGAAGCAAAATGAAAACAAGAATTATAAATTGCTTTCCAAATAATTTTTTTAAAAAAAAATCAAAAGCAAAGATTGGAGAGCTTAAAAAGAGACTGAAAAGAATGACTTTGGATTTTTATAGATATATTTTGGTTTGAGCAGTTTCTCTGGTCGGTCGGCAATCTGAGGTGGAGGCTACAATAAACTTGAACGCAATGAATCAAGCTCCCGAAGCATAGCATGTCTCATTCTCATGTGCTAGAGGTCTGCAAAATAATTGCCTGAATAAATGGAGAGGCATAGATAAAAATGTGAAGAGAGTTAGTGAGCAGCAAGAGGAATGGGAAGAGTGGTGAGAAGAAGAAGAAGAAGGGAGGAGGAAGGAGCAAGGAGTTTGTTGTATATTTGCTCGCCAGGAAAAGTGATGAGAAGAAGAGTAGTTTTTCACCTTGACCCTTTTTTTTATATATATTAAAAAAGATAATTTAGGAATATTAAAAAGTAGATGGGTAAAACAAAAAATATGTAAGTGGATTGGGTAATTTTCGTCATGCCATTTAAAATAGGGGAATTTGGCCCTTTGATCTCACGGGCAGGGCTTTAACAGAATATACCGTCTCTTCTTTTATTTTTTTTGTTTTACCCTTCTATTTTTCAATAATTCTAAAATACCCTTATATTAAAATTAAATATTTTTACATAATTTTTTTTCTATTTTATTTTTCTTTTTCATCCGGCTTTTCTCTTCTCCTTCATCACCCTTCTCCCAAAGCTGGTTCACCTCTTCTCATTCATGAAGATTTTTTCACTTAGTTGTCTTTTTGCCAAACAACCTGGTTTTATCTCTCAGATCACTAAAATTCCATACATACCTGTTCAATTTGATAGTTCGATTCAAAATTAGGATATTGTGAAGAAAGAGTATTTTAAAAGAATTAAGGTATTGCGTTGCCACTTCGTTACAAAAAATTCCTTTTTCTTCCACGCAATCTAATACCCAATAGCCCAAACCCCTCTCCATCGTCTTTTCGTTTCCTCTGCCTTTTGTTTTTTTAAGGAAAAAAAAAACATTACATTACTCAAAAATTTAATTTAATATCCTTTTTCAACCTTCTCGTTGTTATTTCTTTTTGTTCCTTTGGTGTTTCTTCAACCCTTGTTTTATGTTTCCGCAAACTAGAGAATCAGCCAAACTGTTTTTCTAGATTGTTAAGGCTTCAGAAGAAGCCTCTCTATATAAGAACGGCGCGTTCCGAGGTGTGAAGTGGGAGAGAAGGGATTTCATAATTGGGGTTTTGAATAAGACGACCTTTTCATTTTTCATTTTTTTTTTTTTCATATTGAAAAAATAAAGTAATAAAAATAAGAGGTGTAAAGCTTTTTATCATCCTAGCGTCGAGCTATTTTTCCGCAGGACCTCCCTTACAGTATCGTCACCGCAGTAGAGTTTAACCTGCGTACGTCAGAGACCTCTCAGATGATTTGCTGCAGCCAACTACAAAACGGTCTCACAATGTCTCAACCAAGGAAGTCATATTCTGGAAAAATTTTAAGTGCCAACAATTCAAGTGTTCCCGGCAGCTGCTCTAACACCTGCACTAGCAGCACCAGAGATGAGAATGAGTGAGTGGTCCTGAACCTCCTTTCATTTTGTCGCTTTCCATCATTTTTTGGGTAGAAAATTTGTTAGTATATGCAGACTTTCAATTGTTGCAGTAATTATGATGTAGTATCAAGTCTGTATGCAACTATAATTAGTGCCAGATTAATAACTTCCATAAGCAAGGAAATTTATCTTGTTTTATTGCTTTCCTTAGGTACTCATCAAAAAATCTGTCTTCAATATTGCAGACTGAGGGATGAATCAGAAGCCCTTTGTTGGAGAACCCGAATATATCCCCCTAGAAAGGTAACCATGCCGAGTAGATATTGGTAAAATGCATTAGAAGGTTCTTAAATAGTCATGACATGAAGGGGTTAAAAAAAAAAAAAGTTTAGAGAAGAAAGAACAAACTTCTGAACAATAATAATTATAATTAATTTCTCAATACATTTGTCAAAATTTTGTGTTCATCTTTGGTCATAATGAAGAACCTCTATTTGTGTTAGGAAATCACTTTAGATTTTTTGAATAATTTCTTAGATGCTATATACATAATTTTAAATGTTTTGAGTTTCAGGCCAAGGTGTTATTACTCTTTGTACTGACTCTTTCGAATGTGTTAATGGATGATGCAGGCTTGCCAGACAAGGCATCAACAACAAGATTCACATTCGGTTGGGTGGGTTCTTCCCTGTGGTACTGTCAAATAGCTAGTGAAAATCTGAGAGTTTTGATATGTTTGCCTGCATTTGGGAAGCTTCACAAAAAAGTATTGCAGATGCCTTTTGTGGGTTTGGGTTATCAAATGTTGAACTAAGCGAGCTTGTCTTGTCCTGTGCTCGCTTTTTGCTTTGTATAAACATTCATTTTGGAAAAAGGAATATATATATTTAGGAATCAATTTCTAAAATGATTAATAGGAGGAGTAACTCTTGGAATCCGTCATTTCTATTATAATAGGTATGACTCAAAATTTGATATGCAGCAATATTTTGTAGTGATTATACTGAATGTATCATTCTTTTAGGACAATGACCAAGATTTTTTCTTGCAGTCTTGATATTACAGATAATAAAATTCAAACCATGCCATGGGCAGCGATTCTTGAAAAGGTTGTCCAGCTACAAAGTTTGCAACAGCTTTGTGTGGTTAAGGATCTTTCTGCTCATGATGTGGTGATGCAATTGATGTGGAAGGAAAACTACTTGATCAGAATGCTTAACAAGGGAGTACTTGCATTTCCAATCTCAAAATGGGTCCCTGGTACTGGTCCAACTGTCAAATTTGGTTCAAAGGGAAAGTGTCGTGGTTTGATACTGACTAAAACCCTTGAGTGGATCTTAAATTGGTGCATACTACAGAGCATGTTTGATAGGTATGTTAAACTTGACCGTGCATTTCTTGTCATGGATTTATGTTCATATTTAAGATACATATTTTGATTGGTGCGTACAGTTGGACATATGTCAATATGTAATATGTAAAATGTCCATTTCATATTTTTTAGACAATATGTAGAAGACAAGAAGTTATTTTTAAGTTTGGCAGTTCTTACAAGTTTGTTCTTTTCAAGGGATGGTTACTTCTTATCCTAGATGCTTTATTGAACTTTATACCTTGCCTTTTAAAAGACAAGGTGGCAATGCAAATTAGAGATAGCCTTCAAATAGTCAGACAACCCTTTATAATGAGGAAATTTAAAATGTTTAAAAACTTGATATAATTAAACCTGTGATTTTATCCAAAGATTTGACTTTTGTCATCTTCCAATAAAAACATGTCACGTTTAATTTTCTGTTTGCAATTTGATATCTTAGAATGAATGAATTTTTTGCAATCAATTTATTTAGTTTGAATTCTGATTTTTCCTTATCTTATTTACAACTGATAATTTAAAAACTTAGAACCCAGTGGAGTTGGAAGGTTTGAAAAAAGCACACATTTGAGGTGGCGTTGCAGTGGTGCAATATCTTGTCTGGTTGGATAAGCAGGTAGTCCGTGAAACTTGTGCATCTGTTCATTTCTTGGACAAGTAGTCAATATACCATTTCTTGAGGAAAAGCTTTTTATGAAAACAATAAAACTAAAAAATAAAAAATAAATAAAAAAAGATATCTAAGCTTGTAGTGCATATACGGATGTAGGAGATATATGGGGTTTCTTGTTACTTCTTGGTGGGAGACGAAGTGACTAAGAAAAAGCAATTGTAAGTTCATTTTTTGTTTTTTGTTTTTTTTGTTTTTTGGTTTTTTTAGGTTGTTATGCAACATCTAACATTTGATTGAAATACCAGTTGAGATGTATTGTGGCTTAAATATTTCCTGAAAGAGGAATGTAAAAGGACATAAACCGTATCAGACAATTTGTCAGTACACATCTTGTGTATATTTCTATGTGTTTGCATGCAATGCTCTGCTTGTACAGTTTCAATACACACTAATCAAATAATGATGCAATGATTGCAAGCATGGCAAATTTCACCATATAAAGATAAATAAAGTGTTTTCCAATTTCAAATGAACTTTGACATGGATATGCTAATTCCTACTTTAGCAACCACTTTCAAAAGGTAGCATGACATTCGATGCATAACAAATTCCAATATATTAAGAGAAATAAAGGGTTGTCCACTTCTAAAATGAACTTTGACATGGATATGTTAATTCCTACCTTATCAACTACTTTCAAATGTTTTTGTTAAAAAGTGATATAGTTGAAAATGCTATACTGCAGTAAGTGCTAATCTATTTTGTTTTACCTTTTTATTATCATTATTATTATTATATTTTTTTGAGTCTTACAAAGTAATTTTGTTTGCTTTATTTTGCAGGTCCTGAAGGGTCATATTGCACTTGGGAATGCTCAATTTCCTAATGGAACCAATGGTATTTTATTTTATTTTTTAAATTATGTATTTCATTTTAAGTGAAATGTATTGACTATATTCTTGTAAGTTTGTGTGATAGGAAGGTACATGTTCATTTTCCTACAGGTAATGCCCTAAACATTCTTGCTTGAGTTCCACTATAGAAAAATGGTCTTGATTATCGGCATGGTACAGGCCACGGAATTGGGTCTTACCTTAATGTTCATGAAAGCAAGTGTATTTTACTACTTTCCTCTATTATTACTGGATATGAGCTATTGCCTCAATTGTTAGATTTGAACCTTTATACTTCTCTATGGATACTCTAGGTATTTAATTATATTCTTTGAAACTTGTATACTAAATATTGTAACTAACCGTAGACATTTCGTTTGATTTCATCCAGGTATCAAATTGGTCTCCGTTATAGTGGAGGTGCCTCGTATGCTTTTAATGCTATCACTAAAGTTTGGCATTATACCAATTGTGGTGCCAGTTGGTGTTCGAGATTTTGACATTGATGGGGAACTTTGGGTCAAATTAGGATTGATACCAACAGAGCTTTTTGTAGGAGCTGTAATATTCTCTAGTTTTTATTCATAAAACACTTGTACATTTTTCTCTTGCGTGAACACCGTCACCTTCTTAAATCAAAAGATCAATATAATTTAGAATCAAAACCATGCTTCTGAACAATAAGAAAACGAAAAATTCGAACTAACATACCAAAAAAAAAAAAAAAAATCCAAATTCAAAAAATCTGTAGCATCTTAATTAAACACGCAGAAGGCAAAATAAATCAAATAAGATTAAAAATTGTGAAGTCCAGCCGCACCACCACTGCACCGACAGTGTGAAGATTGCACAGCCATCATGTTTGACACCACTGCACCGACAGCCATCATTTTTGACAATGGTCATTGCTGCACCGAAAATGGATTGTTCAACAATTGTGGGCTCTGCAGAGGCTGTTGAAGATTGTGGCCATGCAACCGATCTTGTAAGCCTATAAATAGGCTTCATCCCGTTGTATGCAAGTCAAGCCAAGTGAGCAAGCTTAATATTATTCCAAGTGAAGAATATTGAGAGAAAACTCCGAGAGAGAGAGTGTTTAAGTTCCAGAGAGAGCTTGAGAGAAGAGTGAGCAATTCCAGAGAGAATTTGAGAGTGTAGAGAGAGGTTCCACGTGAGAATCCAAGAGAGAAGTTTTTGTATTTTTGTATTCTATTTCCAAGAGAATAATAGAATTCTTTTTATTTTTTTTCTCATATTTCTTCTCTAAAGTGCTCAAGAACCACAACAAAAATGTCTGGCTTACTTGGAATCGTTTCTTGTTGTTGTTTTGACCAGAGAGAGACTTGAAGAATAATGAGCTGCGAGAGAGAGAGAGAGAGAGAGAGAGATATGCCGTGGTTTGTGTTTTCTAACTTCTTCGAGCTAGCCGCCTCGTATATGAAGTGCAGTAGTATACAGTGGATATTTTGGTAGATATCATATGTGGAATTTTTCTTATCTGAGAAAAAGAGTTTATTAATTATAGAGAAATGCTATGGTACGCGCGCCACTGGCAATGGTAATAAGCCCCTGTCCGGTTGGACTCGTCTCGTCTAGATTTTTTTTTTTTTTAATTAATTGGGAATTGGGAATGAGGTCAAGGAGATTTTACTAATTTGATTTTATTTTTCCATTTATTCTACACTGTTGGTAGCTTCGAAAGCTTGTCAAAGAAAGGTCTTGCCAAAGAAAATGGAAGGGTGAAATGTATACTGCTTGTAAACTGTTTCAAACGTAGAAGAAACCATTTTTTTTAATTTTTTTTTTCTCATTTTTCATGTACTCTACTCTTTGTCTTTGTGTGCGTGTGTGTGGCAAAAAACAAAAAAATCTTTTTTTTGGGGTGACGCTGGACATGGATTTGCCAGAATTTTTGTGAGATTGTGAGATTGTAGAGGAACTTATGAAATTGGAGGTGATCCTGGTGAGAGAAAAAGAAAATGGAAAAGCAAAAAAAAAAAAAATATATATATATATATATATAAAGGAGGAAAGGAGGAAACGAGAGCATATGCAGGCAAATTGGAAGTCTCTTATGCCAATTTGACTAGTAAATTTTAAAATTTTCGGCTTGTGTGTTAAATGACTATGTAAAAGAGTTAAAAATGTGCAGTTGGACAACAATAATCTGAGTGACGCTCGTAGACGAGCCCTACTGTGATTTTCATGATGGACTCCAATAAAAAGATAAGAAAAAAAAAATTAAAAATATAAATCATTTACATTTAATTGATGGGCTCCAGTAAAAAGATAAAAAAAAAAATGCTTTTCTTTTTTCGGCCGAAACTGTTGATGACGTGGCAAATATAGTTAGAAAACGGAAAGGAAGGCAATGGCAGTAACTAACAAAGAGTTGACAGATATAAAATTAAAAAAAAAAAAAAAAAAAAAACTGGAAAAATAGAAAGATGGGGTTGAGATTTAAGAAGGAGGAGGAAAAGACAGAAATTACGTGGGAGTCTCTGAAGCATGGTTGGTAGGTAAATAAAAATTCCAAGTTGGGCTTTGGTTAGGATCGAAAGAGAATCTTGTTGGATTTTAAGAAAGAGAAAGAAAAAGAAATCAATACAATATGAAATTTATCTACGATTGTCTGACTGAGAAGAAATCAGAGGAGAGGTCTTCAGATTGGATGGTTAGTTTTAAGTTTTAGGTTAGGAGGCATTGATACACGTTAAAAAAACAAAAAAATTAATAATGAATGAAGAGAGAGATTCTTTTTTTTTTTTTCTTTTTTTTGTTTTGACAAGAATGAAAAGAGAGATTGATGCGCAAGAAAATATTTCTGGTGCAATGGGAGTATATACTCCCCTCTCTAATACACTCATGTATATTAAATTTAAAAAGCATGTATATTAAAAAGAAAAGCATATACTTCGGTTGCAGTGAGGAAGAGTTAAACAAATAAAAAATTAATATTTATACTCGATACAGCACAGAGTAGCAGATTAAAAACATATTTGGAAGCGGGGCACCATTACATATTATCATTCAATTGAAAATCAAAGCACTCCCAGTAAAAAACATATCTCAACCTGAAAAAACAAAACCCATATTAACAAATTTAAGATTGACAAGAAGCCTCAACAGAAAAGCTCAAACTTAAAACAGAAGCCCCAAATTCAAAAACCCATTAACATTTTTAACGGGCCATATGCAACAAAAAATAAAATAATAAAATTTCCACAATCACATGAAGGAGTAGAACTAAACAAAGAAATGTGGAAACAAGTAAAAAGCAACATAAAAACCAAACATCGTCATAGAACTGAAAAACCGCCAGGCATAAAACAAAATCCATCGTAGCCGGCAACAGGAAAAGCGGCCAGGCTATAATCCACGCGATGGCCATTATGATAACGCCGCTCACATCCCCACCGGCCATTGGCCGACCTGTTCTTCTTCGTCCATCACTATGGCAGTCCAATCGGTTTGCTTGCGCAGTCGTGTCCGCGGCGGCCGGAAATTAGAAATTTTCTCTATTTTAAAAAGAAGTTAACCCAA
Source organism: Ziziphus jujuba (assembly GCF_031755915.1). Taxonomy (NCBI): domain Eukaryota; kingdom Viridiplantae; phylum Streptophyta; class Magnoliopsida; order Rosales; family Rhamnaceae; genus Ziziphus; species Ziziphus jujuba. The sequence goes on from NC_083381.1 coordinate 15,979,330, forward strand.
CCATCGACCGCCATGTTTCGTGTTAGCCTGACGGCCAAAGCAACCCCGTCCCGCCAACCTGCCCATTAAGTCCGGTTTCCGGCATCGGCCTCAGAGAATCACGGGAATTCTCATCCGGGATTTTTGTGCAAGAAGCAAGTTATATCCGCCAATAATGTGAGTGATATAGGTGGATTTAACTAAGATTTCTACACAAAATTTGTCTGATATTTCTCGAATGAGAGAATAACTATCGATCAGAAAATCCGAAAATCTTTTTTGAATAACAAAAATTTGAGCTATTCAAAAGCCAAAAAAGAGAAAACACTAATCCAATATAAAACATACGATAGTCTAACTCCATCACCATCTAAATCAAACATCCATGTAACCAAAATTAGAAATCATCAAAATTATAACGAAAATTACAAGAATTAAAAAAAAAAATCCAAATTCAAGAATCTATAACCTGTAAAAGGCACAAAAAGAAAAAATAAAGTAAAATTAAATTAAAATTTTTTGTGTGGCTTACTTGGGTTGATTCTTGGATGTTTTCGGTGGGGAGAAGGAGAACATTTCTTATACCAATATACATTTTAAGATATGATCTTGGTCATTTACAATGGAAATATTAAATATTATCACATCCGATTAAGATTTTAAATTTAATTCATTAATTATATTGTTATTAGAATTTTTATTTTTTTCCAAAAAACTGAAATGTATCATCCTATAACATTTGAGAATAATCAAATTTCTAAAAACTTTAAACATTTGAAAGTAGATATTTTGTCTCATTTTTCCTGTTTCAATTCCTGTTTTAAAATCTTTAACTCATATTAGAAAAATAATTATTCTTTTTTGTTTTAATTTATTTTGTTTCTTAGTCCATATTTTTAAATGAAGTGATATAATAGCGTTGATAGATAAGGATGAAGACTGAAAATAAGATGGAAGATCTACATCCTAAACATTCAAACCGTTGACGTCAATGGTTTAACCAATACAAATTGCGCAATGACCAAAAAATAAATAAAAAGGAACAACCAAAAAACAAAAAAAAAAACAAAAAACCATTATATACATAATGGCAGACGAACTCACGTAGGGTCCGTTGGGGCACGTGGCCCATTGAAAAACACTTAAAAAGATTTAGTATATACCTACAAATATGCCCTCCTGAAAATGTAAATTATAGCTGCGCCAGTGCCGCATGTTTTTTTGCTTACATTGCCAATGCTCCACGTTAGCAACAACAACAAAAACAACAAATAAAATAAAATAAAAATAAAAAGTGACCTTTTTTTTTTTCTTTATTTATATATTTTTAATTGAATGCTGCTCATACACCTTAACTATTTTATATTTATATATATATATATATACACTATCTCTATTTAGAGTGACATAAATATTTTTAACAAATAAATATTTTAGGCTATTTACCAAATATGTTTTCAAGCCTTTAAATCTAATTTCTGATATCAACAAATGATTTTTTATTTTATAAAATATCATTATTTTAGTTAAAATGTCGATTTTTCTATTTTTTTAGTTTGACTCTATAATTAAGGTTAACTAATCCTAATTAATTAAATTTAATATTTTATATTTTCCTTGAAGAACATATTTATTTTTGTATAGCTTCTATTAAATTTATAGTGAATACATATCTTTGTTTAGCATATTTTTGGATGGAGAGATACTTCAATTTCGCTAATTTAAAAGCTCATCGATAACAATAATAGACATGTTAAACCAAAAAAAAATAAAATTGCTATTCATTATTTACATATTTTAGTTTAATGAGAATTATCTTTTAAACAAGTTTTTAACCTGGTAGTGGCATTATTACCAAAAAAAAAAAAAAAAAAAAAGACATATTGGAAAATTATTTTATTTTATTTTATTTCGCGATGGGAAACATTATAATTCAAATAGAAAGTGATTTTATTAGCTAAATGGGATGTAAATCACGCACATATAATTGATAATTGTGGAACATACTGGATAATAAAAAAAGTCGATGCAATAGCCAATTTTGAGTACAATAATTGTATGAATCAGTATCGATATAAAGACATAATAATAATAATAATAATAATAATAATAATAATAATAATAATATGTTCGATAAATTGTTATCTAACGTTAAGAATGGATTCAAAGCTACTCTACTCCCTTAGTTGAAAAATATCAAAAACATTTTATAGAAATTTTAAGATTAATAGTTTATCAGGGCTTCTACAATGTTGAAATCTTATAAATAAAGCATTGAACATTAAATGGGCATTTGGTATGTAGGATAAATTTGGATCGGATGAGATTGGACATGATAGAATAATGCAATTCTGTATTTAGTACAGTTTCTAACTGAATGATAGATTAATTATTCCATATTTAATGCATAATGAAATTGAATTAGACTATTTTATAATTATTTAAATAATTATTTTTAAAAATAAAAAAATTAAATGATATATTTATATTTACAAAAAAGTATATATAATTATATTTAATTAAAGTTGTAAATTTTTATATTTATATTTACATATAAAATTTTAATATTTTTTATATTTACATACAAAATTTTAATATTCTTTTACACCCACAAATTGTAATCTCTTTTGCAATTTTTCAAGGAACATGCTTGGATTTTGTAAAATATCTTTGCCCAACTGATTATTATTTGTGAACATATATATAAAAAAAAATAGAAAAAATAAAAAGGTCATAATTAGGAAAGTCAAGGAGATTAAGAGTTGAATTAATTGCATTTTCAATACTATAACTTGGATATTCACTTTAGGCCTTTGATGTCTGGCTTGTGCTGGAGGTTGACATATGTCACGGACTTGTTTCTTATCCCTTCAAGCCGTGCGGCCTTAGTTGCTATTCCGACCCTTTGTTGCAACTAAGTAAGCCTTTTGCCCACTTAAAAGAGAAAGCTAAGCAAACAAAGCTAGAGCACAAAGAGAGTTTGGGAGAATGAAAGTATATTGCTTAGAGGAGAGCTTTACAAGTGAATGTGGGAATTCTTGGATGCTTGGATGTTTTTTTGGATGGTTTGGCCAAATGAGGCCTCCACCTATTTATAGGCACACAAAGTCTAATCCTACGGCTATGATTGCTTTAATCCTACGATGGAGAATGGGTGTCTAGATCCTTCCCACCTCCTTTACAAGAAATATCTAAAGAAGCATCTAGAAAAGGGTATGTACATGGCTTGACCTAGAGTTCTCCATAATGTTCTAGAGAATTCTACACTACTCTAGGTGCTTGGCCCATTGTAAGGCCCAAAATGGATTATAAGGCCCAAAATGGAGAGAATGCTCACCAAGTGTTTGATGAAATGCCCCAACCGTGACATTCTCCCCCACCTATGCCGTCGACGTCCTCGTCGAGCTTGCTTCATGGAACCTCTTGATATGATCTTCAAATTGCCAAAGCGCCATAGCAGGTTCCCAACTTGCTTCGCTATCGGGAAGTCCCTTCCATTTCACCAAGTACTCATGACTCGGATGGTTGTCCCTTCCACGAACTACTCGATCAGCTAAGATGTTCTCCACATCCTTGTCATAAGTGTTGTAGACCCCTATTGGTGCTCGCTTGGACTCCCCTCTTGTTTGGTCTTCCTCATCCTTGTAGTATGGTTTCAGACAACTTACATGGAAGACCGGGTGAAGTTTGAGTGTAGGAGGTAACTCTACCTTATAAGATACCTTGTCCACCTTCTTGATGATCGGAAATGGCCCTTCGTATCGGCGAACAAGGCCTCTATGTAGCCCTCGGGTAGACTTGTGTTGGGATGGAAGGATTTTGACGAACACCAAGTCTCCCACTTGATACTTCACGTGCCTTCTTTTTGTGTCGGACCATTTCTTCATTTTCTTGGTTGCTTTATGAAGATATGACCTTGCTAAGTCTACTTGCTCATGCCAAGTTTTAGCATCCTTGAATGCGGCAGGACTCCTTCCTCCATATTTGGTAACAAGAGTTTGTGGAGTGAGTGGTTGTTGCCCCGTGGCTAGCTCAAACGGACTCCGATTGGTGGACTCGCTCCTTTGCAAGTTGTAGGAGAATTGAGCAACATCTACCAGTTTTGCCCAACCAGTTTTGCCCAATCATGTTGATTGGCCGTAGATATAGCTCCTTTAGCTCCGGGGGAGACATGCGATATGGTGCCATTGCGGGTGGTTTGGCACCGGGCTCCAAGTTGATGCAATGATCCACCTCCCTCCTTGGTGGAAATCTTTTAGGTAGTTCGGATGGCATGACATCTTTAAACTTCTTAAGGCCTTGGCTAATCTCCTTTGGTGACTCCTTGAGAGTAACTTCTTTTTCCTCACGTAAGGTACCAAGGAATGTAGCATCTCCCTTCCTTATCCCTTTCTTGAGTTGTATGGCAGAGAGGCGGTTGGAAGTACTTGGCTTGTGCATTGTTGGAATCATGCAAGGGCCTCCCTCCATTATGCACACCGTGTTGTAGCGAGGGAGAGGGACCACATTGAATTGCCTAAGGAATTCCATGCCAAGTACAATATCAAAATCATCCATAGGAGCAATGGAGAAGTTGACTTTACCTTGCCAAGTACCGAGGTGTAACTCCACGTTACGAGCCATGCTATCTAGTGGTTTAGCTGCAACATTCACAGTCTTTAACCACCCTTGACCCTTGTCAAGTTTTAGGCCAAGCCTCACGGCCTCCTCCCTCTTTATGAAATTGTGAGATGCGCCGGTGTCTACCATGACTTGGGCATCCTTACCATTAATACGTGCCGCCACGTACATGAGGGAGTTGTCCTTTGCATTGTGAGCTGGGATTGGACTAACCTTTAGTGAGTTGAGGAGTTGTAGACAACCCATTTGTGTGTGCTCTTGAGTTTCCCTCTCTTCTAGCATGGCACTTAAGGATTTCCTCTTCGGACAATCTCTAGCCCAATGGGGACCATCACATAAGAAGCAATTTTTCTTCGGCTTGAATTCGGGCTTGCCTCCTTTCTTCCAATCTTTGTTAGGTAGTGGTGGCCTTCTTGGAAACTCCTTACTTTGGGGAGTTTTATGGAATTTGGCTCCCCCACCTTTAATATAATTAATCTTCGGCTTAGAGTTGGAAGACTCACCTTGTCTATAATCGACAAGTGTTTCGGCCGTAGTGAGGGCAGTGGAAATATCTTGTACTCCCCTTCATTGAAGCTCTTGGCATGCCCACGGTTGCAACCCATCCATGAAGTTGAAAAGGAGATCCTCCTCGCTCATGTTGGGAATTTGGAGCATTAACCCAGAGAATTGCTCCACATATTCACGGATGGATCGTTGGTGCTTCAACTCCTTCATGCGTTTCCTAGCATCATTCGCCACATTCTCGGGATAGAATTGCTTCTTCAATTCACTCTTTAAATCTTCCCAAGAATTGATAGCGCATATGCCTTTCTTCATTTCTTCATGCTTTCTATGCCACCATACCGCAGCAAGATTAGTAAGATAGAGGGTAGCGGTGTTTACCTTTTGCTTCTCGTCTTGGAAATCCAATGCCTCGAAGTACCGTTCCATATGCCACATGTAGTTGTCCAACTCCTTTGCATCCCTTCTCCCACTAAACTCCTTGGGCTTGGGAGCATCTACCCTTGGAGTAGAGACTATTTGTTGGGTAATGACGGTACCACTAGTTGCAGCTCTCTTGCATAACGCCCAATCCTCACGTGTCTCCTCTAAACTCTTCTTAAACTCATCTAATTAAGCTTGCATAAGGGACAAGGTTTCAATTACCTTTGTTTGGAAAGCTTGGCTTTCATGACGCCATGCCTCGGTGTTGGCCTCGTTGGTGCTTTGCATGGTACCTCTAAGCTCCCCCACTTGGTCACCCACACGACCATCGAGCTCCTCCATGCCTTGCTCCACCTGATCAAGCCGCTCCAACATATCGGCAACAGCCAACTCCATCTTGACCACCTTAGTCTCCATGGCGGTGAGAACGTCCTTCGACTTTGAACGCCCACGTCCCTTCCTTGCAGCTTCGGGGATGACCTCCCTTCCCCTTGCTTCTTCAACCACAACCTCTGATGAAGACATGTTGCTCTAGATGCTAGCTTTAACCTTGGGCTCTGATACCACTTGTCACGGACTTGTTTCTTATCCCTTCAAGCCGTGCGGCCTTAGTTGCTATTCCGACCCTTTGTTGCAACTAAGTAAGCCTTTTGCCCACTTAAAAGAGAAAGCTAAGCAAACAAAGCTAGAGCACAAAGAGAGTTTGGGAGAATGAAAGTATATTGCTTAGAGGAGAGCTTTACAAGTGAATGTGGGAATTCTTGGATGCTTGGATGTTTTTTTGGATGGTTTGGCCAAATGAGGCCTCCACCTATTTATAGGCACACAAAGTCTAATCCTACGGCTATGATTGCTTTAATCCTACGGTGGAGAATGGGTGTCTAGATCCTTCCCACCTCCTTTACAAGAAATATCTAAAGAAGCATCTAGAAAAGGGTATGTACATGGCTTGACCTAGAGTTCTCCATAATGTTCTAGAGAATTCTACACTACTCTAGGTGCTTGGCCCATTGTAAGGCCCAAAATGGAGAGAGTGCTCACCAAGTGTTTGATGAAATGCCCCAACCGTGACACATAGACCTCTACCTAAAAATCTAACAGAAGGGCAACAATTAAAGATTCTGAAATATAGAAAGATTTATGCAGTTTACCAAGACCGAATCAAGCCAACGGTGTCAGAAAACTTCCTTATGCATTAAATCAGCAAAACTCTTTTAGACAAAATAGAAATCATCTTCATAGAGACAATTAAATTTATCATGTAAAATAGATCCTCCTAGAAGGACTGGATGGAGAATTTATCATGTAAATTAGTAAAGAGCAATGTTGTCTTCTTTAGCACCACTGTCATGAAACTGCATTGGCCAGGTGCTCATGCGAGGTACTTCATTTAGGAACAGTTTCAGAGGAAACTTGGATAACATTTCAAGAACTCTAGGCGATGCACATGTTGAAAGATGTGCTTGAATTCCACCATATAAATCCAGAATATTACCACTTTTAAGTACCCCAAAACACCCCCTGCATGGAGATCAGAGAAGCTTATCTAGACATATTCTTGGATGAAATAACTAATAAATCCAGAGTGGAAGAAAAGGAAATGAAAATCTGCAAGGAATATAACTAGTAAAAACTAAGAAAAAAAATTCCTACTGCCAGATGTATTCATATTCTGGAATGGGCTAAATCTTTGTGAGAAAGGCCGAGGTTGCTGAAGCATGACCCAGGAAGTCTTTCACCATAGGTTTCTCGACAGAATGAACAACTGCATCCAAGTCCCCTACTTTTGAAGAAAACACAACATCATTAACGGGTAAGGCATCCTGCATCATGTTACTAACAGTTGAATGTGTGCAAGAGTCAAAGCCAGAACTTTCGGTTATTGCTTTCTTTTCTTGTGACCCTTCATGCAACATATTATTTTTCAACTTATTTGAACGAAAACTTGATCTTGATAGGCTATTTCACTATTTAACTCTATGTTTGACGTGGAAAACTCATCAGATTGATCAAGCACTCTTTTATTTCTGCATATTTCAGGCTTTCTAAGCATAGCAGCATAACGTGCACCTTTCTATTTACTGCCTCTGTGCATTTCCTCCCTACTAGAATTTCTAGCCAGTGCATCATTACCAGAAGCCTGTGAACTACCGGTTGTGCATAATTCTGCAGCATGACCAATTTCTTTACATCTTTGACAGAAAACAAAGGTACCAAAAACTCAACCCGGTTATTTCAAAACTTAAAGCAAATAGTTGCCAATCATATAACAAGAGCTATCTCTATAGCGTAATGCAGTATGATTGCTAAGTATAATTCTATTTGTCAGATGTACTTCATTTCCAGAGACAAAAATGGCTTATTCAGCCATCTCACATCAACCTACCAAGCATATATTTTATTTTAACAACAATTTCCATATCAGCAGTCAAGTACAAAATCATATATAGTGAGCAATATCCACAAAGAAAGTAACTATCATCATCCACCAAACCAAACTTACACGGTGCATTGTTGAGTTACATTTTTAGAACAATGGCCTTTGGCAAGTGAAAGATGAAAACCATCCAAACCAGCCGTGACAGGGTCTTCCCACTCAGACAGATATAATGATAAAAAGAATTGAGAAAGTTGGAACTTGGAGTATGGCATTATTAACCTTACAAGAAAGCTAGTGAAACAGATTTTCCAGGAAAAAGAGCAATGTCAATTTTCTCAAATTGATGAGCATGCTAAATCAACCATAGGAAAGAGTAAAGAGAACAAACAACCGAGTAACAAGAAGATAAGCAATTTGGCAGAGAGCACCTGTAGTTGCAGAAATGCTGAAGGTGGTCGGCTTGCCTCTTGCGATAGGATAAGGAGATATATCAACTGCTTTAACCTTGACATCATATTCAGCCTTTTTATCCATGCTTATGTTATAGATTCCCCAAAACATAACATATATCAGCTAATACTTCATAATGCCTAACCACCAAAATCAAATTCTACTCTAAAAGCAAAACCTCATTGAATAAACTGCATACATATACATACAGACACATGCACAGAGTCATAGAGAGATCTCAAATAATATATTATGTTTAAATCCCAATATATGAATGAATGGTTTATTATGGGAAAGTTTAAAACTTTAAACTCAACATGAGAAACATATGGAGGAACTCAATTGCCATCAATCTGGAGCTTTTTAAGTATAAACTTTTGTCGAGGAAAAAAAAAAAAAGTTTCCGTTGAAGTAAATAGAGAATTGAAACCGGGGGGGGGGGGGGGGTGTTGGGGTTGGCGGTGGGAACTTTCTGATTAAAAAAAAAAAAAAAAAAAAAACATCGGGTATTTAAAAGAAACTATGTTGAAGAATACAAGAGAGTGAGAACCAAAAGTTTTTTATTTTTACCGCAATAACGGACGTTGTTGGCTTGGGTCAGAGGTAAGATCAGACAAACGAGAAAAGCAAGGGAACCATGAACTTCAACCGAGCCATCTTAATAATCTCGACGAAGAAGAAGAAGACATTAGATCGAAGAAGAAGAAGAAGAAGAAGAAGAAGAAGGAGGAGGAAAAAGAATGGATCAAAGAAGAACAGTACTCACCGGGGGTTTCAAATCGGAGAGACGAGGAGAACGGTCCAGCAAGAAATTGAAGAGCCACGAAGAACGGTCTGGCAAGAGACACCTTCCAGTGGAAGGATGAGAGTTGCTTCGAAGAGTGCAGGAACAAAAGTGACCCAAGTGTTTCGATGTCTCAGGTCAGTCCTCCTCGAGGGGGATAAGTTGAGCAAACGGGGATAAGTTGTCCCGTTCTCCCATTTTGCTTCCCAAACACCGGACTGGGTCTGTGATTTGTCCTCACCTGGCCTGTCCAGTGTAACAAACACGCCCTAAAATAAAACGGAAAATGCATACAAACAAAAAGAACGAGAACATAATTATTATTATTATTTAATTAAACATCCATTTTACATCTGATGAATTCTCTCTTTGGACTTAAAAGAACTCCAAAAAAGGGATTCTTTATTGCAGGGTCCAGTTCAGACCCAGCTGAATTAAGCACCACCCTGTCAACCTTGTCCCTGGATAGAATCAGGAACTCGCCCCCTTGTTGTTTCTCAAACCCACAGAGCTCCAGAAACTCGATTCTGCCTCTCATCACCCCAATCCTTTCCTGTTAAAAGGCAATAAAATTCATAGACCATAGACCAAAACCAAGAAAATAGCAAAAGAAAAAAAACACACAAAGAGCAACTATAAGGGGATTTATCAGCATTGGGTTTATGGCATGTATCATTGAAGGTAGAGCAACCCATTTGGATAATGTAAAGAAGAACATTAGGTTTGGCACAGAAATTGTTGTTCTGTGGGATATTCCAACTTAGATAGGATATTCCATCCAGTAAATTCTAAAAACGATTAAACAAAGATCACTAATAGAAATTCCAAGACTTCTAAGCATTTTCAATCTTCTATGTCAAAGTGACTGGTTTGACAACATAAACAAAAGGTTTAGTGTTGAGCTCTCTGCTTTGCTACAAATGGAATTTTGAACAAAATATCATATGATGCGTCTTCTGAACAACAAGGGTAGTTCAAAACATGAAATGCCTATTCTGACATTATGACAAATCATGAATTATGTTATAACAATCTCAGAATTGAACCATGTAAAATAAGAGCTGTGATCTTGCATATGAAAGCAATTACCTGAAAAGATTGGTTACTGAGTCTAATTTTTCTAAATTTCTCCTCACCTGGATTTTTGGCGACATTTCCTACAAATGTTTAGAGTCTGAAATGCTCTCTTCACTTTTGCAACATTCTCCTAGTTACACAAAGAAAGTAACTGAAAGTGAGGTCACTTCAAATGTAAACCTTTTGAAATGTACAATAAAAATCTTAAAATGTTATACAAAGTGACACTCTCGCACACAAAAATTTAGTGGTTGTGCTGAAATATCAGGGATGCAGTAAAATGTTCCTTTCAAAGTACCAACATTTCATGGTACTTCCTAAGACTGCCATGGATGATAAAACCATTGTAAGTCATATTTTAAGCAGCAACATGTCAGAACTTTCATATTAGGTTATGTTTAGATTTTACATCACATGAGAGGGTAAAACATAAATGTTTTTAGTATAGTTTGAACAGCACTCGTTAAACCATTTGCATCTCTCTCTTCAAACTTTCACATCAACTTTGTACATATCTTGTCAATTCAATATAAAAAATCAATTGATTTGAAAACGATAATAGTAGCAAACAATCACCGTTAATTATCATGCCGCTCCAAAATTTTGTAAGGTATCTATTATCAATTTTAGTAGGGCGATAAAATTTGGGATTAAGTCTTTAGATGAGAAAACAACCGGAAGCAACAACTTTGGTTGAGTTTAAAGGTAAGGGAGTTAGGCTGATTTAAACGACAAAAGTTCTTGCATTCATCCAGTATAGGTATTTACATAACCAATATTCATAATCACCAACATATGTAGTTACCTTGTGGTTCTGCTTAAGAGAACGCAGACATTCTCTCATTTGCTCTACTTTGGTGGCAGGCATAATCGGTAAAAAGCTCTGCAGCTTAGATGCAAGAGATATTCTTCAACACAAATTTCAAGTGACCACAATCCATCGGACAGATAATTTATTCAAGTGACTGAAATCTTACCTTTTTCTCTTCCACGACAGGTGCTGAAGATTTAGCAGCTGAAGTATCCTCCGGCGGTAATCCAACTTTCCGTCTTCTTTCTGCCTGCAATGGTGTTTAAATGAAAATTATTTACTCAGCTTCAATAGAAATAAAACAAGAAGATATACGAAGTGAAGTATTTATGTAAAATAACTAATAATAAAATTGTAGTAGTACCAAAAATATTAGGAAGTTTTCATCCGTAACGATGAAAACAATAAGATATACGAAGTGAAGAAACGCCATTACTGTTATCTTCATCGCTAGGGTTTGAATCTTGAATTTCGGGCTTGGAAGACTCTCGTTTCGCGACGACTGAGGGAGGACGTACAGGGACAGGTGGGTCAACGGCAGGAGGCTCGGAGACATCGTAGCCGGCGGAGGTGGCGATCGGAGAGGGTTTGGAGGCGTAACAGCGGGACTGATCGTCGTCGGAAGATGGAGTTGTGGACCAGAGCGAGCTGGTAAGCCAGTCCAGAACCTTTTTCTTCACCATTTTCCAATAGCTTTTTGGAGAGAGAAAGAAAGAGAGCGTTGAATCCGATTAAGGTTTTCTCTTAGCGCATGGAAACTTTGTTCCTTTTTCGATTTTCTCTTTCCTTCTTCTGTCTTCCCCAAAAACTTTCATTAGCCCGTTTGGTAGAAGAGAAAGTAACGGAACGTAACTGATTATCGAAATTTAGTTTTTATTTTTTTTTTGGATTTAATTTTTTTGGAAATTTATTCTTCTCTGTTTGGTAAATAAAAAAAAATTTAAAAATATAAATAATTAAATTTAATATTTTATAATAAATTAAAAATAAATATATATTTTAAAATAATTTTAAAATTATTTTTTTAGAATTTTTAAAATAATATTTATAAATAATTTTTTTATATAATGGTAGAAATTTAATCTTTTAAATTTATATTTTTCTATATTAAAATAAATATCCAAAAAAAATTTATTATTTTTTCAAAAAATTAGTTTTCCACTCGTTTTTTTTTTTTTAACCCAAACATGCCTTAAAGAAAAGACCGGGACGGGGAAAAGGAAATGGGTTTAAGAGGTGTTATAATCACCCCAGGGTGACAAAGACGATTTTCAAATCATCAATCAATGAAAGCCACGTGTCAATTGTTCTGATTACTCCTCTGATGAAATTAAACAATTTTGTAGAAATTAGAAGGTCCAAATAATTGTGTCCTAGTTACAGTTTCACTTTCTACAATTTTATTTTTTCGGATTTTTGAAAATTAATAATTATTGTGTGATGCAAAAGGGCCAAAAGCAAAGCTTGCGAATTGTGGGCCAATTTGGGGAAGATAGTGTAGAAGGACATTCGGATTATAGGTTCCGTACACACTTTTCAGAAAGACCCATGTGCTGATACTGACATGCATTTTTCAGAAGTGAAGTAGGGTCATCTTGAATTTTTTGATACGTTTATGATGCTGTGTACCTCACTAATGTTTGAGATTATTATTATTATTATTATTATTTTGGGTAAATTTGCACCTCTTTAATTTATTACGTTTTCTTTCTTTCTTTTTCTTTTTTTTTTAATTTTATGTACTTTTATATCATATAATATCATATGATCTAAAAGACCTTTTTGTACATTCTTCTTATGCCACAATTCATATATTTCTTTTTTAGCTGAATGTCACAATTCATATGTTGTTTAAACTTGCAAAAAATGATACATAATTGGAAATACGTACTAAAAAAAAAAAATCACATAATGAAAAATGTAAATCTCTTTTCTATTCTAATAAATTTTTATGTAATGCTGAAAACTGAAGTTATATTAGATTTTATTCCGAATGAAAAATACTTGCCGGGATAGACGTACTGTGCGCTTTATTATAAATAGGTGAACCATGCATATGAATCCTATCAAGACATGCAAGTCACACCGTATGCCCATTATACTGAAGATTTTCTCCCCTACAAGACCAATCACACGTATTGGTTTAATTGAAAATCAAACTTTCAATCAAAAAGTATCGTTTTAGGAAACTAATTAAAAGGTGGAGTTGGTGGCCAAAAAAAAAAAAAAAAAAAAAAAAAGTAAGCTCTTGTCTGTGCATTTTCACCGTGTACCGTGTGTGCTTCGCATGCCAAAGATGGTGAAATTCAAAAATTTTGGACCATGTTGCCGTGTAGCGTTAACTTCTTTGCATACGAAGGTTTACTAGTTTTCTATTTAATTTATTAGAGTTTTTATTGGTCAATCTCCAATTTTTATGGGATTGTAAATAAATATATTTACATGTTGTCTAAAATGGCAAGTATCTATATCATGAAGAGAGCTTTGATAAACTGTAGAAGTATGGCTTCCAATGTTGCCTAAACAAGATGAGGGTGTCCAATCCTTCAATAGTCAAAACCCAAAAAATTCATAGATCTCCACGTAAAAAATGGGTAATTGTCAATTGTTTTTATTCAAATTGAAAGTATCAAACAAATGTACGTGATTTACACAGTTTCAGAGAGTTGTTCTAGTAATAAATAACAAGGCTACTAATGAAGGGGCAACTTTAATTTCTTTTCAATTGTGTCTCTCTTCTTTCCTTGGCAGGCTTCTCCTATATTCAAACGTTTAAGGAAATGCACGATGACCGAAATAATTATACAACATCACTGTTTCCATCGTGCTCAATGCAGTTCTTTTTCAGCCAAAAAAGAAAGCACTTCTGTGAATCTACATTTCACCTACGCCAGGGAAACATTGGCCCCAGCTGCCAGCAGTGGCAGTATATGAAGCAGGCAGCTTCAGAGAGTTTTGCTGCCTCCTTTGCATCAAACTTCTGTAACAGTTCTGTTTTAATAAGATTTGAACGATTTAAATTAATTGGGATTTAATGTGAATTGACGAGGGGCTTTTAATTTTCTAACGTTTTGGATTTTGATGGGCTGAGTTTCTGACAAAATAGTTTTGGGAAAAACAATACACACGTGAATTTGAATTCCTTAGCATTCCGAGAGGAAAAAGTGAAAAACGGGACTTCTGCATCCTGCATCCTAGTAAGTCCCTTAGGAAAACTGAGTAAGGCTCTGGTGGTGTGAGCATTGTGTGGTAAAGTTTAGGTACTGAAGGTTTGCAGAGATAGGCTTCCATGGTGTCGTGTTCAAGCCTTTGCATCCGTTGTATCTTGGAAATCGTCTTAAGGACACCATGGTATCACACAGGTTTTGGATAGGTCAAACAACCGCAAGAATATACGTTCTGATATTTGTTTTAGATTCTATATATTTCATACAAGCTTAAGACGATTTTCATATATGTTTATATATATGTGGTTGTATGGATTTATTTATCTATTTATACATTTGTTGTTATATATTTCGATTAAATATTGATCTGTTTGTTTTTAGAAAGAAAAAAGAAAAAAAAATTATTTTTCTCTCACCCGTGCGTATTAATTTGTTTGGGTATATGTTTTTCTTTATTTTATCAACATTGGACTTTTATATTTGAGAACCCATGTTTTTATGAAAATTTTGATGGTTTTTCGATGAATTTTCAATGCCGGAATGCTGGAAAAAGTGAAGGAAAAGTTTAACTAGATCGGCCGACCCATTTATGAAGAAAATGGATCAAAATTGACCCGATTGGAGGCTGAAGACGGGTCAAAATTGGATAAATGGGCCGGATTCTAGATTGGTGGGCTGGAAATTAAATTTTATTGGTTTTGGTTCATTTTAAAGCCCAGTCCTTATATAAAACAGGCTACTGTATAGATGACACATGTCAGCTGTGGTATCGCCACATGCCAACAGCAGATGACACATGTCAAGCCTTGGTAGGGCCACGTAGCGGTTAAGGTGACATAAGCAGAGACGTCATCTTGACACATGGCATGACATATCATCTTGACACGTCTACAGTTTGCCACATCAATATAGTGTGCCATGTGGATGGTGCCACGTCAACAACACTGTGCCACATGGTGGTGCATGTTAGCATGTGCCATATTAGCATAGTACGACGTAAGCATGATATCGAGGATGATGTCATCATGATAGTAGTGATGATGTCAACTGGTGAGTGTATAAAGCAATTTTGCATGTGTATACAGAAACCCTGAAAAATCATATTGTTGTATTTTCCTATTAAAAATTGGTTTTAATTAGTTTGTTGGATTTTAAAAACAACAACGAATTGATTTCTATTTTTGTGATCATACAGAAGTGGCAAGTGGATCAAATAATGTGATTTTTGATATGAGTTCAATTGTGCCTGCTACACATGTATCAACTCCAACTCCTATGATCCAAATGTCTTCTCCTGCAAGTCATGCAGAGAGACCAGAGAAGTTTAGTTGAACACATTTTAAGATTTAGCAACAGAGGATGTGTCTTACTTGACCATTCTAAACCTTGTAAGGTTCTTGACTAAAGACGCACCTCCGAGTAATGATGAAAGTATAAGCTTTGGCTGTGCCCCTGTGCCCCTTTCAAATTGCCAATTCGGGCTCCAATATTATGCCAACTCGTGCTTGTACAAGCTCACTATTTTCAATAAATATATAAAATAATATACATATACGTATAAATACATATATATATATTGGATTAATTACCAAATATATTTTTTAAGCCTCTATATCTAATTTTTCACATCAATAATACATTTCCTATTTTATTAAATGTCATTATTTTACTTAAATTTTATATTTTTCTATTTCTAGTTTGATTTATAATTATAGTTAACCAATCCTAAGTAATTAAATTTAAAATTTTTAGTCGAAATTGTATACATAATTTTTATTTTCGTATGATAGTTATTATTTGTAATTTATCAATTAATCTATTATTTAAGTTTTTATATATTATTTTTATTGATTTTTTTTCTATTTTTTGATTAACTTTGAGTTAATTAATTGCTCAAAAAGTTGGAAAGTTTTATTTTGCCTTGAAGAACATCTATATTTTTGTATAATTTCTATTATATTTATATAATGAAGAGTAATGTTAAATGTATTTACTAATCTTCTAAGTTATTTACTTTATATATACTTGTCATCAGTCAATTGATTTATATTTAACACTTAAAAAATAACACTAATAACAATAATTTGGTGCCAAATTTAGCATAACAACCATCAATCCCGTGGTACTAATCATATTAATCCTTTTGAAACTGATACTTTTTTTTTTTTTTTTTTGGGGGATGTTTGAAAGGTGGTTTGAACCCATAATATTTAAAAAATCAATCTTCTTGTTCAAGTGGACACTAACACAGTCTCCGGACAAGGCCTCTTGAACTGATTCATCATTCATTTTCACAAACTTTACTTTAGCAGTGACTCCAATTGGTTCAAATTTGACCTTCATTCCCGGCTTCAGAATTCCCATCTCAATTCGACCATATGCAACGGTACCATTTCTGCCAATCTTGACGTCCTCAAGTGCAGGCCTAAGAGGCTTGCCAGAGTGTCTATTAGGTTCCTTAATTTGGTCAAATGCGTCAAGGAGAGTTGGACCTTTGTACCAGTCAAGGTTCGTTGACCTGTCAAAGAGGTTCACAGCCTCTAAACCAGATATGGGAATGAAAGGGATGTTGGCTTCAGGGTTGTAGCCAAACTTTCTAAAAATGGAAGAAATTGACTTCACAATTTCATAATATCTCCCCTCCGAGTACTCGGGAGTGGTGGCATCCATCCACATATGCAGGCAACAGTATCTCTTAGAAACAATAAAACAAATGCTTAAAACTCAATTAAATTTACCATTCAAACGTACTTATCTACATTCAATCATAGAGTTACCATGTATATCCTCACCTTGTTGCAACAACAGATAATCTTCTTGACACCTAGAGTAAAAGCAAGCAATGCAAGCTCACGAGTCTGACCATCCTTTGGAATAGCAATTTCAAATCCACCGAAGGTGGAATCAAGAATGAGAAGGACACAATCAGCCTACAAAGTGACATTGAATATGTTTCTAATTAAAGTCGAAGTGCCAAGGAGCATCGGTGCCGATGAATCGGTGCTCGGCGGTTTCAAAATTCCTTAAAGCAATATCAATGGTGATAGCACCTTGTTGCTCAGCCTTGAGCTTGCCAGTTATGGTCGACTTGCCAGAGTCGACCTGGCCAATAACCACCATGTTAAAGTTAACCTTGTCCTTAAGCATTTATAAATCTAAAATGAACTGAAATAGAATGACTACGATGGAAATTAACTTTCACATGATGAAATCACAAAGCTGTAAATTATAATACAAATACATGCTGATTATTATTAAAAAAAAAAAATAAGAACTCAATATTTAAACAAAGCCCAAATTCCAAAATCCGTAACCAAGCAGAACATAAAAAAAATAAAAAAAATTTGAGTGTCCCCTGAAAAAGTCAAGCAGCAGAATTAAACAAGTCAAAGGAGCAGAAAACTTAAGACAGAATACAAAAAAAAGAGCAAAAATGGTTATAGAACAACTTTAAAACCTTGGCGGGCTAAAATGAAACATATCCCCACTAGAAAAAAGCAAACCCTTTCCGATGGATCCTTAAAAAGAATAACATATAGAAGAAGAGGTCGTATATATTCTACAAACAAATCATTTTTCTTCCCTTAAAAGATTCATTTTGCATGTTGGATCAGGAAAATCTCTATATGCAAAAACCTCGCGTCTCAGAGTTTCCCTTACCAACTAAAAGTTTTAACAAATTAACAGGTGCCATGACCAAACAATAAGAAACATAGAAGATTCAAACTTAAAAATAGCATACAATCCAGACAGACACCTCACTTTTAGAAGCATAAAGCAATATAACTTATAGACCAAAATATATATATTTATATGTCTGTCTTACTTGATTTTGTGTTTGGGAGGAAGCCAATAATTAGATCAAACGATGCTTGAGCAGAACGTCAGTACGAGCAAAGTTGGCTGGCTGTGTTTTATAGCATTTTCCCGGTTCCCACAGCACTTTTAGTGATCAGGATGGGAAATAAGAAGGATGACTAGGGAATTAAAAGGAGAACATATCCAAGTTGATTCACGCCCTGTATACTCCAAAAGGTGATATTGTCTTTGAGGTGGTATTGAAAAAATAGGTGGATTGTTAAACTGAGGCCTAAGGGATGGAATGTTGGAGCAAGACCACCTCCTTCCTCCAATTTTGTATATCAAAAATACATATATATGTGGATGTATAGAAATATAGTTTCATCGGTCTCATCGATAATGTCCTGTAGCAGCCCAGACCACCAGCATGAGATATTGTCCGCTTTGGACCCAGCCCGCACGGTTTTGTCAAAACTCGTCTTAGTGGTTAGGGGTCCCATCCTTTCACCTGCCAGTCCCACTGGGCCGGATATCCCAGGCCCAACCAAGATATTGTCCGCTTTGGAAGCAAGGTGGTGAGCCCATACCTTTCCCTCAATAGGTATGGTTATACGTAGCCCTTAGACGAATTGTACTAATATAGTTATTAGTATCATTAAAATGTTTACTATTATTATTGTTGGTGTGGTGCTTGGTTTGTACACCTTTTTTTCTATATTACACGTTGGTATATTTATAAAATGACATTTGAAATATATTTGAAATTTGCAGCACTTAGTGGTGGTGTGGGCAGACGAAAATCAATGATGGTATATTCTGGTTGGCTATTTACTAAATTACTTACATTGTATAAATATTTTATATAAATGTACTATCGAAGTGCTGCAATCTGTAGAATTTATTGTAGTAAGGAGGGAGGCATAAGGTGGCACGATATAGGAGTGCGTTTTTGTGCAGGTAAATTTTTGGGCATGTTCTACCTTTAGAGGAGATGCTGCCGGATTTTCCATATAACGGTCCGGTAGAGTCTTCTTGGGATTAGGACTTGTCTAGGTTCCGGGAAAGGATTTTGGATGGGTCTTGACAATAGCTGCGGACCAAATTCTACGGGACTTGCAAAATAATCCTGATATGTGGCTCCAAGTAGTGTACATTCTACAGAACACAAAAAACCTTAATACCAAGTTCTTTGACTTGCAGGTTTTAGAAGGTATTATCAAGTATAGATGGAATGCGTTGCCTGTAGAATAGCGAGATGGAATGAAAAATTACATTTCTGATGTAATTGTACAGCTTTCAAGCAATGAGGCCTCTTTTCGATTGGAGAGGCTGTATGTCAACAAACTCAATATCATATTGGTTCAGATTTTGAAGAATGATTGGCCGGCAAGATGGCGAAGCTTCATTCCTGATCTTGTTTCAGCTGCTAAAACTAGTGAAACGATGGCGAAGCTTCATTCCTGATCTTGTTTCAGCTGCTAAAACTAGTGAAACAATTTGTGAGAATTGTATGGCCATATTGAAGCTTCTAAGTGAAGAGGTTTTTGATTTCTCAAGGGGGGTGAATTGTGAAGTCCTACATCGGTTGGAAAGGAAAACGAAACACTGCTTATAAGAGGGTATAGATACATTTTTTGTATGACGCGTTTTGATAAAACCTTAAGGGCTGGGTTGTAAGAAGATTCCCTAGGCCCAAAGAGGACAATATCGGACGCGGGTGGTTTGGGCTGTTACGGTTGGTATCAAAGCCAGTACCCGAATCGCTGTACCAGCGAGGACGTTGGGCCCCAAGAGGGGAGAATTGTGAAGTCCCACATCGGTTAGAAAGTGGAATGAAACATTGCAAACACTGCTTATAAGAGGGTGTTGATACATTTTTCGTACGACTCGTTTTGACAAAACCTTGAAAGCTGGGTTGTAAGAGGATTCCCCATATCCAAAAAAGACAATATCGAACGCGAGTGGTTTAGGTTGTTACATGTCCACCAAATAATAATACCTTATTCAAATCGGCTACTGCTATTTAAATCAGCCGCTGCTATTCAAATCAGCTAAGAAACTATCTGATTTGGCATTGAAAAACGCTATTTTTTTTTTAATCATTCTTGGGCTCTTTTTTAATGTCATTTTTTCTTTTCTTTATTTTATTTTTTTAATTTTATTATTTTTACTATTTTGTCATTTCATTATATATTTTTATTTCATTCTTTATCTCCTTATTTTTTTTTATGTGATTCTATTTTTCTATTTTGCAAACAAAAAACTTTATGTTAAAAACTTGTAAAAAATATATATTTAAATATAATTTGTTGTTTTAAGGGAAAAAAATACATAATTTATAAAGTAAATTAATTAAAGACTAAATAATTTGGAAAACAAATTAAGTAAATTGATTAAATAAATATTAAATTGATTTGATTTTGGTTATATTGTATATTTTTTTAATTCAATAAACTAAGTATATTTTTATAACATATGAGCTGATAAACATTTCTTTTACCATAAAGAAGCACGGCTTACTTTTTAAAAAAAAAAATTAAAAAATTAAAAAATTGTATTTCTCTGTCATTCTTTAGCATTTAATTCCAAAGGTAATGCTTTTCCCCCAAAAAAAATAAAAAAAAATAAAAAAATACAATTCCAAAGGTTATGCTGTATACTTTATTGCATGTGCCGTATCTTTCGGAACTCGCCCTAGGAAAATGAAAACGAGACAAACAGGTTTGTGGTTATACGGTGGTCCCAAAAAATACAATCTAATGTTAAAATCATTATTTCCTGTATGTATATATATATATACAAATATATATGTATATATATATATAGTGTTATTTAATATAAAAAATTAAAATTTTTAATATCTATAGCATTATTTAATATAAAAAAGCGCTAACACGCAACACGTTTGACGTAGAAAGTTAATCACCAAGGAGTAGGTCTCAGGTCCTTAGCCTTAGCCTCTCCAATCCTCACTCTGGTCCAATTCCATAACCATTTGGACAGAAATGAAAGAAAGAAAACTCAACTCTTTTTTTTTTTTTTTTTTTCAAAATAAAGGTCTCTGTCTATTACACTTAGCAAGCTATTCCTTGTACTGGTTTTCCACCACGCAGGGTGAGTAAGAAAAGTAGAGCCACATCAACAAAGAAAATGAAAGGAAACAAAATGCAGTGTTTTACTTATTTAGATTTAAAATAAAGACAGAAAAGAAAGAGTTATGTAGCGTGTATAGAAGGTTCTCAACAATACATTGCAGCTGCATCATTTACTGTACAGTATTCATATGCCACCTCATGTTTCCAAACAAAATTGAACTGAAGAAAAGATTAAGAGCAGCGAAATTTATAGTAATGCTTCTTCTTTTAATTTTCTTGGGCATATTGAAATTTTTTTATTTATTTATTTATTTTTTTCTGTTGAGATAGGAAACATTATAATTCAAATAGAAAATGATATCGGGCTTCGCTAAATGGGATATAAATCACGCATACATAATTGATAATTGTGGAACATATTGGATAATAAAAGAAGTTAAAGCAATAGTAAATTTTGAGTACAATAATTGTATGAATCAGTATTGACATAAAAATAAAATAATAACAATAATATTAATATGTTAGGCAAATGAAAGACTCGTCAAAGACAACATTGTCCCTGTTATTTTGATGTTAGAAGCAGAATTCTCTGTGAACGTTGGGCAAATGAAAAGACAAATATTATCCCTGGTTCATAAGCCGAATACGCAGAGAAAGTAGAATTCTCCGTGGTTCATGTGCAGAATACGCAAGCACCCAAGCTTCTGCGAACTTTCACGCGCGCGACCCATGGTTTACCCAAAAATAAAATGCAAAAGCTTACGAGAAGTTAATAAAAACGGCATTGGCCTTGGTCCAATTAATTTTTGCACTCATAAAAATTAAAAAAAGAAAAAAAATACTAATCCAAGTCACCATCTAAATCAAACATATCCATATAACCAAAATTAAAATCATCAAAATCATGACTGAATAGGAAGAAAGTGCAAAGTTGTTAACGAACATTAAAAGAAAAAAAAAAAATCCAAATTCAAAAACACGAATCTCCGAATGCAATTGTCCTTAGTCTTTTTAGATTCCGAATCTCTGATACGTCCCCCTGCAAGGAAATTTATATATATATATATATATATATATATATAAATAAATAATGATGTTTTCTTAATCCTTGAAGTTAAATTTAACGGAACCGCGTTTCGTTCAACTCTCTTCCATAACTCGCCGGACTCAGCTGACGTCCGATATATATATATATATATATAAAAAGGGCTGATAGTCGATTTTTTTTTCCATTTTATTTTTTAATATATGTTCCAACATTTCTTTTATTTTTTATGTTTATTTTTTTGGTATGTTCCAACATTCCTAACAACATAGAGAAGCAGCAAGATACTAGATATTTCATATTTCAGCTTTTCATGATATATAAAATAGGTTTAATTCTGATTTTAATTTTCCATACTCTCCAATATATTATATACTTTAAGAAAAAACAAAATTTTCCCTGTCAATCTTTAGCGTTCAGTTTGAACGGCCATGCTATATAGTCTGTACCACATATCTTTCTTAACCTTTTTTTATTTTTTATTTTTTATTTTTTTGGTTTTTAATATATTTTTCTGAACTTGCCGAGCAAGCAAATAAGAATATTTGGCCAACTGCTCATGCCATAGTGACGTGGCATATTCATAACATGAAAGTGTAGGTGATTTCACCTACCTCAGATTCAAAGGGGTTTTCTCCTATTTAACTCCTTTTACGAAATATTTATTTAGGCCATTCACCAACCAAAAAGTACAAAAACAAAAAATAAACAAGAAACAAGAAATATTTATTTAGGCCATGTTCGGTTGGTGACAGAGATATTCATTTACTTGTATGTTTGGTAGGGTCCGTGGGGGCATGTGGCGCATTAGAAAACCTTTAAAAATATTTAGTATATACTTGCAATTTTGCCCTCTCAAAATGTAACTTTTGGCTATACCCCTTTCAAATTGCCAATTCATGTTCCAATATTATGCCAGCTTTTGACTTTTTTTTCTTCTTTATATAATTAATTAATTAAATGCTGTTTGTACAAATTCACTAATTTTCTTTTACCCAAAAAAAAAAAAAAGGTTCACTATTTTTCTTTCCACCAAAGAAAAAAAGTTCACTATTTTTCTTCAAAAAATATATATATAAGCCCACATTGTCTCCAGTAAAAGTGACACATATATTTTTATCAAATAAATATTTTGTGCTAATTACCAAATATTTCTTATTGAATCCTCTATCTAATTTTTGACATCAATAATGCATTGTCTATTTTATTAGATATCATTATTTTAGTTAAACTTTCTATTTTAATTAAATTTAAAATTATTTAGTTCAAATAGTTTACATAATTTTTATTTTGGTGTATGATAGTTTATTATTTGCAATATATTTATTAATTGATCTATTATTTAAGCTTTTTTATATTCTTTCTATTTTTTTATTAACTTTGAGCTAATTAGTTGTTAACAAGGATGGAATTTTTTTATTTCTTATTTTTTCTATTAACTTGAAGAACATATTTATTCTTGTATAGCTTCTATTAATTATAGTGAGGAATAATGTTGGTTTTCTCGGAATCAACCCCATTTGAAGTTATTTCAGCCCCTATAGCCCAGGTTTTTTCCTTTGTCACTACGTAAAAACTGATATCTAGCGACACTCATTTAGCGACGCTATGAAACAAACACGTCTAAAAAAACAAAACCACGACTCTAAGGTTAATGCGTCAGTAAAAATTCAATAAATATACGACGTACTATATAGATTGTGCATCGCCTGTTCTCTCCTCTACTTTTTTTTTTTTTTAGTTCTTTTAATTAATCTAATTTTAATTTAACAACAAATAACCCATAAAGATATTAGAGCAACATAACTGAGTTTTATTTTAATAATAACAATCAATAAAAATATTAGTGCACCAAAACTGAGGTTTTTATATATATATATATATATATAGTTAACAGGTGACGCACCAATAAGATTGTGCGTCGCCTGTTCTCTCTTAACTATTTTTTTTTTTTTGATTTTTTAATAAAATCAAAATAGGACCATAACAAGAATTGAACCCAGAACCTCTTACACTCTCAAGAAATCACCACACCATCAAGTCAAATAACTTGTATATACTAATGCAACAAAAACTCTTAATATAGTGTTAGGCGACGAATTACTTAAAGAATGCGTCGCCAAATAGATGAACAGGCGACGCATTCTTCAACAAATGCATCGCCTATTCTTTTTTTTTTCAATTTTTTTATTCAAACATTTAAAAAAAAAATATGTCGCCAAATAGATGAACAGGCGATGCATTCTTCAACAAATGCGTCGCCTATTCTTTTTTTTTTTCAATTTTTTTATTCAAACATTTAAAAAAAAATAAAATCAAAATAGGACCATAACAAGAATTGAACCCCGAACCTCCTACATTCTCAAGAAATCACCACATCACCAGGCCAAATGACTTATATATACTGATACAGCAAAAATTGGTTAATAGAGTATTAGGCGATGCATTATTTAAACAATGGGTCGCCAAATACAAGAATGAGTCGAATGCGTCGCCTGTTCTTTTTTTTTTTTCAATTTTTTTGTTTAAACATTTAAAAAAAATAAAATCAAAATAAGACCATAACAAGAATTGAACCCAGGACCTCCTACACTCTTAAGAAATCACCATACCACCATATCAAATGACTTATATGTATTAATATAGTAAAAATTGGTTAATATAGTGTTAGGCGATGCATTATTCAAACAATGCGTTGCCAAATACAAGAACATGCGATGCATTCCTCAACAAATGCATCGCCTGTTCTTTTTTTTTTTTTCAATTTTTTTGTTTAAACATTTAAAAAAAAAATCAAAATAGGGCCATAACAAGAATTGAACCCAGAACCTCCTACTATCTCAAAAAATTACCATACCACCAGGCCATATGACATATATGTATTGATCCAGCAAAAATTGGTTAATATGGTGTTAGGCGACGCATTATTGAAACCATGCATCACCAAATACCAAAACAAGCGACGCATTCTTCAACAAATGCGTCGCCTGTTCTTTTTTTTTTTTTTCAATTTTTTTGTTTAAACATTTAAAAAAAAATAAAATCAAAATAGGACAATAACAAGAATTGAACCCAAGACCTGCTATACTCTCAAGAAATCACCACACCACTAAACCAAATCACTTATATGCACTAATACAGCAAAAATTGGTTAATATAGTGTTAGGCGACACATTATTCAAACAATGCGTCACCAAATACATGAACAGGCGACGCATTCTTCAACAAATATTTTTTTTTTCAATTTTTTTGTTTAAACATTTGAAAAAAAAAATCAAAATAGGGTCATAACAAGAATTGAACCCAGGACCCCTTACACTCTCAAAAAATCACCACACCACCACGCCAAATGACTTATATGTACTGGTACAGCAAAAATTAGTTAATATAGTGTTAGGTGATGCATTATTCAAACAATGCGTCGCCAAATACAGGAACCCTGTTCTTTTTTTTTTTTTCAATTTTTTTGTTTAAACATTTAAAAATAAATAAAATCAAAATAGGGCCATAACAAGAATTGAACCCAGGGCCTCCTACTCTCTCAAAAAATCACCACACCACCAAGCCATATGACATATATGTACTGATCCAGCAAAAATTGGTTAATATGGTGTTAGGCGACGCATTATTCAAACAATGCGTCGCCAAATACGGACCTGCTATACTCTCAAGAAATCACCACACCACTAGGCCAAATCACTTATATGCACTAATACAGCAAAAATTGGTTAATATAGTATTAGGCGACACATTATTCAAACAATACGTCGCCAAATACATGAACAGGCGACGCATTCATCAACAAATAAGTCGCCTGTTTTTTTTTTTTTTTTTTCAATTTTTTTGTTTAAACATTTAAAAATAAAATAAAATCAAAATAGAACCATAACAAGAATTGAACTCAGGACCTCCTACACTCTCAAGAAATCACCACACCACCAAGCCAAATCACTTTTATGTACTGGTACAGCAAAAATTGGTTAATATAGTGTTAGGTGACGCATTATTCAAACAATGCGTCACCAAATACAGGCGACACATTATTCAACAAATGCATCACCAAATACAGGCGACACATTATTCAACAAATGCATCGCCTGTTCTTTTTTTTTTTTTCAAAATAGAGCCATAACAAGAATTGAACCCAAGACCTCCTACTTTCTCAAGAAATCACCACACCACCAAACCATATGACTTATATGTACTAATACAGCAAAAATTGGCTAATATAGTGTTAGGCGACACATTATTGAAACAATGCGTCGCCAAATACAAGAACAGGCGACGCATTCCTCAACAAATGCGTCGCCTGTTCCTTTTTTTTTTTTTTCAATTTTTTGTTTAAACATTTAAAAATAAATAAAATCAAAATAGGACCATAACAAGAATTAAACTCAGGACCTCCTACACTCTCAAAAAATCACCACACCACTAGGCCAAACCACTTACATGTACTAATACAGCAAAAATTGGTTAATATAGTGTTAGGCGACGCATTATTCAATCAATGCGTCGCCAAATACATGAACAGGCGATGCATTCTTCAATAAATATGTTGCCTATTCTTCTTTTTTTTTCAATTTTTTTGTTTAAACATTTAAAAATAAATAAAATTAAAATAGGCCCATAACAAGAATTGAACCCAGGACCTCCTACACTCTCAAAAAATTACCACACCACTAGGCCAAATCACTTACATGTACTAATACAGCAAAAATTGGTTAATATAGTGTTAGGCGACGCATTATTCAAACAAAGAACAGGCGACGCATTGCATAACAATAATTGAACCCAGGACCTCCTACACTCTCAAGAAATCACCACACCACCAGGCCAAATGACTTATATATACTGATATCGCAAAAATTGATTAACATAGTGTTAGGCGACGCATTATTCAAACAATGCGTCACCAAATACAAGAACAGGAGACGCATTCTTCAACAAATATGTCACCTATTCTTTTTTTTATTTTTCAATTTTTTTGTTTAAACATTTAAAAAAAATAAAATCAAAATAGGGCCATAACAAGAATTGAACCCAAGACCTTCTACACTCTCAAGAAATCACCACACCACCAGGCCAAATAATACAATAAGAACTAGCTAGTATAGTTTTAGGGGACACAGTCTTTTAAGAAATAGTCGCTAAATAGACTAAAAGGCGACGCATTTGTAAACAACTGCATCGCCGTTTCACCCATCCAATTTTTAACTTTTTTTTTCAATTTGAAAGTTATTTTTAGTAATTTTTTAGTTTTGCAAATATACTTTTTTTTTTCTTAAGTTGTAGATGACCAATCAACAAAACTAATTAAAGATTAAAAAAAGAAAATGGAATAGGCGACGTGTTTTAATGGAATTGCGTCGCCTGTTCCTTCAATTATTTTTTATTTTTTAAAAAAAAAAGCAATTTAATAGAGTTTCAATTTTTAAAAACAAGTAAACTATCAATGACCACAAACACATGAAAGTTAAGCTCATTTAACATATTTATCTAGATAAATTGGTCAATAAATGCTTGTTGAATTAGAATTCTATATTCGGTACCCTATCTCAAATTAGGTCTTGAGATATTTTGTCTCGTCTATACACATATATGTATAACTGAAAAGAGCATTGACAAAACTATTTTCTATTTTTAGATTAATGGAATTTATTTTCATTGGATTGCTATATGAATATATTTGTAGATGAACAATTAAAAAATTATTTAAAGATTATAAAGAAAATATAAAAAAAATGAAAATAGGCGAACGCGTTTCGACCAGAATACGTCTCTTGATCCCAAAAGTCAAGAACAGGCGATCCTTCTTGAAGAGAATACGTCGCCTATTCTCTCAATTAACAAAAACAAAAATTTTGAAAGACATGCAAATTTTATAAAGAATAAAGGTGTACTTGAAAAACAGAAAAATAAACAGCAATCTTCGATATTTTGCTTCGTATTTTTAAGAAATATTTTCAGTTTTTATTTGTAGTTGAAAAATAAAAATATCATTCAAAGAAAAAAAATGCAATTGGGAGAAAATGCGCGTTCTTGCCATTTTTTGAAAATTTTTGGCGCGTTTTTAAATTTTTACACGCTCCTTTGAATCCATTTTTTCTTTTTTAAAACTACATCAAGTACACCACCTAAGTGATATTAGATTTGGAAGCAATCTAAGAGAGACTTAAAGAGTCAGATATTCCAGGTTTCATTTTTCATTTCCGTACGTTGTCGTCGGCCGAGAAGCTAGATTTCTCTTTGTCGCCCTCGTGATTTTTTGGTTTTCTTCTTTCTTTATCTCCATCGTTTAGGTGAGTTTCTTTTTTCTTAACATGAGGTGGGTTGTTTTTTTTTTTCTTTTTTTCATTTTAACTGCAGCTTAGGTTCATTGGGTTTTATTAATCTTGCTTTTTTAGAAATTATATTCGTGATATTGCTTGACATTATTTTGCTAAGTTCAACAAGTATTTTGTGTTGAAGATTAACTTGAATCAAGATGGTCTATTGTTTTAACTTCACCACAACATCATACGATTGTTGAAGAAGATGTTCTTGGAGATACAAAGATGGCTCACAATCTATTTGTCATATAGTTGCCAAGTGTCGATGAAAATGATAATGAGGATGAATGTGAGAGTGAGTATGTTTGTAATGACTGTGAGGGGAGAAACGTAATTCGTCAAATCTTAAGAACAATGGTAATATTTTTTAAATTTTCATTTATACTAAATTATAAATTTAATAATGATTAATATTTTATTTATTTTGCATAAGTGCTAATAACTTTTTTCATGTTTCCATATGCAATATGAGGATGTAATATCGTCAACAAGAGGTCAACTTCCATCTCAATGGATATGCATTTATGGAAGTTTAATTAATATTAAATTTGTTATGAAAAATACAATAGCTTACAAATTATGTAAAAATATATCAATGAGATGATATTTAATTTATTTGATAATTAATTTGTTATGACAAAATATTTATTTAAAATTTTTGTATTCTATTTATTTTGGATGAAGATAGTTTTCATTTTTTTGTATTTTAATTATTTTTATATTTTTACTATTTTAATCACTTTTCACAAAATTTAAAAAAATTAAAAAAAAAAAGAAGGGGCGACGCATTAAGAAATAATGCGTCGCTAAAAATGTCGATCCGTCGTTAAATAGGCGACTCTATTAATGCGTCTCTAAATAGGCAATTTTACTAATGCGTCGCTAAATAGTCAATTCTATTAATGCGTCGCTAAATAGGCGACTCTATTAATGCGTCGCTAAATAGTCACTTTATTAATGCATCGCTAAATAGACGACTCTACGAATGCGTCGTAAATAGTAAACTCTTTTAATGCGTCGCTAAATAGGCGACTCTACTAATGCGTTGCTAAATAGTCAACTCTATTAATGCGTCGCTAAATAGGCGACTCTATTAATGCGTCGCTAAATAGTCACTTTATTAATGCGTCACTAAATAGACGACTCTACGAATGCGTCGTAAATAGTAAACTCTTTTAATGCGTCGCTAAATAGGCGACTCTACTAATGCGTTGCTAAATAGTCAACTCTATTAATGCGTCGCTAAATAGGCGACCCTATTAATGCGTCGCTAAATAGGCGACTCTATTAATGCGTCGCTAAAAGTAAATATGAGTCGCTAAAAACTCAAAGATAGGCGACTCTTATAATGCGTCGCTTGTTGTCTTATAGATTTAGAGACAGGAAATTAGGCGACACCGTGCGATACACCGTTATTTATTTTGTGCGACGCATTTATTGCGTCAGTTATCAACGCGATTCTAGTAGTGTGTGATTAGTTCTTGTGGGAAAAGTTTGACACTATGTTCAACACTTTATCGGAAATTATCCAATGATTAATGACCAAGTTTCCCTTCAAAAATTTATTTTTGATGTAGTTTGATAATACAATTTATGTGATGGAAAAAGGCCAAAGACGGCTTTCAAATAGTACAGCACCAACTGAGGAAAGATAGTATGTGCGAGAAGATTAAATTTTAAGTCTTCAACAAAATAAGGGAAAAAAAAATCAAATAATGAAAATGTGATTCCATATTAAATTTGTTATAAGGCGTATGAAATGGGTAAATTGAAGTCCAAAATTTTAAGAATTAATAAATATTATTAATATATATTTTGATGATGCAAGACTACGTTTTTAAAAAAGAAAATATAGAAAACACATACTTAATCATTGTAAATGATAATAAAACCATTATATTTAAATATACTTCAACCAACCAAAAACTATTAATAACTAAACAGCTAAAAATACAACCAACCAAGAAAAGAAAAACTAAATAAAAATAGGACAACAACAACACGTTGTTTCACTACATTACTTTTAAAAAAATTTCTTTCACTTACATCTTAAAAATCCAAAAACAAAGGCCCTGTTTGGCCGACTGTTTTTAGAACAGTTTTCTGTTCTTGAAAACAGAAATTTGTTTCTAAAACAATCTTGCAGTTGTTTGGCCAGTTGTTTCTAAAACAAATCCAGAAAACAAATTAAAGAAAAAAACAAAATTAGGAAAACATCAAAAAGATGTTTCCACCTGTTCTAACCTTTGCCACTTGACTGTTCTCTCACCATCGCCGCTCGACTTTGTTTTAGTTTATTTGGAGCTCAATGCCGATGATTACTCCAATTCTCTCTCTGTTTTTTCATCATCGTCTTTGAGGATTGCTCTGCAACAGTTTATGGAATGTTTTCTGAGCTTTTCTCATGCCCCTCCCACTACTTCTATCTTGCATCGATCGGTGACCCACGCTTCAAAGACAAACAGAAATGGTTGGCTGAGAGCTAAACTTCACGAGGATGATGACCCATTACACCGAGCTGCCACTAATGTCGTTTCTCTTCGCTTTCAGGAGACCCATCGACCAGGCAATTAATCCCCCATTTGCCAATTTTTAACGTTTTACTATTTTTGTTCCTATTTAGGCAATTTAATAATTAGTTAAGCTTAGCCCTGTTCCTTAATGTCGATATTGAAGCATTATCTTCTGAAACATTGTCCATGTCATTTTAAGTATGTATCTCATTTATGCTTTGTAAATGCAGAGCCTTTTTTGTTGATCCGTACGTTAGTTGCTTTGTTAGTTCTCATATTCAGATGGGTATGAGGAAATCTCTGCACCCCTATTGCATAGCAACTAAGTTCATTGATGATAAGTTGCTCCGTACAGTAAACCATATTGATGGACTTAAGCAGGTACTTTGTTAATCCAAGGATTGGCTGAAAAGACCAGTTTCTCTATTTCATTTTGAGATTTTAATGGTATTCTCCTTCATTTTGCAGGTTGTTTTGCTATCAGATGGCATGGATACTCGGCCATATAGGCTCCAGTTTCTCTATTTCATTTTGAGATCTTAATGGTATTCTCCTTCATTTTGTAGGTTGTTTTGCTATTAGATGGCATGGATACTCGGCCATATAGGCTTAGTTGGCCAACTTCAACCATCATATTTGATGTTTCTCAGAAAGGGTATTTAAAAGAGCAGCTGAAAAGCTTGAAAGGTTCGTAGTGTGTATATTATATAAATTCAAAATGTCGTTGCTTTTGCATGTGCTGCAAATGATTGAAACAATACCTTTGCTTTTTTTTTCTTTTTCTTTTTCATGAAAGCTTCTGTTAATTATAGAATTGCTATGAATTTTGACAATTTAGGCATCTTTTAGCATGCCTGTGTCTTTTTTGAGTAAGCGTTGCAGCATGTATTGATAGTGTTTTTTCTGCAATTTTTATTAGGTGTTGGCGCTAAGCTTCCAAGAAGTTGCTTGTTCCTCCATGTTCCATTAAAGTCTTCCAATTTGCAGCAAAGTCTACGTGCTAAAGGCTTTAATGGTAATCAGCCTAGTATATGGGCCATCCAGGTAGTTAAGGCATTCAACATCTGCGATCATTGGTTCTATATTCTGTTCCTTGGAAAACAAATTATGTTAGAGAAAAGTAGTCATTTTACGGTGTTACTATAGGGTCTACCTCTGATGACTTTGAGAAGTTTTGAAGAGATATTGCTCGTTGTAAGTTGTTTGGCTATGAATGGAAGTTTTTTCGTGGGAGAACTGCCTTCTTGGTTGCAGAATACTGACATAGGGATCAAGGTAAGTTGTCTTATTTACAAATGGTATTTTCTTTCTTCGTCAAGAAAGATAACACCCAGATGTATTGTCCCTAGTGCAATCTACAACAGGGGAATGGATGGAAAAGCTATTCAAGAGCAATGGGTTCTGGGTGGACATGGTTATCCATAAGGGTGTTGCAAAGAGTTTAGGGAAGGATCTAGCATCCATTAAATTTAAAATTTCCTAGTAGCAACAATTCATTATATTATGTAT
This sequence comes from Ziziphus jujuba, assembly GCF_031755915.1. Taxonomy (NCBI): domain Eukaryota; kingdom Viridiplantae; phylum Streptophyta; class Magnoliopsida; order Rosales; family Rhamnaceae; genus Ziziphus; species Ziziphus jujuba. The sequence continues at coordinate 16,011,817 of NC_083381.1, forward strand.
ATGTATATATTATATTTCAATATATTTTATATTATATATATGTATATAATTCATTAATATATAATTCAATATATTATAGCTACATATTATATATATAAAGTTATTTGTATGAAAGGAAAAAAAAAATGTAACCAAAAAAAAAAAAAACAAAAAACTGTTTAAAAACATGTAACCAAACATGTTTTCTGTTTTTTGGTGTTGAAAACTGTTTTCAAACATCAATAGCCAAACGCTCCTTGTTTTCATTAAACAAGATAAAACAGTTTTCTATTTTTATTTCTAGAAACAATGTTTCAAAAACAGAAAACAAAAAACATAGCCAAACAGGCCCAAAGGAACTGCCTCCATTTCACGTTCAGCTCAAGTTAATTTGCCAGAGCTGCAGCAAGCTGGACCACTGCTACAACAATTGCATTAAGACAAGGAGACCCAAATTTCTTAACTCCGTTAACCATTGCAGCCCAACATTTCTTACTTATCTTCATGACAGCAGACTTTATGCTCTTACCTCCATTAGGAACTTGAATCTGGTCAAGTGCTTCAAGTAGACTAGGACCCTTGTACCAGTGAAGGTTCATAGACCCCTCAGTCAGGTTGTCACCTTCTAAACCTGGGATGGGAACAAAAGGGATCTTGACCGGGTCGTAGCCAAGCTTCTTCAGGTAGGGAGACATTGATTTCAAAACTCCATCATAACTCTTCCATGAGTAATTGGGAGTGTTCGCATCCATCTTCAAGTAGGAAAAAAAAAAAATTATAAATACAAACACCGTTTGAGTATTATCAAACAACAAATAAAACAAAAGATACTTTAACCTCTCCAAATAAACTATAAGAATTAGCACAAAAATGTAAAGCGGTTATAAATAATTATATAAAATCAAGAAACTTATACACAAATATGACATCGAAGAATAGGAATTGAAACCAGCTACTTCTTAATTACTTTAAACTACGCCACTTGGCTAAGCTTTCTGTCCATGGTATGAGTTACTTCTTCCCCTCTCCTCCTCTCTAACTCCTAGCTCCTAGCTCCTAGTTCCTTCTAAGCTAGCAGCTACTAACAGAAAAGGTAGTCTACTTGACTCTGAAAAAAAAAAAAAAAAAAAAAAAAAAAAAAAGCTTGGCTTGCACGACTAAGGCTGATAGAAGGCCTTAAACCCAAGTTCTAACACCAGAGCGGTTAAAACATCTTCCAAAGAAGTGGAAACCTCTATAATTTCAGAGACAAATTATGTATACATATAACAATAGTTACAGGAAATGGATATTTAAACCTACCAGGTTTAATCAAGAAATAACATTAAGATAGTACAGTAATCACCTTGTTAAAGCAACAGATCATCTGCTTGATACCAAGGGTGTAAGCAAGCAATGCATGCAGACGAGCCTGTTCATCAAACTCACCAGTACTGGTGGAATGGACAATGAGAAGGGCACAATCAGCCCAGCAATGGCCTGTCAAGATGTCCTTAATAAAGTCGGGATGACCATAAGCATCAATGAAAGTGAAGTGGTACTTATCCGTTTCCAATTCCCGCATGGCATTGTCAGTGGTGATACCACGCTCCCATTCAGCCATGAGATTGTCAAGCACCTGGGACTTGCTAGAGTTGACATGACCCATGACCAAAATGTAAATTTTGGCCTTCTCATTACCCATTGTTAGCCTGAAACTGAACTGCAATAGAATACTAGGAAATTCCCTGTCAGATGCACGTAATCACAAGCTCAGAATTATATAACATATGAGAAATGCTCGATGATACTAGTAAATTCCCTGATATTGCATGTAATCACAAGCTCAGAATTATATAACATGCGAGAAATGCTCGGTGCATTTTTCGATGCACTCTCTTCTTGATATGAATGATACATGTCTCCTAACTTTTGTAAAAGTGAATATACTCATTACATAAATTAATACCCCTTCGTTTATATTTAATTGCCAAATTGCTACTCACTCATGTTTGGACAAAGCAGTATCCACAAGTGTTTTTCAAATTCTAATACAATTTTAATAAATTTTGACCTTCTCATTAGCCATTATTAGCCTGAACCTGAACTGCAATAGAATACTAGTAAATTCCTGTCATATATGCATGAAATCACAAGCTCAGGATTATGTGACACAAATACGAACTGATAGAAATGAGGTCCAGAGCAAAAAGAAAAAAAAAACTGCAACACAAACATATATGAGCCCCGTATTGCAAGATACATCATTTCAATTAAAAAAATCAAAATTTTTAATTAATCATAAAAAAAATTCCTTAGGGAGCTACTTGAAAATTTTTGAATCTATCCATAAGACCAATTATTCATTGAAAAAAAGTAAATACATTATTTCAATTGGAAAAAATCAAAATTTTAATCTAAAACAAATCTTTACGAAACTACTTGAAAATTTTAAATCTATCCAAAAGACCAATTATTCTGAAAAACAACAACCAAAAAAAAAAAAAAAAGGGGAAAACTAAAAATCTCATGTTCTTACCAAACTATATGCTAGAAACTAGTGTTAGCATGTAGAACGAGATCCATTATAAAGAAGTTCCAAATTCAAAAACTCATAACATGTAGAAGAAGCACTGCCAAAACAAATAAATAAATAAAACGTAAAAAATAAAAATTCATTATTCAAAAAAACCAGAAGTCAAACAAAACAAACATCCTGATAGAATTAAAAAACTGGTGGGCTAATAAGACCAAACCCCAACAAGCGGGAAACAAGAGACCCGCCCCGGCCTCTAATTCACGGAAGTGGCCCCTGTGATGCCGCTTACATACACAGCGGCCGACCTGTTTCCCCGTCGTCAAAAGTAACTATCGCAGGCCTGCGGCGCGTGGCTTGTCGTGGAGGTGTTGGCGGCCGGTAAAAATGGGAGGTTTATAAGTGGTACTCCTGTAGGATATTAAAAATCGGAACAGCGCATGAACAGCATGTGCTGTTCGGATTTAGGCACCGGGGGCGTGTGGCTTGTCAGTGGTCTTTGGTGGAAATGGGTTATGCATGGTATTTTGATCGAAAATCCGAACAGCACGTGCAGTTCCGATTTAGCCTGCGGGAGCATGACTTGTCAGTGGTGGTGCCGGCGGCTGGTAGAAATGGGTTTATGCTTGGCATTTAAGTAGGATATCTAATATCCGAACCGCACGCACCTCCACAATCAAAATTTTCTGTCTATAAAAAAAAAAAAAATTACTCAACTACCAAGAGCCACGCTGTCGACCCGGACGGCCAACGAAACGCCTTCCCGCCAACCAGTCCAGTTCGCCGCAAGAACTCTTACACTTATCATAAGTACACAAACAAAAGGGAAAATTCTTTTTTCTTAAAGATTCCTCCATTATCTGCGTATGCATATAGATAAAAAGAAATCTTTTCGAACAAACAGTTCACCAAAAAGAAAAAAGAACAATTATAGCATTACAAAAAGCCAAAAAGACGTAAAAAGAAAAAATACTAATCCAAAGCAAAAACATGTAAATGTGCTTTAACACAATCACCATCTGAATCAAAGATTAATATATATATATATATATATATAAACCAAATTTACAATCAAAACCATGCCTCTGAACAATAAGAAAATGAAAAATTCAAACTAACATACAAAACAACAAAATATATATATATATATATCTCCAAATTCTAAAATATCTGTAGCATGTTAAAGACGCAGAAAGCTAAGTACGTCGAATAAGATTAAAAATGTCTGGCTTACTTGGAAATGGTTTCTTGGTTGTTGTTTTTGAGAAGAAAGACTTGAAGAATAATGTGAGAGAGAGTGCCACTCCTGCTTTGTTTTAAAACCGAGATCGCAGACGATTCCTCAAATTTATAACACAGCCAAGGGTGGCTGGTGTGTTTAAGACCAACTTTCAACGTCGTGTTCGTCATTTGACAAAAGAGGTTGCGTGCGTGGGTAGTGTCTGTCCATGCCAAAATCAGACCAAGAATTTCATATGACAAAGAGGACCAACAATTTAAGGCCATTCTAGTCATTTGACAAAGGGACCAACAATTTAAGGTCATTTTAGTCATTTGACAAAGAGGTTGCCGTGCGTGGGTAGTGGCCGTCTATAGCAACATTTAAGGTCATTTTAGCCATTTGACAAAGAGGTTGCCGACATTTAGGGTCATTTTAGTCATTCGACAAAGAGGTTGGGGTGCTTGGCTAGTCTCCGTTATACCAACATTTAAGGTCATTTTAGTCATTTGACAAAGAGGTTGCCGCTGTGGTCCTGCATGGATGCTGGTCAAAGTATACATAAATTTATAAGGTCATTATGACATCGCCATATATTTCTGGCTTCAAAGCATCCTCCCCTTCATTTTTAATTTCTACATGAACATTTGCATAACTGCAACAAAAAATAAAATAAATAAATAAACAAACCAAATTGAACTAAGAAGTAAGTCTTAAAACACTATTTTGCAAGCATAGGAAGCACATTAAAATATCTCAAATGCAGAAAATGCCTCTTGAAAAAAAAATATATATAAACCAACTATATGTTATTCACAAACTTGAATTCTCTGTTATATTTACAGTGCTCCCACTATGCTTCAGGCCACTGAAAACTAAAAGAAAGTCTGAAACAATTTCAACCAGGGAAGAAAAAGTCGCCGACTTTAGGGAAATGTCGGGGACAATATTGAATGTCGACGAGCTTCGACACCAATAGTAGGGGGAAAAAATGTCGCCGATATCAGAGCCTCTGTCCTTTGTTTTTTTGGGTTTTTGATTATGATTTTGTGGCCTTTAAATGGGTTTTGGAAGAAGAGGCTTCTAAAACTTACGGGTTTAGAAAATGCCAGCAAAAAACAAAGGAACCATCGAGAGAGAGAGAGAGGAAAAAAAAGAAGGATGAATGGGTGACCGGCGGTGACAAGCTGAAGAAATGCCGCTGGTGTGACTCACAAACAGAAAACAAAGGAACCATAGAGAGAGAGAGAGAGAGAGAGGATGGATGAGTGGGTGACAGACGGTGCAAGGTGAAGAAATGCCAAAATGGTTTGCTTTGCATATTTTAATATCAAAATGTTATTATTTAAATTTTCAATTTTAAAATACATTATAATGAATATTTTATATTTTTAATTTAGTGCACATTATTAATTTAATGCATATTGATTTAGTTATTATCATAAAAATTTTCAATATTAATAAAAAAAATTATGATCAAGATGATTCCTATAATTTAATAAAGTATAGAACATCTAATTAAGTTTGGTGATAACTTATACTCCATTATTATATTAGAAATTAAAAATTATAACTATTACAATTATAAAAGGTTCAATTAATACCAAAATTAAAATTATAAAGCTTAATATGATGGAGTTATAAATTGAGTATCTAAATTACACAACCAAAAAAGGATATCAAAATATAATTAGCTTTTTAATTTAATAGGGCATAAGTGAAGTTTTCAATTATGTGAATCATCGTAACAGTGTAACTAATAATTTATAATTAGATATGTATATAATACGGTTTAAAATATTTATTAGATGTATAATAAATATTGTATTTTCTTTATTTATAATAATTTTTAATATTTATAAATTATTTTATTTTTATTATATTTTAATTAATGTATTTTTTATATTATTTTACTTATATTAATTATCATATATGTCAAAATATGTATTGTAAATTAAATATTTACAGTTTTTTTTAATTTTATCGATATTTTCATCGATATCGACATTTCTATCGATATTTCCATAAAATTATACTTTCGATATTTCTATCGATATCGATATTTTCATCACTGATTTCAACAACCACCTTAAATGCAAATTAAGAAAGATCTTTATGGATACTTCAGGTCTAATGAGATAACTAAAAGTGTCTCACTCATTAAAGCAATATTGCAGGCTACAGAATCACTAATCAAAAGGATCCAGTTAATGGTTAGAGTAAAGAAGCACAAGAGAAAATATTGATGCCCAAAGAATGAAGTTTCTCTCAACGTTAAAGGAAGAGGGAAAATTTACATAATATATCAATAAAAGTTTAACAGCATTGCAAATAACGGGATTTTAACAATCATGCTAGGAAGTACCAAAAGGGTTTAAAGTACTGCTTTTGTAGAAAGTAAAATGCCAGCCAGTAACAAAAGAAAGCTTTCTAAAGAGCCCTCAGATCTCATAGCTTGCTGGTCATTAGGGGCATAGCCACTGAATTTTCAATAAGAGCCTCTTTACATCTTCAACCGCATTGAGAAGAGAGAGAGAGAGAGAGAGAGAGAGAGAGTAAGAAGTGGTGGTGGTGGTGATGGTAACAGCAGCAAAAATGTAAAAAAAAAGCTCCAATGTGAAAATTCACGGTACCACTTCCCAGAATAAAATTTTCCATCATAGGGCAAAAGCAATCAATACAATTCTTAAAAGTCAAAATTTGGGTCTTAAGCAACTGTACAACCAGTAGTAAAAGAAGTAACTCAAAGAAACAAACCCAAACCAACAAAACATCCAGTAATCAACCAAGTTAAGCATACTAAAACAGCTATTTTGCATTCAGATCTATATTATTAAATCTAAAATAAAACACAAAAATACATATTTATCTCCATTCACTTGTCTATAACGCAGCTCATAAAAAAAATCTATACTTTATGCACAAACATTAATGCGAAATTTTTAAAAAAAAAACAAAAACAAAAATCAAAATTTCCATAAATAAAAAGAGATTCTAACAAGTCTAAGCCCGGTTTGGAGCTTCATTCACAAATTGGTTCCATCTAGAAAAGCGAAATGCACAAAAATAAAAATATAAAAAGCCCTCGGATCTCATAGGTTTTGAACGATTCATCCACAGTTTCAAGCAAATGGCGTTCTTCGAAAGCCTTTCAACACCACCGTAATTGTGAGAATGTGTGTATTATGTGTATGGTTGCGTGTGTGTGTGTGTGTGTGTGTGTGTGTGTGTGTATATATGTATGAAGAAAGAAGAAGAAGAAGAAGAAGAGGCGGTGATGACAAAAGGCTCCTGAGGAACAAAACCACACTAAGCCGCTCATTACATTGAGTTTATACATCATTGGGCAATACACAAAATCATTAAATATTTAACAAATAAACTAAACGACAATGGGCCATAGATTATATTTTGTGTTGCATTGTCGTTTAGGAGAAAAATGGGTAATTTATATAGATTGATTCGAAGGTTAAAAAACCAGAGAAAACAAAGGTAACCGTGCGTATGGTTGAAACAGAGAAATACACTCAAAAGATAATAAACAAAAACCTGAGAAAATTGAAACCATAGGCAAAATCAACAAATTCTGGATGTCATAAACCCTAGGCATAGAGAAGATAGAAAGAGGAGCCTTACTTCCATTTTGACCGGTGATGAAATTGACGGAGTCGCCGAGCTCGATTTCCAGGTGACTGTGGCACATGAAGTTCTCTAGCCGGATTCTTTTAACGACGCCTGCCATGGGACGGTGAAACACGCCGTTCATGGCTGAGGCCGAGTTCTGCTTCTTCTCCTCCTAGGGTTCCGAATCAAAAAGAAAGTGGTTTAGACTCAACCGCCAAGAACCTCCGTGACAAAGATTCCTATCAGTGGCGGGAAATAAAAGGACTTGATGCGGTAGAAGAGAGCTCAGTCGGACAAAAGTGACCCAGCCTCCAGATGGATCAGATTTATCCTCTTTATTTGGGATAAAATGATCAACAGGACAAACCTGTTCCCTTTTTATTTTCACTTTTCAAACACCGGATTGGAACTGGGTCCTGTCCTGACCTGCCCAATCCTGCATAATAAACACACCCATTTAGTCATTTGACAACTGGGCTGTCGTGGGTGATGGTGATGGTCTGTGTCTGAAGTTGCTAACATAGTGAATGAAAGACCCCGACGCGATTGAGAACGGCATTAACCAATGGGTTAGAGCAAAGAAGCTATAGAAGTGAACTGGGCTTCCCCGGTTACGACCCAACCATAAAGAAGGGGATTTGAGCCCTCGGTTTTCTCGGCTTTTTCTTGGTGGTTTCTTTTGATGGCTTTAGTCTTCTAGAAACATGGAAGACTCATATATATATATATATATATATATACTTTTTTTTTCACAAAAATAAAATAAAACAAAAACAAAAAGTTGCCTCAATATTCATAATAGGTAAAAGTAAATAATTTAAACAATATATATACACCAACAATTACACATTGTTTTATTACATATTTACTAAAAACATTTTCTATCAAAAAAATCTTATTTTTTTTGGTTAAAGAAAAATCTTCATTAATTCACAATACATCAATAACAAACTGGAAAGCTCCTACAAAAAGTGCGTGGCTCTCTGCAGACTCCAGCTGCTTCCCTTTCTTGATGAAAGCAGACTTTATGCCCCCAACTCCATAAACATTTTTTTTCTTCTCCCCACTCTTTATAATCCCAACACCAACAATCTGCTCCATCTCACTAATAGTAAAGCTTCCCAGTAAGGACAGCGGATTGATGTGAAGCTATTAGCTTCTTTTGCAGGGTCATCCTTAGAGTTGGACACAACATACCCGCATCTAAGATCAATTTTCTTCTTCAATTGTAAACTAACATTGTCTCCAGGCAAGGCCTCTTGAACTCATTCATGATTCATTTCAACATACTTGATTTTTTTTGCAGCAAGTCCAAAATGGAATTTAAAGATTTTATAATCACCTACGGGTGATAAAGATAATTCTAAATCATCAACCAACGAACACCATATATAAATTACTTTTATTAATCCTTGATAAAATTAAATCATAATAGAAATTTTAGGAGGTCCAAATAAGTTTTGGCCAGGCTATGCTTTTGACTTTTCGCAATTTTATTTTTTGGATTTTTGAAAAGAATAATATAATTTTTATGTGATTGCAAAAAGGGCCGACAGCAAAGCTTCCAAATAGTGGGCCGATTTGGGGTGCGTAGTGTGAAAGGATTGGTGAATCTGGATATCAAATTGCAAAAATAGGTAGGCCCGCATAACCAACGTAAGTGGACGAAAGTGGACAAATGTAATTATTTTTACGAGAAGCTTCCAAAGAGAGTGAAAAAATATTTAATTGTTAACCGTTGGGAAGATTTTCTACAGGTTTCATCCATTAGTTCCTTAAGACCTTTGACTGATCTCGTTTTTCAGATAAATAATAATAATAATAATATTATTATTATTATTATTAAACAAATAAATGGGTTTATTTTTTTATTTTTGGTAATAAATTGAGTGGTTTATTTGGTCGCACTTCTCTTAGGATCAGCCAAAAGCCTACATAACGTGATTTGAGTTTGGAAAAATGTTACTTGTTTTCATTTTTTTAATTCAATAAATTATGTATATTTTTAGAATATATGAACTAGGGGTGGACATGGATTGGATTGATTCAGTTTTGGACAAAAATATAATCTAATCCATACATATCGGTTTTTCTAATTTAGAATCCAAATCAAACTATTAAAGTATTAAATTCAAACCAAATCAAACAATTCATGATCGGTTTGGTTTGGATTGGTTAATCGGTTTGAAATTTACTAATTTATAAATATACAATACAAATAAAAAAAATTTCAAATATAAAATATAAATAATAAATTATAATTATCCAAATATAAAATACAATTAAAATAATACAACATAGTCTACAATGGAAAATAAAGAAGAAAATGTAGTAAATGATACATATCATGCACTTATTAAGTAACAAACATTAATGTCATCATCTCACTCCTATAAAATCAAATTAAAATTGTTAGAACAAATAATGTAAAATAATACATTTATCAAAATTCATTCACTCAAGAATCAATGCATAATTCCTTTTTTTTTCTTTAAACCTTAAAATTTTGGTAAATCATAAGTCAATCAATGTTGACAGGTTCACTAATTTTAGTTGATTCTATAAGCTCTATAAAGATCAAAACAATAAAATTAGCAATAAATTATATTTAAACATTTATATATATATATATATATATATATAAGCAACAATTGGATCAATAAAGATAACATTAAAAAACATATACAAGATGGTCACCATTTCCTACACATAGGATTAGTTCAAATTGGAATCAAACCTCTTACAAAATTAGGAACCAATTCATCTATACTACTATGTCTTCGAGACGCTAGTTTTAAAAACTTTAATGAAGGTGTCTTTGGAGTCGTAGAAACCAGTTTATGTAATGATCCTGTTCATTTTGACTGTTACCCAAATTTTCTAGTTAGTTTAACAGATCCATGCATACTAAAAGTCTTAACTCTAAATCTAAAAACTTCGGGTTATAACTTCGACGAAGGTCGTCAACCCTTAGCCCTAATCTATAGAAGGTAATCAAAATTGCATTCCTGATTTCTTAACCCGTGAATTTCTGCAGGGAAAGGTTTCTCACCTGAGGCATAATCATGCCTTGCAAAAAAGGGCCATCTACCCCTCTCCCAAACCCCCCTCTTCCAAACCCAAATCCTCCCAAAACTGAACAAACCAAATCGACTCATGATCAGACCTTAATTCCCACTGACTCTACCTACTTATCTCAATCCATTCCAATCAGCCAAGTCAATTACCAAAATACCCTTGTCAAATCTTATAATCCATACAGTTTGGTTCCCAGCCAACCATTCACCCCAATTAATCCAACTCAATCAAAATCATCTCCCTATTTTGATATTGCTCGCAATCTTTTATTTTATGTTGAACCTTCCCTTCGCAAGCTTCCCACTATTCCCCACATTATTAATCAATTCCTTCCTCCTAATTTCCATTTTATTCCAAAATTACCCAACAAAAACCTCAAATATTATACTGCTATTCTCGAATCCACCCAATCAGTTACTATTACTCCTCTCTTAGATAAAAATGACAACAAAACAATCATTTCTCATAAATTTTGGATCCACAAAATCCTTACTCTTGAAGAATTTATTTGATTTGTAGAATTTGTTCGAATTGGGTTTATTAAACTTATTGGTTTTGTAATAAGTTTTATGATTTGAATATTTATTATTTCGAAAAGTTTTCTTATGTGATGTTTCTTTGATTTTGTTTCTCCTAGAGGGTGATATAGTAGATAGACCATATTGTTGACAAAAGTTTCCTAATTCGTATTTAGTTTTTCTTTTATCATTATTTAGTTGATTTGCTATTTTCATATCAGTGCACATTTTTAATCCTTCTTTTTTGATTATTGAAATTATATCTCTATAAGTTAATGAATTGTAGTCTATGTAACCACTATTATTACTTAAGACATTTCTGATTTTTCTAGCAAATAATTGGGGTAAACCATTAATAAATTTTTCTTTCCAAAAGGGTTGATTACTATCATCTCTGATCATAATTCCAGTAGTAAATGTTTGTACATACTATTCGAAATCACTAAGGATTGGACAATGTAAATTGGTTAATTGACTATATGGTCTATCTACTATAGCACCCTCTAGGAGAAACAAAATCAAAGAAACATCACATAAGAAAACTTTTCAAAATAATAAATATTCAAATCATAAAACTTTTTACAGAACCAATAAGTTTAATAAACCCAATTCTAACAAATTCTACAAATCAAATAAACATAAAAAAGATCCAAAAGATAAAACTAAAATAAAATGTTTTAAATATAATAAATTTGGTCATTCTGCCAACGAATGCAAAGTTAAGCAAACAATCGAACAATTAGAAATTTCAAAAGATCAAAAACAAAACTTAATCAATGTCTTAGGACTTCGCAACACAGATAGTAAACATAGTAAAAATAATATTTACACTGAATCAAGTTCTGACGAATCAAGTATTCGCTCTGAATCCACTAGTGAAACAAATAACCCTCATATTACTTTAGGATGTTTAGATCCCTGTTGTATTAATAACTATTGTAATAAATCAATTAATGTCTTAACTAATTTTACTGAAGATGAAGATATACTCTTAGAATTACTTAGAAAATTAGAAAATCCTGATGAACAGATAGAATACATGAAAACATACAAAAAGATCATAATTGATAATCACAAAGAAACAAATCAACTTAATAAAAGTACTCAAAAAATCCATTTGATTAAGTAAATCATCTTGAAATTTGGATATACATAGTACTAAAGATAAAAATTTCTTTTTCAATAGTGCTATAATTGATTTGAGAAGAAGGCCATGTTCCAGAATAAAAATGGACTATTTGTTCTAGGGAATCAGGTGTGATTTGGTGAAGTAGAATCCCTCCAAAGCCAATTTCAGAGGCATCAGTTTGAACAATTTTGAATGAATCAGGTGAAAGAATACCAAGACAAGGAAGAGTCTTAAGATGTGTTTTGATTTCTTGGATAAGTTTAGTATGTAGTGGAGACTAAGGTGGGGGTTCTGATTTTAATCTGTCAAACAAAAGTTTACATTTGATTCTTAAATTACTATAGAATTCAGTAATGTAATTTAATGAGCCTAAAAATCTTTGTAACTGGTTTTTATCGAGAATTTAATCAGGAAATTTATCAGCAATTTTAATGGCTCTAGTGATTGGAGTAATCTAGGCTTGGTAGATATTAAAACCTAAGAATCGAATTTTGATTTGGAATAATTTTAATTTGGAAGCGGAAACAACTAAACCATTTTTTTTGACAATATCTAAAAACAATTTTAAGTGTTTCCAATGTTGATCAATTGATTGGGAATAAACTAAGACATTATCTATATAAACGATGGTAAAATGGTTGTAATTATTAAATATATCATTCATCATTCGTTGAAAGTCACTAGGAGCATTTTTTAATCCAAAGGGCATTACGTTCCATTCATAATGACCAAGTGGGGTTACAAATGCAGTTTTGTATCTATCTTCGTCATTAATTTCTATTTGCCAGAATCCTGATTTCATGTCAAATTTTGAGAAAATAATGGTTTGATTAAATCCTTTTTATTTGGAATAGGGTATCTAATCCATTGGAGGCATTTATTTAATGGTTTATAGTTGATTACTAGTCTAGGAGATCCACGTTCTAATTCAGCATTTTTCTGAATATAAAAAACGGAACAAGACCAAGGGGATTTACTAGGACGAATTAATTTTTTAGTTAGAAGTTCTTGAATTTCAATTTTACAATACTCCATTAATTCTTGATTCATTTGATCTATCATGTTTCTAACAAGGACAAACGATATTTTGAAATAAATTTTATTATGACAAATATATGCGTGACTAATTTCATATTGTAAATCTATTTTACTTCCATTAGCGGAGTTTAATCTTTCTTTAGTTTTTGTATAATATTTATTAGATATGAGACCTTCTTGGATACAATTTAAATCTGCACCTGAATCTTAAAGTGCGATTGTCGTTAATTGAAAATCTTTAATGATTATTGTGATTTTTTTGTGCCATTTTCTAAGTTTGATTTTTTGAATTGAAGCTAAACAATTATCATGGGAAGATCCTTCTTCCTGTTCTTCAAGTTGATTAGGAATAAGTTTTTGAGGTTTTTCTTGAATAAATTGTAATTGGTGTTTAATTAAATGATTTTCTAATTTTAATTCCTCAATTTCGAACTTAATTGTTTTAATTTCTTATTGTAGATCTTGAACGGTTATGTGTTTATTTTTTGATTTATTAAAAGTTTGTAAGGCTTCTGATACCAATAGGGGAAGATGAAAGATAAGGGAGAGAGTGTTATGAGATAAATGAAAGATAAATATGAGATAAATAAATAAAGGCAGAGTGGAAGTAAATAAATGAGCGGAAGTAAATGAAAATAAATAGATGAGGCGGCAAAGCTAGCCAAGAACAATTAATTAAATAAATATAAAATGCATATGTGAAATTATATAGAATATATTGAAGGTGGTAGAACCAGCCAAGCTAAACTCTTCATAGAATTATTTCTTTTTGATTTTCCAGATGTGGGAAATGATTTCATTGGGTAAGCCAGCTTGGTGTAAACATTGATTTGGATAGAAAAATATACGGGAAGGATTCCATGGTAAGGTGTGAAATTTGATTGGGAGCATGGAAGAATAAGGGGTATGACTGGTGGATCCTTGGGTTTGATTTGAAGGTTGCTTTTATTTTTTGGTCCAATAATCTAAGTCTTTTTGGAGGTGATTGATGTGGATTTGGTGAATGGTATTGTTATGAAGTAGGGTTTGAATTTGGTGTTCTAGACATCTTTTGTCATGTGGAAGTTGATTGACTTAGGCTTCCAATGGGTGGTCAAAATATGGATTGTTAAGAAGGTCAAATGGGCTCTGGTGTGGGGTAACATGAGCATATTGATTATTTGAATCAGCGAGAACAGTGATTGGAGGAGAATGGGATTGTTGCATCCGATGGGTAGATTGTGAACTAGAGGCCTGATTAGAGGTGATTTTTTGGACAAGACGGAGTGTTTTGGCAAACTCTGGGTCCATTCTGACCCATGGATGAATAAAGGCTTGGGGACCTAATTTTCTGTAGGTGATTTTAAGGGCTTCCCTGAGGCTGTAATAACCTCCATATTGGGTATTGATTTCACCAGCGATTTCATGGGCTATTTGGGACCAGGTTTTGTAAAGCCCAGGCTTTGGGCCATTGAATAGGATATAATGGGAGAAATATTGACTATCGGGCTTTTGGCGGATTGATTGTAAATAAAAGCAAACGTTATCTAAGGCATGAATAAAATCTGATTTTTGATCTGTGGATTCAAATTGTGCGGTATTCCACACAGAGTTAATTAAGGTTTTTTGGGGAATATCTAATTCAAATTGGGTTGGAAAATTCTTTTCTGCAATTTCTCCACTCCAAATTGGAACAGAATTGTTGTTGATTATTATGTAACCAAGTGGACGAGACATGTTGTAATGAAAATGATTAGAGAAAACATATTTTGAAAATATGAAAATTTTTACATATAGTAGGAAATAAAATTTTAATTGTTTGGAAATATGAGTAAAAGATAGGAAACGGGAAAATAAGGTAGAATAGAAAAAACAAGGAAGGGAAGGGGAAAGAAGATGATTAGTTTGGATTTGATTAAGTGTTTTGGAAATGAATTGATCTTATAGGATCTGAACATTATTTGATTGGAGTAAGAAATCAAATTTGACCTTTTCTCCTAAGGGGTGACTGATTATTCCATCATTTTCTGTAGTGAATGGATATAAGAAAGAGAGAAAGGGAATTCCTAATAATAACTTAATCTGTCATGTTTCTAACAAGGACAAACGATGTTTTAAAACAAATTGTATTATGACAAATATGTGTGTGATTAATTTCTATTGTAAATCCATTTTACTTCCGTTAGCAGAGTTTAATCTTTCTTTAGTTTTTGTATAATATTTACTAGGTATGAAACCTTCTTAGACACAATTTAAATCTGCACCTGAATCTAAAAGTGCGATTGTCGTTAATTGAAAATATTTAATGATTATTGTGATTTTTATGTGCCATTTTCTAAGTTCAATTACTTCTAATTTCATTAATTAAATCTTTGCTTTCATGAGTTAAAGTTTTAAATGGTGAGGCTATGACTTGATTATTTAAATGGGGAATGCTTATTTTTTCAACTGGAGGATGACTAGACAGAACTGTTGATTGATATGATTCAATCCATTTTTCTTTTGTTAAAGTTTTTAAATCTTTTAATGGATAATAATATTTTTTGAGAAAATCAAAAAACCGTATATCAAATTTAAGTTGTAACATTAACTGTTTCCAGCTTTGCCAAATATGTTCTTTCTGTTCTTTAGTGTGTGACTGTCTATAGTTTATTAATTTTTCATGATTTTTATCTGACATCATTTCTTGATTTAATTGTTTCCAATGGGGTTTGAAGGGTGTACTTAGTGTGTTTAATTGGGGATCTATAAAATATAAGGCTGTGGGTGATTGAAGTGATTGGATTTCTTCATCACAGTAACGAGGTTGACTAATTTGTCCAGTGTTGTGAATTGATTTTAATTTAATATTTTTAATTTCATTTTCTAATCTTAATATGTGTAATTGTTGTTCTAATTCTTGAATTTTAATTCTTTGTAAATCTTTTTCAATTTCTTGATCTCTTTTAGACATATTATCAGAAGATATTGACTCTATGATTGGTTTATTAAAAGACCGTCTTGAGGAGGTTTCTCCTAAGTGTTGATTAGATCTAGGTTGTCTATCAAAGGTGATTCTTACTGACCCATCTTCAGACTGTGAGATGAACTCAGTGTTGGTTAAAATATTTTGAATAGGGGTTGGGCTTTGGACATCAGTTAATACCCAATCAAAGGGAAAATTGGCATCTGACCATTTGATCATTTTAGGGATCTTGATATTTAAATTTTTGTATTGACTTTGGATTAACATGGTATGACCTTTACAATTACGTTTTTTAGCTTTAAAGTTCATATTAGTTCCTGAGACTTTATAATGAATTATGTAGATTAGGTCTAATGGTTAACAATCTTCGTTGAAGTTATAACCCAAAGTTTTTAGATTTAGAGTTAAGACTTTTAGTATGCATGGATCTGTTAAACTGACTGGAAAATTTGGGTAACAGTCAAAATGAACAGGCCCATTACATAAACTGGTTTCTACGACTCCAAAGACACCTTCATTAAAGTTTTTAAAACTAGCGTCTCGAAGACACAGTAGTATAGATGAATTGGTTCCTAATTTTATAAGAGGTTTGATTCCAATTTGAACTAATCCTATGTGTAGGAAATGGTGACCATCTTGTATATGTTTTTTAATGTTATCTTTATTGATTAGTTGGGAGGTTTTATGATCTTTGTTGATTGTGTAAACTTGTTCAACTGTTTTAATATGTGATTCACTTTTAAATGAAGATAAAGACCAAGTTTTATGATGATAAATTTCACTTGGGGAAATTGGAGGAATATTCCAGTCGGGATTGATTGATTCATTAGAAGGAAAACTATAATGTTCTTCGTTGATTATGTCTGGTATTTTATTTCCATTAAGTGATGATCTAGAACTAGTAGAAGAATTAGATCTAAATAATCTATAATATCAATAAAAGTAAATTTAAGTGTTTAAAGCTTTCAATATCGACAACATAATGGAAGGCTGAGTCATAATCAACATCAGAAATCTCTGACAGTGTAGAGTTACTTTCAGAATTCCACTCACAAAAGCATATCATAAGAGTTACTATTCAATCACTATTCATGAACAGTAAAAGGCATCGAAAAGCAAAATACTGTTCAATGACACCGTTCACTGACACAATCATGAGATCAACAGGAGTCCCACTCATTCATCCAAGTCCTCCTTTGCCTATACAAAGGAGCCTCACCACCTGTAACACCCCGTCCCAAAATACAACAGAAATTTTCCAACTTTGACCGAGGTTGACCGTCCACCGTTGACTTTGACTGTTGACCGTTAACCAAGAGGTCAAAAGTTGACTTTTTGACTCAGATGGAATTCTAGGTTGACTGAGGTACCATTACGAAGTACACGTTGGCACGAGTTCGTAGACTAGTAGCACGTAAAAAATGGAGCTACGGTTTGAAAGTTATGAGCAAAACAAGTTGAGGTCCAAAATGTCCAAGGGATGCTGAAGTTGACTTTTTATTCATGCAAAGTTAAGCTTTGACTCATGCATGGTTGTGAAGTACTCATCGATATGAGTCCGTAGACTAGTGGCACGTCCGATTTGGACATGTGGTTTGAAAGTTATGGACCTGTAGAGTTTTTCAAATACTGTATTATTTTAATATTATTTTTAAACGTGTAACAATGTGCCACATGTGACTTAATAAATGTGACCATGTGTCACCATGGTGAGATGCCACATGTCAACCATGCTTAATACCATATTATTTTATTATTGTTATTTTATATTATAATATTATTTTTAATATTATTTAATTATTTTATTTTATTTTCTTTTTATTTTCTTTTTCTTTTCTTTTTTTTTCTTTTTTTCTCTCCTTTCCCCCACGTGGGAAAAAAGGGCCACGGGCCCCTTCTTCTTTCTTCTTCCTCTTCCTCCTTCTTCTTCCTTCTTCTTCCTTTCCCTTCCTTTCTCCCTCTCGGGTTCTTGCCCTTTTTTTTAATTCCTGCCACCGGAAGGTCACACGCACTGGCCAGGGAAGAAGCCCATTCACCGGCGATGCCGACCTCTAAATTTTCCGGCCGGACGCGCCCAGATCGGGCCGGTGAAGTCGGCGGCGGCGGGTTAAGTTTTTCCAGCGATTCTCACTGTTTTCGGCCAACCTAGTCCGATCTTCCACCCTTTTCCCCCCTATTTTGGGTCCTCTGAGTTCAAATATAGCCTCCAATTGTTTAAATTCGAAGTGGTTTGAGAGTTATGAGGAGATGAAATTCAGTCGGTACTTCCCAGGCAAATTCCGCCCACCACCGGTGGAATTGGGGTCAATGGAGGCCGGTAATCCGATCCTCGTTCTATAAGCTTCGTTTCAGTATATTACTCGTCAATTTTGGTTAACGTTTGTGTTTAACCCCCTGGATACCAGGTATTATTTATCCGAATAAAATATTATTTTATTTGACTGTGTGTGAATTGTTGTTCTAGGAGCACGTGTGCATCATGGAATTGATCCCATGAAGGATCTTAGGTTAATTGCATGCTCCAGGTGAGTGACCCACCTTAAAAACTATTTTCGGGTGATGAATTATATTTATTTGGTGATATTTGAATATTTGGAAAATATATGTGTGTGGTTGGAATTTTATAAAATTGGGTATTTATTTTATAATGTCAAATTTCGAATGTTTGGTTATATGCATACATATATATATTTTGATGCCATGATTGAATATTGGAGAAATTCAAAGAATTTACGATTTAAATTCTGGATTATTATTATTATTATTTTTACCGAAAATTTTCATGTGCAATCAAGGGTTTATGAAGAGAAAATATATTTAAATATTTTTTTATGAGCCTTATATATTATTTTGGAGGAAAAAAAAATTGATTTAAAGGATTTGAAGAAAAATATTGGTATGATGGTACTGTATGTTTTAAAAAGGTAATTATGCATTTATAATGCGAGGTGGTTGATTTCATGGTTTTGAGTAAATCATATTTCTTTTCTATATTGATGATTTATGGTGAGAAATGCAAGGATTGTGGCATTGGAGATTTTTATAACTCCCATGGTAAATTTCAGAAATTTTGGGTAATAATAAAAATGGGCTATTGGTATTTATTTTATTTTAATTATTTTAGACGCACCTATGCAGTACTGGTGTTCTGTACTGTACATGAGATTGTGATTAGCGCGCAGGTTTTAGTCTCCCGTGAGTTACCTATGGACCTGAGGGCAGGCCGGTTTAGTATAATGCACATAACCGCCCTCCTCCTAAGCTGGGATGACATGTTTTAGCAGCGGCGCTGTCGGGACGCCGAAACGACCTTATGCCGGTTCTCTCTTTAACCCACGCCTGAGGGTGCTCGGGACGCTGAGTACCGTAGGGCATCACTGTTATATAGTGTGGTGCATCAGGCTATTTTCGATCTGAATTTTTAAGCTTATTATTTGGAAATACTATTCAATTAAAATGGTTAATTTATTTAAGTTTTACCGTTTATTTCAAACAAATAATTTTTATGGCATTTTTCTATATGATTTATTAATTGTTATTCAAAATTTACTTTATTCTGAATTATTTTTCTGAGTGCATTGGATTCCAAAAATTATTGCAATTTTATTGGTAATTATTGATTAAATATTTTCATATAAATTGTGGTGCTCTATATTATTATTTGCATGATTTTGTATTTTAAATGTTGATATTCCATTTATTTTTATTATCTAATTAATTATTTACTGGCTACCTTGATTTTGGGGAAATATAATTGCTGGTTTTTGCGAAATGTTTTAAAAATGAGACTTTTCCAACCGAGTGAACTGTGAGGGTTTTGAAAAAATATATTATTTTCAATTAATTATTATTTATTTACTCATTTATTGTTAATTATTCAAATATGCTATAATTTTTGTTACTATTATAATTGTACAGTAGATAGGATCATTCACTGAGATGATTAGCATCTCACGTTTTTAAATTCCGTTCCCTTAGGTTCGGGCTGGTAGACGACATCAGAATCAAGCTCGACGTTTGTTGCTGTTGAGTTTCAAAGAGTTATGCTTCCTTGTATTCTATTGTATTATTGTTTCCTATTTTATGTTGTATAACTTTCACACTCATTTGTAACTTATGATGCTCTGTATATTTACTGGACCTATTGTATCAATACTGCATGAATTTCTTGTTTATTTTATCGGAGTGCTGAAAGTTGTGGATTAAATTGTAGTAATGTATGAGGAATAAGGAGATGTTTCTAGAAGTGTGTTTTCAGTGCAGGAAAATTGTGATAAGTCCAACCCTTATGGGAGGTTCTGCCAGATTTTTCATTAGAAGTTCCGGTAGAGTTTTCCTAGGATCAGGGCTTGTCTAGGGTTCCAGTGAGGAATTTTGGACGGGTCCTGACACCACCACATTTTGGAGGAGTTGAATCGAGAGTTTGTTTTAGAGAGTTTTCTTGGCAGATTTCCTCTCTACTTCCTCTACTCTTCTTCTTCTCATAATCACTTGTAATCAAATATTTAAGTATTAGATCTTGAGTGTTTTGTAATCAATTGAGATACCAATTTGTGGTACTCTTCTTAATCAAGTAAGCATTTGCATTCAATTATTTTCAATTATTTATTTTAATCATTTATTTTAAATTATATTGTTTGGCTGGTTCTACCGTATTCAATATATTCTATATAATTTCATATATGCATTTTATATTTATTTAATTAATTATTCTTGGCTGGCTTTGCCGCCTCATCTATTTATTTTCATTTACTTCCGCTCATTTATTTACTTCCACTCTGCCCTTATTTATTTATCTCATATTTATCTTTCATTTATCTCATAACAATATATGTAGATATATATATATATATATATGATGGGGATGTAAAAAAAATATATATATTATGGTGATGGTGATGGGCTGGTGATGGACGGCCCGAAGGTAAATGTTTAGTTTAGGGTTACAACTTACAATTCGATTTGGGATTTGAGATATGGAATGTAAAAGAAAAAAAATATATATATATATATATTAAAAATCAATATATAAAAATGAAAAAAAAAATTAAAAATGAATATATAAAAATAAAAATATATATATTAAAATTAATATATAAAAATGAAAAAAATAAAAAATATATAATTTTTTAGTTATAAAATATATTATTTGGATTGAATTGAATTTATATTTACAATTCATAACTAATCTAATCCATACAATTTATAATATTTTGAATCCAATCCAATCCAAACTATTAAAAATTGATTGGCTTGGATGGGTTGAATGGATTGAATTTGATTTTGCTGATCCCTAATATGAATCGATAAACATTTTCTTCTACCTATAGAGAAGCACGGCAACACGCTACTTAATATTTCGGTTTTCAAGTTATATTATTAATATTTTTTTAAAAACAAAATTGACCATATAGTACGTGCCACGTACCTTTCGGAACTAGCCGACTAAGAATGTGACAAACTGGTTTGTGGTTGTACCGTGGTGAATACGGTGGTAGACCCAGAAAAGTTTTCCAGAATCAAAAAGCCAAAAATGGTTCAAGACTTTTAAGGAAATTCTGGTGGATATTGTATCTATAAAACTGATAAATTTTGGATTATAATAATACCAATTTACCCTAACATCCATGTGAAAAGAAAAACAACTGAAAATAAAGAAACTCACTATGAAATTTCATTTTTTTATTGGTGGTCTCAAACTTTGACATTGGCTCCCAAGTACAAGCTCTTGTTTATCTCAGCAGCTTCCTTCTCAAACCCCTCTCAAAGCATCTACTGCCAATCCAGTCTCGTTCTCACAGGAGAAATTTTCGGTGAGGCTTCTAAGAGAGCACTTGTGTTGGGCTTGATCTCGATCATGAAGTCAACAGCTTGTGTATTGGAGTCGTCATCTAAGTCAGTCGAACGGGATGCTCAGTATTTCTCCATGTAAAGCCACTTCGATTATACTCTTTTTACAGGGTTTGAATCGAAATGGATTCCCTGTAACGGGGATAAAGGAGGGAACTTTATACTACGATGTCTCAAGATAAAGCAACCATTTGCTACGTGCTTTGTTACAGGTCTGGTTCAATCAAGCTGCTGCTGAGTATTGGAAACCAGTGGGTTCTTTGCAAATTTTTGCTCAATTTCATTCAGGTAATTTCCGCTGTAGAAAATATGATCAGATAATCCATAAAAGAGTGTCTAAAAGCTCCATCTCTTGATTTTTATCTTTTCATTTTTCATCTGATTGTAAAGCTCCTTGGATACCTCTATTCTGAATCTCTCAAAATCTTCCATTCTCATTAATATTTGACCGGAAAATATGGCTCCTCAAGTACCTAAGCTCAAGCTACTAGATTTTTAATACAGCTAATTGTTCCATTTCAGTATTATTGTGAACCCCCAAAATAACAAAAGAGTGCTCCTAACAACAAAGAATCTGGATTCATTGACATGCTTCGCTTTGGATAAACCTTGGACCTTCAGCTAGTCAACTGTCTCTGCCTTCACAGTGGGTTCAATGGAGTCGTAAAGCTTCAAAATTACTTGCCTAGAGTATATAAGAATGCAGTTAAGATGGCTGGCAATAAAGACAATCCTATCCAAAAATTTATCAGTAAAACTAGATGGAATTGCATTTTAAACACTACAAAGTTATTGTACCTGCGGACTTCGTATCCTCGAAACATAGAAGAGCTTGCTCAGTATAGCATTGGATTCTCCTGCCCCATATTCCCAAATTTTTCTTACATATCCACCAGAGATATTCTAGCTCCTCTATAGAACTGGAAATAATTGAAAGATACAAAGCTAAGATCAAAGGGATGCACATCTTCCTCCTCGTAAAGAATATTGACAATGCCATCTCATCATTTCCCTTCTTCAAAAACCACTCAAACATTGTGGTCCAAGAAACCACATTTTTGGCACCCATTAGATCAGAAAATTCTGGTGCACTGCCCTTATAGATTCCTAATTCCTACAAACCCAGTCAAGTCTCCCGCTTTACAACATCCGTTAATCTAAAAACATTCCGCAACAGTATGCTACCTTTTTAATTCTTTCAGGACTTTCATCAAACATCTAACTTTCACAAACACATCAACAGGAGAAACCCGAATCCGGTTCAAACCCAAACTTCAGGACCTCACTGTGGAGAGCCCCGAAGAGACGAGAGCGGCACAGGACTTGAGCAGAAATGAAAAACGCCATTAACATTCAATATGAAAATAAATAAGAATTCCAGCTCTAAAGACAATTATACTCTTGTGCGTTGAAAACAAACGCATATAATCTTCCTCAAAGGTGATGAGAGACCCGATTCCGAAAGGTCAAACAACCCGAATGCAAAGAGGATTTGGGCTGTGGATTCAATTTCATGGCTTTTGTTGTAGTGGGTTTTGAGGCGTGGATGGGACACGCCTAGCTTCCTTTGGGAAGGAGCTGGATTTGGGCCAAAAAACGGCTCTTAGGTTTTACCATCAAAATTCATTTAACGGTCAAATAACGTCACGAAAATTAAATTAAAAAAGAAATAATTATTAAAGTTGTTATATCTAAACGGTTTGATTCATGTTTTCCCTTTTATTATTAAAAAATTTATAAACTTTAAAGCATATATATTATTTGAATTTGTAGATGAAAGTTCTTAATTATAAGAGTTCAGATTTTGATCACATAAATATGTTTACTTTAAAAAAAAAAAAAAAAGCCTTTTAAACAATGTATGACAATTGTTTAAGCACTGGTTGCATTGTGGCCCCATGATTATAAAAGCTACCTCTTTCTGCTTCTTTTTTTCTTTTTCTTTTTCTTTTTCTTTTGGTTTTCTAATGAGAGATATTGAAGCAAATTTTTTTTTTTTCCTTTCTACAAGGCATTAAAGCAAACTTAGCCAAACACTTTACTTTAGCACAACTGCTATATTTCAAATGTTTAAACCAAATAAACATTCCAATATCAAAAAGGAAAATCCAATAAATATTTTATTATAATTCGAAAGATAATTCTAAATAAATCAATTTTTTATAAAATTTAAATATCTGGATATTGTCTTGTTTTATCTTTATCATGAAGGTTGTAGATAATGTTAATTCTAAAAGTATGAAAGAAATAATAAAAAATGAAGACAGTGGCTTTTGGAGAGGGGAGGCTGATATTAATCCAATTCTACAATCATAATTTTCAATAGACAAAAAATTATATGCTATTTTTTTTTTTTTGGGTTTTATTTTTAAAAAGATCAGAAAAACTATTTAAAGTATGTGTTATTATGTGGGTGACTGACATGTCGAGTCAACAATTTCATATGAGGAAAGTCATTCATTCTTACGGCCGCAAGTGTCGCTCGAAGCCGCTAATATGGTTATGAAAGACCCGACCCGATTGAGAAGGGCATTGCAAAAGGGTCCATGTAAAGAAGCTGAAGGCATAACCAAAAATAGGCCGAAGGAACTAACTTGGTCAGGACCCAACCGTAAAGAAGATGATAGGTTTTCCCGGCTTTTTATTGGTGGTATTTTTTGGATGGTTTTATAGACACGACAAAGAGTCTTTTAAAAAAAATAATAATAATAAAAATAAAAAAATAAAAAGAAAACAAAAATGTTACCTAAATATTCATCTTAACGTCAAAAGTAAATAGATTAAAGTGATTATTTTGACGTATTATTTTCAGCTGAACTATGGTGTAAACTTGTTTTAATTCAAAGGATAGTAATACCATAAAAATTTAAGAAATATTTATCTATTAATAATTTTTTAAATATTTTTTTTATTTATTCTCAAAGAAAAATATATTATTTTAGTATTAAATTTAATTTCTGAATTACTAGCATATAAATAACATTTAAGAAATTTATTAAATATGTAAATTGTAGTCCAAATTTTAAGAATTAATATTTTTTTATCAATTGCATAATATTATTAATATATATTTTGAAAATGTAAGACCACATTTTCTTTTAAATACAACAACATATTGTTTCATTGCACGAGTATTAAAAAACATTGTTTAACACCTTCAAAATCCAAAAATAAAGGAAAAATGTTTCAAAAACTTTAACTTGGTCCTTTTCGGTGCCTACATTTCACGTTCAGTTAAGTTGCCAGAGCTACACCAACCTGGACCGCTCCTGCAACAGATGCATTAAGACAAGGAGTCTCAAATCGCTTAACTCCATTAACCATGGCAGTCCCAAATTTCTTAACTCCATTAACCATAACAGCCCCAACTTGCTTACCTCTCTTCATGACAGAAGACTTGATGCTCTTACCTCCATTAGGAACTTGAATCTGGTCAAGTGCGTCAAGGAGAGTTGGATCCTTGTACCAGGGAAGGTTTGGAGAGCTCTCAATCAGTTTGTCCCCTGAGATGGGACCAAAATTGATGTTGACAGGTCATATCCAAGCTTCTTCACGTACGAAGAGGTTGACTTCTCAATTTCGTCATACCTCTCTTTTGAGTAATTGGGAGTGGTGGCATCCATCTTCAAGGGAAAAAAATGAGAAAGTCCTATAATTTCATAGGCTAAAAAAATGTCTATATATACCAATAGTTACGGGAGTCAACAACAATTGGCTATGGAAAGGAATGCTTAATTTTACCATGGGTGTAAGTAAAAAAAAAAAAAAAAAAAAGGTCATCTAAGAGAGTACAATAATCTTACCATGGTGCCGCAACATATCATCTGCTTGGCATCAAGGGTGGAAGCAAGCATTAATATGTGCTCATTTGTAAGTCCATTCCAACTTCCTAGGTCGAAAGCTTACAATTGCCGAAAATGGAGTAAAATTCAGACCAATTCAGACCAAGTTCAGGTTTTAAAAGACGAAGACCAAATGGACTGCAACGACCACGTGACCGTGGAGAGATTTTACCCCTCCTTGGTGTCCTATCCCGTAAATAAACAGATCACTCAAAATTTCAACTCTTCTATGTTATTTATTTCTCTATCATCGCGGTTTCCTCTCTCCGTTTTCTTCTCCATGTCATCAACAATGTAAATTCCAGATCTCTCTTATAAATTTTTTGGGCCCCTTTGAATTAAATTTTTTTTTTCTTTTTTTTTTTTTAACTTTTTTCAGACTTGGCCTCCCAATTTCTGTAAATAAGGGAAAGAGGAATCAAAACGAAGTCGAAAGAATCAGGAAAAGTAAATATAGCTGCGAAATTGAGAACAAACCCTTTTGAGAAACATGGGGATTTATTATATACACAACCAAATTAAATCTTATAGATTATTATTTATTATTATTTTCATAATAGAAAAGGGATTTGATTTCTTGGTGATGGGAGAGTTTCGACCTTTTCGGAAGAATATTACGATGAGAGTGACACTGACTATAGATAGCAATTTTTATTTATTTTTTGAAACTCTATATTTTAGAGTTAATAGGATTTAATTTAAAAATTAAAGAAATCGAACAATGAATATTAACCTTTCATTTATTAATTGCCAAATGTCACTATATTAGGAAAATATTAATATATCATAACTATTCCAATATATAAAATATTATTATACTTGAATATAAATTAATTATAAAAACGTACCATTACCAATATACTTTCTTTCCGTTAAATCTAACACATTTTGAATAACAGCAACGATTGCAATTAAATTGTTTTAAAGTGTCTGATTTAAACCAAATCTTAAATACTGCAGTTAAAATTTAGGGGGAAAAAGTGGCGCTTATGTTATGCCTTTTAAGATTTAAGGGGGTAAAAGAAGAAAAAAACACCATAGGTTCCGTTCAACTGATCAGATATTTGCCAGAGCGCCAGCAAGATTGATCCCTACCGCAAGCAAAGCAGGCCCAAATAGCTCAGCTAACTTCTTGAAAGCAGACTTTGTTCTTTCACGTTCATTATTAGGATCATTCGTCTTCTCCACACCAGCAACAACGCCAACACCAACAATACGTTTGTTGTTGCGGATAACAAACCTTCCCAGTGGTGGGTACTCTGCAAAAGGTTCCACAATCATAGGCTTTAGGGGAACCATCTCGACAGTAGCAGCATCACCTTTCTGCAAAAGTTTAGGCCCTAGCTCATACTCCCCGGAGGTCGGGTCAATCCTGAGAAGGAATTTCTCAAACTTCACAGCACCATGATAGCCGCCGAAATCGATAATTGGTGTATATCCTTCAAAAAATGTGGCCCCACGGTAGTTGGCGGTGATAATGATGTTGGATGTAAAACGAATAGCTTCTTTAGCGGGATCATCTTTAGAGTCGGATGCAACACACACAGCTTTCAGAACCTTTGCATCTATGTTCTTCAGGTTGCAACGAACACTATCACCAGCCGAGGCCTCTTGAACAGGCTTATCATCAACGTAAATATATTTAACTTTGCCTTTGTGTCGAGTTGGGGCAAGAATGACCTCCTGTCCAGCCTTGAGGGATCCGGTCTCTAGACAACCAGTTACCATGGTATAATTTTTGCCACTCACCTCAGCATACTCAATCGGGAGACGGAGGGGCTTGTCAAAGTGTCTATCAGGCAGCTCAATCTGGTTAAGTGCTTGAAGGAGAGTCGGAACTCTGTGCCAGAAAGGGTTTGGAGACGTCCCAGCCAGGTTGTTCCCTTCCGAACCTGGTATGGGAACAAAATAGATACTGGCCTGGTCGAAGCCAATCTTCCCCAAGGAGGAAGAGGTTGACTTTACAACTTTATCATACCTCTCCTTTGAGTAATCGGGATTGGTTGCATCCATCTACGAGGAAAAAAAACATTAAAAATAAAGACCACTCAAGTATTATGGAACAACTATATATTTAGCAATTGTTCAAGAAATAGCAGCTATTTAGCCCAAAAAAAAAAAAAAAAAAAAGAGATAATTTAACCTCAAAGTTCCTTTTTTGTTTTTTAATGGAAAAAAAAAAAGTAAAATCATTTATACTTTAACCTCGACATAACCTATTAGAATAAGCAAAAAAATGTAGAACGGTTACAAATAATTAAAATCACAAAATTGAAATTAAGAAACATATACACCAATATGACATGCGCGGATTTCAGTGAAAAAAATATGACACCCGGGGAGAGGACATAGAACCCGCTAGTTCTTTGCTTGAAACCATACCACTAACATATCTTCCAAAAAAGTGAAAACCCCCTATAATTTCACAAACAAAATATCTAATACACTTGCCAATAGTTGCAGGAGTCAACACACCATTATCCTTGAAATGGACACTTAATTTTACCAAGTTTAATCAAGAAAAATAACATTAAGAGAGTACAGTAATCACCTTGTCAACGCAACAGATAATCTGCTTGATACAAAGCATATGAGCAAGATACGCATGCTTATAGGTCTGTCCAGGAAGCTCATAAGTCTCTCCATTCATGGAAGTGCCAACTTCAAAACTACTAACGGTGGAATCAACAGTGAGAATGGCACAGCCAGCCTGTAAAATGCCTTTAATCATGTTCTCATTAAAGTAAGGATGCCCAGGAGCGTAAACGAGAATGCATTGGTACTTGTCCTTCTCAAACGCCTCCCCCTGAACAGCCTTGGCGTTCTCCAACAAAGTCTCGTTCATCTCAGCAGTAATGGGACCGATGACCATAATGTATCTTTTGGCCTTCTCACTACCCATTATTAACCTGAAACTGAACTGCAATAGATTACTAGGAAATTCCCGATCAGATGCATGAAATGACAAGCTCAGAATTATCTAATCCGAATATGAACGGATAGAAATGAGGCCAAGAGTAGGGGGTAAAAAACTGCAACACAGTCATATATGAGCCCACAATTGCAAAATACATTAATATAAATAGTAATAAAAATATTTCTTAGGAAACTGCAGAAAATTTTAAATCTAACCATCATACCGATTATTCATTTAAAAAAAATATATCTATATATATTGAGAGTTAATGTGGACATGGATAAATGTATTTTCAACTTATTCACGTAAAAGTTCAATTAGAGTTTATCTAGAGTTAATTTTGCTTTTTATATAACTAATATTGTGACACATGTATGACCATGATAAAAACTCTGGAAAAATCCAAGAGAAGCCTTTTGAACAACAAGCCTTTTGGCTTGTGTAAGAAGCTGTAGAAATTATGTATGTGAGCAACAGATATAAAAAAATAGAGAAAACAAGAGAAAACTCTTCCTCCCTACTTCAATAATTAAAATTCTTGCAAATATTTGTTAGACTTTATATATAAAAATTTATATGTGAGGTTGTTGTGATGTACATCTTGTTGTGTGATTAACTTTCATTATAGGTACACCTTGCTGGCTAAACAACCAACATTTTTGGTATCAAACCATCTATCTGGGTTGAAGAAATTTGAAAAAAAAAAAAAAAAAAAAAACAAAGGTGGCCTTTGAAATTTAGCCATAATCATAAGTGGTTCATGTATGAGATTCCAACAAATTTTAATATCAACTTTTAATGGGGAAAATTATGACATTTGGTGTGTGAAGATGAAAACTTCATTTGAATAAGTTGGATTTTTGGTGTGTGAAGACGAGAACTTCATTTGAATAAGTTGGATTTATGGGACATGGCAGAAAGTGGGTTTTTCGAACTTAAGATAGAAAATTATTTGACTAAAGCTCAACAAAAAGAGCTGAAGGAAAATATATCTAGTAATGCAAATGTTTCGTCCATGTCATATAGAGCTGTATTCAACTTAATGTTTTCCCAAATTATGAGATCCAAGAAGGCTAAGGAAGCATGGGAAATTTTAGAATAAGAATTCTTAGGTGATTCAAAGGCTAGAACTGTGAAACTTAAAACTCTTAGGAGAGGGGTTTGAAAATCTAAAGATGAAGGAAAATGAGACCGTAAATGAGTTTTCAGCTAAATTGATAAATCAGATGACAACTTATGGTGAAGAAATTTCTAATAAAAAGAATGTAGAGAAGATATTGATGAGCTAATTGCCGTAGAAATTTGATCCAATGGTTGTGAAGTCCCACATCAATTGGAAAGGGGAACGAAGTACCCTTATAAGGCTGTGGATACCTTTCCCTTATGGACACGTTTTAAACCCGTGAGGGTTGGGTTGTAAGAGGACTTCTCAATGCCAAAACGGACAATATTCACATGCGGGTGGTCTGGACTGTTACAGTTGGTATCAGAGCTAGTTACCCGGGCCAGTGGGACTGGCAGGTGAAGGAATGGGACCCCTAACCACTGAGAGGCCTTTTAAAACTGTGTGGGCTAGGCCCAAAGCGGACAATATCTCATGTGGGTGGACTGGGCTGTTACAGTTGGTATCAGAGTCAAACCCGAATTGGTGTGCCAGCGAGGATGTTGGGCCCCAAAAGGGATTATTGTGAAGTCCCATATCGGTTGGAAAGGGGAACGAAGCATGCCTTATAAGGCTGTGGATACATTTCCCTTATGGACACATTTTAAACCTATGAGGACTGAGTTGTAAGAGGATTCTTCAGTGTCAAAGTGGATAATATTCACGTGCGGGTGGTTTGGACCATTACAATGGTGGCTGTGGTGGAAGGGACAAAAGATATTGCTAATTTGAGTGTTTTATGGGCTAATGAGATCCTTGAAACATTAGAGCAAAGGTTGTTAAGACATTATGAGAAATCAGTATAGAATGTCTTTGATTTAAGCTCAATATAGACTCTAAAAGCAATGAAAATAGAAGCATTGACCAAGCATGGAAAATAGAAGTAGAAGATTTGGTACAAGAGATAGAGGAAGAGGTTTCATTGATAGAAAGAAGAGTAAAGAAAGTTCAACTTCAAAGTGTAAAATATGCAAAAGAAGCAGCCATAATGAGAATAACTGTTGGTTTAAAGGAAAGGCACAATGCTATAATTGCAAAAAATTTGGACATTTGGCTAAGGATTGTAGATTTAAGAATACATAACAAGTTGGTTTTGCGCTATGGAGAAAGAGAAGGAAGGAGGAACAAGCTTATTCTATATATGTCAAACTGGTTCAAATGAGAAGAATAAAGCATGCTAACCAAGTAGTAGTTGGACAAGTAATGATAAAACAAGATGGTTTTTGGATAATGGTTGTACAAACCAAATGATTGCAAATGAAGGCATTTTTCATGATTTGGTGGCTTTTCAAAATTCCCGATTGAGACTTGGCAATGGTGCCTTGGTGGAGGTGAAAGGAAAAGGGTCTATTGTTGCTCAAACAAAGAAAGGATCTAAGTATATTAGAGATATCTTAATTACTCGTTCCAAACTTGGACCAAAACTTGTTGAGTGTTGGACAACTTGTGGAGAATGGTTAATTGTTGAAGTTTTAAAATAAACATTACTCCATCTTTGATAAAAGTAAGGAAAGGCAGCTTGTGTTGTGGCATATCTTAAAATGGAAAATCGAAGCTTTCCATCTAACTTTAAGCGGCTAAAAAATTCAGCTTTGAAGGTAGATGTGATGGGAAATGCATGGCTTTGGCATTGGAGATTTGGACACCTTAATTTGGAAAATCTAAAGCTACTTTCTTAAAAGAATATGGTGAAAGGGTTTTCAAGAATTAGAGACAAACATGAAGTGTATGAAGGATGTGTACTTGGAAAGCATCATCAACAACCAATTCCCAAAGAAGTAGCTTGGAGAGCTAAAAAGACCATTGGAGTTGATGCATACGGATGTTTGTGGAACAATGCAAACAGCATCTCATGCATAAAACATGTATTTCAAAATTTTTATTGATGATTTTACAAGGATGACATGGGTTTACTTCCTAAGGTAAAAGTTTGAAGTATTCACAAAGCATTCATTTTATTAAGATATGGGGGAGTGATAGAGGTACTAAATATACCTCAAAAGAATTTTGAAAAGTTCTGTAAAGTAGAAGGCTTGAAAAGACAACTCACAATTGGTCATATCTGACAACAAAATGGGATATTAGAGAAAATCACAAAGTAATGGAGATGGCAAAATCTATGTTGTTTTAGAAGAATACAAAAAGAAGCTTTTGGCAAGAAGCTGTTTGCATAGCTGTATACTTGATAAATATGTCTCCAATAAAAGCCTTGTTGAACAAGACTCCATATAGAGCATGGAGAGGGAAGAAACCATCTGTCAATCGTCTAAGGATATTTGGATGTGTTTGTTATGCTCAACTACTAAAATAAATAAATAAAAATAAATGTTGGATGAAACAAGTGAGAGGCATATTTTTTTTAGTTATAGCTCAATGTCAGAAGAGCAATAAGTTATACAACTTGAAGAACAACAAAGTAATCATAAGTTGATATGTCATATTTAATGAGAAGACAAGTTAGAATTAGGAAACACAAGAAATTGACAAGAATATTGATGTCCCAATTTTTATTCCAAAAAAATCAGTAAATGAATAAGAAAATGATGAAGAATGTGATGAAAAATCAAGCCAACCAAGCTCAACAACGTCATCTTCAAACAACCCCTCAAGTTTGAGTTCATCACCAAGCTCAACACTAAAGAAAATGAGGAGTATGAGTGCTATTTATGCAAGATGTAATTTCTGCATTGTAGATTCAAAAAATTCAGAATTTACAGTTGTAATCCAATGGCTACCCCTTTCATGTGCAATGAAAAATTAATGAAGGGTAATGGTGAAAAAAGAGTAAATGAAACTCATTATAGAAGTCTTATGGGAAACTTGCTCTATCTCACTGCTACAAAGCCTAATGTCATGTATGTAGCAAGTTTGCTATGAAGGTTCATGAGTAACCCTAGTTAAATATGTTATGGAGTTGCAAGAAGAATGTTAAGATATATTCAAGGCACTTTAGAGTTTGGAATCAGATTTGAAAGAAAAGAAGAAATAGAATTGATTGGCTTTAATGATAGTGATTAGGGAAGATGTGTTGATGATATGAAGAGCACACCCGGACATGTATTTTCACTCGATTTAGGAGTTTTGCATGGTCATTGAAGAAGCCAGAAAATGTAACTCAATCTTCATCCAAGAAGCTGAGTATGTATCAACATCTCTTGCATCTTTAGAAGTAACTTGGCTTAAAAGAATTTTAGAAGACATTGGTGAAAAACAAGTTGAAGCTACTCAGTTGTATCGTGCGAAAAAATCAGCAATAGCAATAGCAAAGAATGTTGTTTTTCACAAGAGAACAAGGCACATCATAATTCAACATCACTTCATAAGAAACACAGTCGAAAATTGTGAAATTTAAGTTCAATACTGCATGTTCGAAGATCAAATTAATGACATTATGACCAAAACTCTTCCTAATGACAAGATTCAAAAAATAAGTTGAAGCTACTAAGTTGCATTGTGAGTACAAATCAGCAATAGTAACAGCAAAGAATGTTATTTTTCACAAGAGAGCAAGACACATCAAAGTGTAAAATTTGCAAGAGGAGCAGCCATAATGAGACTAATTGTTGGTTTAAAGGAAACTCTTAATGCTGTAATTGCAAAAAAATTGGCATTTGTCTAAGGATTGTAATTCAAGAATACATAACAAGTGGAGAGAGAGATGGAAGGAGGAACAAGTTTATTCTATACATGTCAAAGTGGTCCAAATGAGAAGAGTGAAGCATCCTCTGAAGTGTATGAAGGATGTGTACTTGGAAAGTATCATCGACAACCATTTCCTTAATAAGCAGCTTGGAAAGCTAAAAGACCATTGGGGTTGGTGCATACAAATGTCTGTGAACCAATGCAAACACCATCTCATGCACAAAACGTGTATTTCAAAATTTTTATTGATGATTTTACAAGAATGACATGGGTTTATTTCATGAGATAAAAATTTGAAGTATTAACTGTGTTCAAGAAATTCAAGATGCTGGTTGAAAAACAAAGCATTCATTTTATTGATATATTGAGGAGTGATAGAGGTAATAAATATACCTCAAAAGAACTTTGGAAAGTTCTATGAAGAAGAAGGCTTCAAAAGACAACTCATAGTTGATTATAGTTCACAACAAAATGGGATACTAGAGAAAAAGAATCAAAAAGTAATGGAGATGGAAAAATCCATGTTGTTTGAGAAGAATATAAAAAAGAAACTTTTGGCAAGAAGCTGTTTACATAGCTGCATACTTGACAAATACATCTCCAACAAAAGCCTTGTTAAACAAGACTCCATTTAAAGCATGGAGGGGAAAGAAACCATCTATCAATCATCTAAGGATATTTGGATGTGTTTGTTATGCTCAACAACAAACAACAACAAAAAAAAAAAAAAAAAAAAAAAAAAGAAAAAAAAAGAAAAAAGAAAAAAAAGAGTCAAAAGTTGGATGAAACAAGTGAGAGGTGTATTTTTGTTGGTTATAGCTCAATGTCAAAACAGCTATAACTTATACAACTTGAAGAACAATAAAGTGATCATAAGTCGAGATGTCATATTTAATCAGAAGACAAGTTTAAATTGGAAAACAAAAGAAATTGAGAAGAATGTTGATGTCCCATTTTTTTTCCTCCCCAAAAAAATCAGTAAATGGAGAAGAAATGATTAAAAAAAGTGATAAAAAAATTCAAGCCAACCATGCTCGCCAAAGTCATCTTGAAACACCCCCTCAAGTTTGAGTTCATCACCAAGCTTAACACTAAAGAAAATGAGGAGTATGAGTGATATTTATGCAAGATGTAATTTCTGCATTGTAGATTTAGAAAGCTTTGAAGAAGCTACCCAAGAAGAGTATTAGAGAAAAGCCATGGAAGATAAGATAGAAGTCATTAAAAAACAAAATTTGGAGTTAGTTAAAAGACCAAAGGACAAAGAAGTTTTTTGAAGTTATTGGAGTCAAATAGATCTATAAGGTGAATTGTAATGCTAATAGCATAGTGCAAAAAAACAAAGCAAGATTGGTAACAAAAGGGTATGCTAAAAAACCCATAATTAACTACCATGAGACCTTTACTTTGGTTGTTAGATTGGACACCATTAGACATCTAATTACACTTGCATCTCAAAAGGTTGGTTATTAATCAACTTAATGTGAAATCAACTTTTTTGATATTCATTTTCAAAGAAAAGGAAGAAAGGTTATACAAGTTAAAGAAGGCTTTATATGGATTCAAACAAGTTCCAAGCGCTTGGTATGGAGATATATCAAGATGATGTGGGAAGTTTTTATTTGCCAGAAGAAGTATACTGAAAAAAAATATTAAAAAGATTTCAGAATTTACAGTTGTAATCCAATGGCTACCCCTTCCATGTGCAATGAAAAATTAATGAAGGATAATAGCGAAAAAAGCGTAAATGAAACTCATTATGGAAGTCTTGGGGGAAACTTGCTTCATCTCACTCCTACAAAGCCTAATGTCATGTATGCAACAAGTTTGCTGTGAAGGTTCATGAGCAACCCTAGTTAAATACATTATGGAGTTGTATAATGAATGTTATGATATAATCAAGGCACTTTAGAGTTTGGAAAAGAAAAGAAGAAACAAAATTGATTGGCTTTAATGATGGTGATTAGGAAGGATGTGTTGATAATATGAAGAGCACATCTGGATATATATTTTAGCTGGGTTTAGGAGTTTTTGCTTAATCATCGAAGAAGCAAGAAAATGTAACTCAATCATCATCCAAGAAGCTGAGTATGTATCAACATCTTTTGCATCTTTAGAAGTAATTTTGCTTAAAAGTATTTTAGAAGACGTTGGAGGAAAGCAAATTGAAGCTACTAAGTTGAATTGTGAGAACAAATCAACAATAGCAATAGCAAAGAATATTGTTTTTCACATGAGAACAAGGCACATCAAGGTTAAATATCACTTCATAAGAAACACAATCAAAGATGGTGAAATTTAAGTTTAATACTGCAGGTTCGCAGATCAAATTGATGACATTATGACCAAAGCTCTTCCTAATGAAAAGATTCAAAAAATAAATTGAAGCTACTAAGTTGTATTGTGAGAACAAATCTGCAATAGCAATAGCAAAGAATGTTGTTTTTCACAAGAGAACAAGGCACATCAAGATTAAATATCATTTCATGAAAAGATGGTGAAATTTAAGTTTAATATTGCAGGTTTGAATTGCAAGTTCAAAGATCAAATTGATGGCATTATGACCAAAGCTCTTCCTAATGACGAGATTCAAAAAATAAGTTGAAGCTACTAAGTTGTATTGTGAGAACAAATCAGCAATAGCAATAGCAGACAATGTTGTTTTTCACAAGAGAATAAGGCACATCAAGATTAAATATCACTTCATAAAAAACACAATCGAAGATGGTGAAATTTAAGTTTAATATTGCAGGTTCGAAGATCAAATTGATTCCTAATGACAAGATTCAATACTCTGTAGCAGCATTGGGAGTATGAAAAATGCACACTAGGAGGGAGAATGTTGAAAGTCAATGTTCACATGGATAAATGTATTGTTAACTTAACTATGGTAATGTAAAAGTTGATTAGAGTTTATCTAGAGTTAATCTTGCTTTTTATGTAACTAATGCTGTGACACATATATGGCCATGATAGAAACTTTAGAAAAATTCAAGATAAGCCTTTTGATATTGGCTTATGTAGAACCAATGGAAAATATGTATGCGAGCATCAGATATCAAAAAATAGAGGAAACAAGAGAAAGCTCTTCCTCCCCTGTATTTTGATATTGCCAATATATGCCTCAGTTTCAATCTTTTACTCTTTGCATATATTTTTCAGACTCTACATGTAAAAAATATGTGTAAGGTTGCTGCTTTATATATATATATATATATATATATACATCTTGTTGTGTGACTAACTGTGACTGCAAGTCACACCTGGCTGTCTAAAGAGCCAACAAATTAATTAAATCAAATCAAATCACTAAAATAGTCAAAACTAAAAATGTCAAGTTTTTATTTGACCAAATTAACTGGTGTTATAATTTAGAAGGAGCCCTATGAAAAAAGAAGCTTCAAATTCAAAAACCCATAACATCTAAAACAAGCACAGCCAAAAAAATAAAAACAAAAAAGCAAAAATCCACTGTCACATCAGGAAGGAGAAGTTAAAAAACGAACATGAATGAAACATCTGGCAGACTATACTAAGACAAAACCCATGCAAGCCAGAAAAGGGTAACCGGCCCGGCCTCTTATCCAGGTCAGTGGCCACCCTGATGCCTCGCTCACAACCTACTGGCCGACCTGTTCTCCTTAGTCAAAGGTGGAAAAGGTGTCACCATCTCGCAAACGTATCTTAAATCGGTTACCCTGCGGCGGGCGGCTTGCCGGTTGTGGTATCGTGGCCGGCGGCCGGAAATTAGGAATGGGTTTATGCCTGATATTCGGGTCGGATATCAAAATCCGAACAGCATGCTCCAAAGTCCCAAAAAAAAAAAAAAAAAAACAAAACAAAACAAAAAAAAAAACAAAAACAAAAACAAAAAACAAAAAAAAAAAAATTACCCAACCAGCAACAGCCGCGTTACTGGTTACCCAAACAGCCAAAGGAACGAAACCAGGTCCGGCTAACCGATCCAGTTCAGGGCAGAATTCTTACTCTTAACATATTCTGACGGGAAATAAATTCATTTTCCCTAATCATATATTCCATTATCAATGTGTGTGTGTGTGTGTGTGTGTGTGTGTGTGTGTGTATATATATATATATAAATAGAAATCTTTTCGAAAAAGCAAAACTAATATAGCAATAATAAAAAAGAGCCAAATAGACGTAAAAAGAAAAAGAAAAATACCAATCCAAGCAAAAATAATATGTGAATGGGCCAACACCGTCACCTTCTGAAATCAAAAGATCAATATAACAAAATTTAGAATCAAAACCATGCCTCTGAACAATATGAAAACGAAAAATTCGAACTAACGTACAAAAACAAAGAAAAAACTCCAAATTCAAAAAATCTGTAGCATCTTAATTAAACAAGCAGAAAGCAAAACAAGTCAAATGAGATTAAAAATGTCTGGCTTACTTGGAATCCTTGCTTCTTGTTGTTTTTGAGGAGAGAGAGACTTGAAGATAATGCACTGCGAGAGAGAGAGAGAGAGCGAGCGATACACTTTGTATATAGCTGCTGTGTTTTTTGTTTTCTAATTTGTGGCTAGCGGCCTTATATATGGAGAAATTTTTATGTAGACGGTCAAGATTTTGGTAGATCTGATATGTGGAATCTTTCACTCCCGTTAAGCACCCCTTTTTATCTGAGAAAAAAAAGTTTATTAATTATGTGGCACGTGCACTCTGGCAAGTGTAATAAGCCCCTTTCTTGCTGTAATCGTCTCTTCAAGATTTTTTTTATTATTATTATTATTAATTGGGAATTTGGAATTAGGAGATTTTTCTAAGTTGATATTATTTTTCCATTTCTTCTGTGCTGTTGGTAGCTTCTAAAGCATATCAAAGAAAGGTCTTGCCAAAGAAAATGGAAGGGTGAGGTGTATACTGCTTGTAAACTGTTTTAAACGAAGAAACTTTTTTTTTTTTTAAAAATTTTTTTTTTCTCATTTTTCATGTACACTACTCTTTGTCTTTGTGTGCGTGTGCGTGGCTGAAAAAAAAAAAAAAGAAAAAGAAAAAAAAAACTTTTTTTTTTTTAAGGTTATGGTGGCCATATATGTGCCAGAATTTTTGTGAGATTGTAGAGGAACTTATGAAATTGGAGGTGATGATGGTGAGAAAAAAAAATGAAAAAGCAAAAAAAAAAAAAAAAAAGTTATGGAGGAAAGGAGAGAATATGCAAGCAAATTGGAAGTCTCTTATGACAACTTGACTAGTAAGTTTTAAAATTTTCGGCTTGTGTGTTAAATGACTAGATAACAGAGTTAAAACGTGCAATTGGACAACAATAATTTGAGTGACGCTTGCAGCGCGCCCTATAATATTTTTCATTAATTATGAATAAAAAAAAAATGTTCATTGATTTAACAAAAAAAAAGGGAGTTGATAATTTTCAGCATAAAAACAAAGAGTTGATTAATTTAACTAAAAAAGATTTGGGTGACACTTTGGGCACCACCAATTAAATGTAACTGTAAATGATTTTGTTTGATATTTCTTTTATTTTTTATTTTTTTTAATCAGAAGAATACAGATGAACTTGACCAAAGATTACCGATGAAGAAAAAGGGTAATACTCACTTGAAAGTCCAAGTTCTGCACTTGTGTCAGCCAAAAATACAAATCAAATAAAAAGTTAATAACCAAAAAGGCCGGAGAGTTTCAAAGAAAAAAATAAAATATAAAAGTAAAAGAGGCAATTTTAATGAAAAAAAAAAATATATATATATATATATATATCTTTCACATTTAATGTTATCGTTAATTTGGCTAAAAACAACAGCAAAGGAAGTTTTAAGCTGGAAATTTTAATGGCTGCTATAGGCGTCGTGGGAGAGAAAACTGCAATAGCAGTGGGAGGGTTTGGAAAAATATTTAAAAAAAGAAAAGGATTAAAAGAAAAAAATAAAAATAAAAATCATTTACATTTAATTGATGGGCTCCAATAAAAAGATAAGAAAAAAGTTTTTTTTTTTTTTTTTTTGGGCGCGAAATTGTTGATGACATGTCAAATGTAGTTAGAAAACGCAGAGGAAGGCAATGGCAATAACTAACAAAGAGTTGACAGGTGTAAAAAAAAAAAAAAATCTCTGGAAAAGTTAGAAAGGTGGGGTTGAGATTTGAGAAGGAGGAGGAAAAGACAGAAATTACGTGGGAGTCTCTCAAGCTTAGTAGGTATAAGATTTTTCCCCTCTAACAATTTGCAAATAAAATTTCCACGTTGGGGCTTTGGATAGGACCGAAAGAGAATCTTTGTTGGATTTTAAGAAAGAGAAAGAAAAAGAAATCAATAGATTGTGAAATTCATATACTATTGGCCGAGTGAGAAGAAATCAGAGGAGAAGTCTTCAGATTGATGGTTAGTTTTAAGTTTCAGGTTAGGAGACATTGATACACGTTAAAAAAAAAAAAAAAAATGAATAACGAGTGAGATTCCTTTTTTTTTTTTTTTTTTTTTTTTTTTTTGACAAGAATGAAAAGAGAGATTGATGTGCAAGAAAATATTTCTGGTGCAAGTGGAGTATATACACCCTCCATAATACACACATGCATATTAAATTTAAAAAGCATGTATATTAAAAAGAAGAGTATATAGTTCGGTTGCAGTGAGAAAGAGTTAGACAAATAAAAAAAATAATATTTATAGTCGATATGGCTCAGAGTAGCAGATGAAAAAATACTTGGAAGTGGCACCATTATGTATTATCATTCAATAGTTCTCTGATTTATTAATTGAAAATTTACAAACATACACAAAATGCAATATTATAGTCCATTTATTAGAATAATGACGAAATCGAGTAGAGTTAGTTTTTTTTTTTTTTTTGGTCTTTTTTTATAGAAAAATATGATTTTAGTAAATTGGAACATATATTTGAACTAATCGATTTAAAATAAATAAACATGCTGCTTTTTTTTCTACGTGAGGTAAAAGGAACAAATAATCTTCAAAGTTATGTTAGGGATTAATCAAAGAAATTAAATGGAAAATTAGAAAAAAAAATGAATCTATAATTAAAATTAAAAAAAAAATTAACTTCTCTACAACGAATTAGGCATTATAATGCTAAAAAGTTATTGATAAATATTTGTTACGATCCCAATTTTCATTTTTAAAAAAATATATATTTATTAGATTTAATTTAATGAAATTGGTTAGTGATAGTTAAAGTAATACTCTCAGCTTCTAGCCATTGTTGTCATATGGTTAAGTGTTACTAGTTTATGGGTTTTTTAATGCCTAATATGTAGGGATTCTTGATGTCATGTTTTTCTATTTAAGATATAATAAATGAATGTAAAAGAGGTACTTATGATTAATGAAATCATGGATCATTGATTGATCTAATAGGAGTACGGACTCTCTCGAAAAACCTATTCTATCCATCCACTTAATTTTATTTTCTATGTTTTTAAATAAGAAAGAGGTAGGTTTATAACTTTTAGTATCAAGGTTTGATAATACTATAAAGTTTATAATTAACAACAAAAATCTGATTTTTGTTTTAACGTGTAACATATAGGTTAGATTAAGATGTGCATACATCTAATACTGATAATTGATTAAAATTGCCGAATCAATGCCCATATAGTTGATTGACGAATTTTTATTTTAAAATAATATATTTATTGTTTTATTTATTATATTCTTTATTTAAGAGAGAACAAGTAAATATAAAAGTGGTGTTTGTGAAATTGTTATTATGACATTGCAGTATTGATTAATATAGTGGGAGGTAGAGTTTTCTCAAACAACCTTTTGTATCTTTCCATCTAATTTTATTTATTTATTTATTTTTCTATGTTTTCCAATTACAACTAGTAAGTTTATAACAATATTATAGTCATATTAAGAGATTATAATTATAAATGTCTGAAATATTAAAAAAACAATAAATGAGAAAAATATTAAAATACGCAAAATTGAAAATGAATTTGAAGAAAACAGTTATAGACTGTGGGGAGAATATGGGTTGAGAAACCTACGAGGAAATCTCGATTGACACCAATTCCAGTTAAGACTCAATTTTCTGACATTGGATTGACATACTTTCCATTTTAAAAAAGAAAACTTTAATGGCAAGTGGTGAGACCAACCAATAGCAGTTTGATAGTCCAAATCTTCACGTTTAACTGTATGGATAATTGTTGAGGAAGCGGCACTCCTCATCTCTTTCGGCTACACCATATAAAGCTTCGAAACTCGTGCGAGTGGGACTACCGTCCGTGAATTTTCACGGCGGCTGGCCGTAGATGTCCGAGTTGTTGTTCCTAAATGACGCTATTGTCCTTAGCCTTTTAAGACTCTGGTCAGGACGGTAGGACTGGTACATCTCCCCAATAAGGACATTCTTGGAAAAAAAAGAAAGGAAACGATGTTTTTGCCGTTAAATCTAACGGAACGATATAGGCCCCATTTCACGCAATTTTCTTCCTCAGCTCCGCCCACTCAACTGGCGTCCAATAAAAAAAAGGCTGGTAGTTGGTTTATTTTTTATTTTTTATTTATTTTTACTCTTTTTAGTTTATAATACCAAAGAGAACTGCACGATACTTGGATAATTTCGCTTTTGAAGGTATATGTAAAAATAGGTTTAATTTTGAGCCTAAATTCCCTTTCGACAATTCAGACCGTTAATGTTACTTTCTAGATTGAACTCAAGATATCCCTTTCCAATTTATCAGAAATAAATTATGAGTTAAATTGTGAAACCATTAATTTTATTATTTTTATATATATCGTTTAAGGAAAAAAAAAACGCAATTATGAAAAAAAAAATGTTCAAGAAAAAACAAAAAATTTATCAGTCAAACTTAAGTGTTCAATTTCTTTCAAAAAAAAAAAAAAAAAAAAAAACTTTAGTGTTCAATACGAACGGCCATACCATTGTAGCCTGTGCCATATATCTTTCAGAACTTGCTAAGA
This sequence comes from Ziziphus jujuba, assembly GCF_031755915.1. NCBI lineage: Eukaryota > Viridiplantae > Streptophyta > Magnoliopsida > Rosales > Rhamnaceae > Ziziphus > Ziziphus jujuba. Next base: position 16,054,203 of record NC_083381.1, read on the forward strand.
AAATAAGAAGTGTGGCAAACTGCTTATATGGTAGTGACTTAGCATAATGGTCACAGAATCAAAGAGTGGGTGATTCTCATCTCTCACCGACCTCAGATTCAGAGGGATTGTAATTTTTCGTTGCACAACATTGACGTCTGACATGGAAATGGTGGAACCTATTAAATTATTCGATTTTTTTTTCTTCACATTTTTTACTTTCTTGCATATTTTCACACGCTACAAATGCATTAATTTCTATACATTATATAGATGTCAAAATATCAAAAAAATAATAAGAAAATTAATAGGTTGCCATATCACCTAACATAAATTAGCAATTATGTAGGAGAACATATCTTTTCTCTTTTTTTCTTTTTTTTTCTTTTTTGGGTGGGGAGAAGGAGAACATTTCTTACACAAATGCACAGTTTAAGATATGATCTTGGTCATTTACTATGGAAATATTAAATATTATCACATCCCAATTAAGATTTTAAATTTAATTCATTATTTGTATTGTTATTAGAATTTTTATTTTTTCCCAAAACACTGAAATGTATCATCCTATATTTGTCACCTTATCATAATTTTTATTATAATTTTAGAGATAATTCTATAAACAATCAAAGTTCTAAAAACTTTAAACATTTGAAGGTAGATATTTTGTCTCATTTTTCCTGTTTCAATTACTGTTTTAAAATCTTAACTCATATTAAAAAATAACTATTTTTTATTTAAATTTATTTTGTTTCTTAGTTCATATTTTTAAATGAAGTGGTATAATAGCATTGATAGATAAGGATGAAGACTGAAAATAAGATGGAAGATCTACATCCTAAACACTACTCAAACCGTTAATGTTAATGGTTTAACCAATAAAAATTGCACAATGACCAAAAATAAATAAAAAGGAACAACAAACAAACAAACAAACAAACAAAAACAAAAAAAAAAAAAAAAAAAAAAACCATTATATACTTAATGGCAGAACAACTCAGGTAGGGTCCGTTGGGGCACGTAGCCCATTGAAAAACACTTCAAAAGATTTAGTATATACCTACACATATGCCACCCTGAAAATGTAAATTATAGCTGCGCCAGTGCCGCATGTTGCCGCTTACAAATTGCCAATGCTTCATGTTAGCAACAACAACAAAAACAACAAAAACTAAAAATAAAAAAGCTGCTTTTTTTTTTCTTAATTCATTATATATTTTTAATTGAATGCTGCTCATACACCTCAACTATTTTTAAAATATATACATATATATATTGTTGGTTATGTGATTCAAAGAAGTCAAAGCTGGAGTTATTTTTCTGCATAGTTGCTGTCATCAAAACTATGTCGTTTCAACCTTATATCATTAAACAAAACTGTGAGTTTTGGCTTGGTGGTTTAAAGAGAAGCTGGCAGTCACGTAAAGGCTTTCCAAGAGTCCTAACAGCAATAGAGATATGCAGCAATAGTTCTACAGCAGCAACAGTTCTGCAGCAGCAACAATTCTGCAGCAACCGTTTTCTTTGATGTTAATATTATTTAAGTTCTTTTTCTCTTTCCCTTTAAGTTTTTTCTCTTTAGTATTCTCTTGGATGAGAGTTGTGAGGTGAGAAGGGTTGTAAAAGGGGATTTTGGGTCTGGTATATGGGTTTTAGGTGGAGCTTCTAAAACAAAGAAAGAGAACTAGATAAGCTGTAAAATACATTCAGTTATAGTGCATTTGAACTCCTTGTGGAGCTCCGAGGACGTAGATTCAATCTTGAATCGAACCTCGTAAATTCTGTGGTGTTTTGATCTAGTTTATTATTTAATTTCTTGAATGTTTGTGTTGTTGAAATTGTAACAGTGGTATCAGAGCAATACATTCAAGGATTAGAGAAATTAATTCCTGCCTGCAACGTGTTTGATAAAATTCCTAAGAAGCAACTTATGGGTTCAAAAGTTGAACTTGAAGTATTCAATGGCAAAGGGGATTTTCTTCTCTGGAGGCAAAAGATGAAGGCTATTCTAGTCCAGCAGAGAGTGGCAAAAGCACTAGACAATTCCTTCCCTCCAGAACTGACCGAATCACAGAAGAAGGATATGGATGAGATAGCTTATAGCACCATAATCCTCCATCTTGCAGATAGTGTTCTGAGAAAGGTAAATGATTCAGTTACTACCTTTGCTCTTTGGAAAAAATTAGAAGAATTATATTCTATAAAATCTCTTCCCAACAAAATATATCTTCTAGAAAAATTCTTTGGATTCAAGATGAATCCTTCTAAGGATTTAGATGAAAATCTAGATGAGTTTAATAGGTTGTGCTTGGATTTAGCAAACTGTAATGAGAAGTTTTCAGATGAGCACCAAGCTGTGATTTTACTAAATTCAATTTCTGAAAGCTGCAAGGAAGTAAAGAATGTAATTAAATATGGGAGAGAGGTTCTAACTACTGAAATTGTAATAAGTTCTTTAAGATCCAAGGAATTGGAGATGAAAATTGAAAAACAAGAAAGTATACATGGAGAAGGACTTATTACTAGAGACAGAAAAGGTAGTAGAGATTCTGGAAAGTATAATAATAATTGGAGAAGCAAATCTAGAGGGAAGAGTAGATCTAAGTCCAGAATAGGAGGAAAAAGATGCTTCTATTGTCAAAAAGAAAGGCATTTTATCAAAGATTGTTACAAAAGGAAGAACAAAGAAAGCAGAGAAAATAGAGAAAGATCTGAGGAAGATGGAGATGCTGCTCTAGCCAGCAATGAGAGTGAAATTGGTGATGTTCTTGTTGTATCAACTGATCAAGCAAGTCAAGAATGGATACTAGACTTAGGCTGCACCTTTCACATGTGTCCAAGAGAGGATTGGTTTAGGAACTACAAAAGGATCAGTGGTGGACAGGTTCTATTGGGAAACAATATGGCTTGCAATGTGGTTGGGATAGGCAATATCTCAATCAAAATGGCAGATGGAGTGGTTAGAATATTGAGCAATGTGAGGCATGTACCAGATTTACAAAGAAATTTGATTTCTGTTGGGGTATTGGATGAAGCTGGATACTCTTGCAAATCTGAAAATGAATAAATGAATATTTCAAAGGGAGCTTTAACAGTTATGAAAGGTATCAAGAGGAATGGACTATATGTTCTTCAAGGGCAAACAATAATATGCTCTATGGCAGCTGCAAGTTCAGAAACTCATGATGAAACACAACTATGACATAGAAGATTGGGGCACATTAGTGAAAAGGGGCTTCAAGTACTGAACAAACAAGGTTTCTTTGGAACAAATAAGATCAGTAAAATAGAATTCTGTGAGTATTGCATTTTGGGGAAGCAACACAAGTTGAGTTTCAAGCTAGGCTCACACAAATCAACCTCAATCTTGGATTATGCACATGCAAATTTGTGGGGACCTTCAACAACACTAACTCATGGAGGTAATAGGTATTTTTTATCTATTGTTGATGATTTCTCTAGAAGGGTTTGGTTTTTTCTTTTAAAGCATAAAAATGAAGCTTTTACAAAATTTAGATTCTGGCATGCTTTAGTGCAAAACCAAACCAGCAAGAAACTCAAAGTTTTAAGAACTGATAATGGTCTTGAGTTTTGCAATTATGAATTTGATAATTTTTGTGAAGAAAATGGCATCTTGAGACACAAAACAGTTGCATATTGCCCTCAACAAAATGGTGTTGCTGAGAGGATGAATAGAACCTTTTAGAAAAGGTTAGATGTATGCTCACTAGTTATGGTTTACCAAAGCTTTTCTGGGGTGAGGCTATTATGACAGCAGCATATTTAGTTAATAGATGCCCTTCAACAGCTATTGAGTTGAAAACTCCAGAAGAAAAGTGGAGTGGTCACCTAGGGGATTATACAAAATTGAAAATTTTTGGATGTGCAGCTTATGTACATCATAATGATGGAAAACTTGAGCCTAGGTCTATTAAATGTGTTTTTCTAGGCTATCCCGAGGGAGTTAAAGGATATAGACTATGGGTTAGAGACTCAAAAAGCTATAAAACAATTATTAGTAGAGATGTTTTGTTTAAGGAAGATATAATGCCTTGTTTGAGTGACCAAGTTGCAGATTCTAGTAAAACGCCTACTAAAAATACGGTACAGTTTGAGGTGGAGCCTTATAACCAGCCAAGTAGTAAAGAAACTCAAAGCCAGTAGGTGAAACAGGTGAATTTCAGGAAGTACAACCGCTGGAAGTAGTAGATGTACCTCAAGGAGAGACAACACCTCAACAAAATCAAAGATCTGTCATCTCACAGCAGTATAATCCACTACAACATTACCAACTTGCCAGAGATAGAGAACGAAGGGTGGTAAGAACCCCAACCAAATTTAATCCTTCTGATTATAATATGTTTGCTTTGGTTTCATATCAGGATCTTTCAGAAAATGAACCACAGTCATATACCGAGGCAGTAAGAGGTAAACAAGCTAAGCAGTGGCAAAATGCCATGTTAGAGGAGTTAGAATCTCTACATAAGAATCAGACTTGCTATAGGTTAGACTAAACCAAAAATGACTCGAATTGTAGTCATTTTTACCACTGGTGAAAAAATCTCATCAAAGTCAATTCCTTTCTTCTGAAGAAATCATTTGACCACCAATCGGGCTTTGTGTTTCACCACTTTTCCGCTGCCATCTTTCTTGAGCTTGAACACTCATTTATTCTTTAGTGCCTTTTTTCCTGTTGGAAGCTCAACCAACTCATAAGTATGATTTTTCTGCAAGGATTTCATCTCATCTTGCATTGCTTGCAGCCATTTTTCCTTCTCTTGATGAGAAATAGCTTCATGGAAACTCTCTGGCTCCCCCTCTTCAGTAAGCAGAATATACTCAGATTCTGGAAATCTCTTTGATGGAATTCGGCCTCGCTCAGATCTCCGAACTTGTAAACCACTGGTTTCAGGAGGTGTACCATCATCTGACCGCTGTGATGGCCCTGCAGCTGCTTGAGAGGATTGAGTCTCTTCTGCTCAATATCCCCTTCTTCCTCCTGGTCTGCTTCTGGTATATCTTCATGCACCTCATTATCTTCTGTGGCTATTTATGCTGGTGCTGAATTAGGACAAAAATTCTCGACACTAGAACTACAATTAGGAGACATTCTGGGCTTTTCAATGTCTTCCATTGTCTGGTTTTCATGGAATACTACATCCCTGCTTCTAATAACCTTCTTTGTTTTCGGGTCCCATAACCTGTATCCGAATTCTTCATCTCCATATCCTATAAAGATGCATGGAGTAGATCTTGCATCTAGCTTCTGTCTGAGCTCCTTGGATACATGTACATAAGCTAAACAACCAAACACTCTTAAATGAGAGTAGGAGGGAATCTTACCCAACCACATTTTCTCCGGAATTTCAAAATTCAACGGTACTGACGGTGATCTGTTGATTAAATAGCAGGTGGCACGAACAGCTTCTCCCCAGAATGGCTTTGGCAGCTTAGCCATACTGATCATACTTCTGACCTTTTCCATAATGGTTCGGTTCATTCTTTCGACTATTCCATTATGTTATGGGGTGCGAGGGACCGTCTTCTCATGTCGAATGCCGTGTCTTCTGCAGTAGGCATCGAACTCCTTGGAAGTATACTCGCCTCCATTATCTGAACGGAGACATTTCAGCTTCTTTCCTGTTTCACGCTCTACCATGGTATGAAACAGTTTGAAGTAATCCAATACCTGGTCCTTTGTTTTCAAGAAATATACCCACACCTTCCGTGAAGCATCATCAATGAAGGTCAGGAAATACTTGTTGCCACCTAATGATTCCACCTCCATGGGACCACAAATATCAGAGTGCACCAGACTAAGCAACTCTGATCTTCTCGATGCAAAGGAACTGAAGGAGACTCTATGTTGCTTACCAAACAAGCAGTGATTACAAGGATCTAGCGTAGCATCCTTGCAAACAGTGATAAGCTTCTTCCTTGTCAAAGTGGACAATCCTTTTTCACTCATGTGACCGAGTCTCTGGTGCCACAGATTTTGAGATGCCTCTCCTTCTGCAATATTGAGGCTATCTGCACATATCTTCACATGAGTCTTGTACAGCGTTCCACAAATATGTCCTCGGGCGACAACTATGGCACCTTTCGTCATTTTCCATGTGCCTTTGCTGAAGTAGTTGTCATAGCCTTGCTTGTCTATGGCTGCTCCCGAAAGTAGATTAAGCCGAAGATCTGGAACATGACGGACATCCTTCAAAGTGATTGTACAACCAGCATTCGTTTTTACCTGAATATCACCAGTTCCCATAATCTTTGCGAAACTGGAATTTCCCATCTTTACCGTACCAAAGTCTCCTGCTTTGTACGTTTTGAAGAAATCTCTGTGTGGAGTGACATGGTAGGATGCTGCAGTATCGACTACCCACTCAACATCTTGGGTTGTTATATGAAGGCATGTCTCTTCTTCGGTGGAGCAGAGCACCACTTCTCCTGTAACAGTGACTAGTGTCTCTCCATCCTTCTTCGGCTGATTACCTTGGAGTCTCTGCTCTCTCAACAACTTTCTGCAGTTCTTCTTCATGTGACCCTCCAGGCCACAATGATAGCACTTATATGATGATTTTCTGCCGTCTGTAGATCTGCCTCTGCTCTTGCTCCTACCTCTCCCCCTATCACGACCACCTCTTTGCTGTCTTCCTCTCTCTGTGACGAGGGCATGTGACTGATCCATGCCAATGTTCTTTCTCCTGGCCTCTTCATTAAATAGGGCATCCTTAACCATAAACATAGTAAGTTTGCCATTGGGGGCCGAATTGCTGAGAGAGACTACCAATGTCTCCCAACTGTCTGGAAGAGAGCTTAGAAGTAGGAGGGCTTGATCCTCATCCCCTAGTTGATAATCCACAGCAGATAGTTGATTTACCAAGCTCTGGAACTCACTGGTATGCTCGGCTACAGAAGTTCCACTCTGTAATTTTAAATTTACCAATCGCTTAAGCAACAGGGCTTTATTCCGAGCAGTCTTGGCCTGGTACATGTCCTCCAATTTTGCCCAGAGGGCATATGCATCCGTTTCCTTCGCTACATGATGGAAGACACTGTGATCGATCCATTGCCTGATTTGACCGATCGTTTTCTTGTTTAATTTCTTCCATTCTGCTACTTTGCTGGGATCGGGGTTTTCTCCTTTAGCTTCTATAGGATCAAACAGATCCTTACAATTGAGGAGATCTTCCATCCGAGGTCTCCAAAGTGTATAATTTGTGGCAGTGAGCTTAACCATAGCTCCCGAAGATGATTCTTCCATTGACATTATGGCTTGACCAAAAAAAATGGAGCTGAATTTGGCAAAACGGAGTTAACCGTTGCGTCCGGAACTGCCGAAAATGGTGGACTTGACTCTTCCGGGGTCAAAATATAATTACCAAAAATTTTAGGGCAAAACTGTAATTTCACAAAATTTCTGGGTCAACCTGCAAATACAGAAACTTCAGGGATCAATCTGTAATTTCCAATAGTTCAGGGGCTGTTCCGTAATTACAGAAAATATTGATGACGTGCCAGATTGTGCTGACGTGTCAACACGTGGCAGATGACGTGTCGGCTGGCGTGGCGGACGGCGTGTCGGCTGGCGTGGCAGATGACGTAGCAGCTTGGACTGACGTGTCAACACGTGGCAGATGACGTGTCGGCTTGCGTGGCTGACGACGTGTCGGCTGACGTGGCAGGGTGCGCTGACGTGTCTGCTGACGTGGTCGTCTTCAACCTCCAGACGGCGCGTGCGCCGCATGAGGCGCGTGACTTGTTGCAGAAAACTTCAGGCAGCGCGTGCGGGCGCGTGAGACGTTGTCTTTCTCTCCGGAAAACTTGTGTGTTCTCGTCTCGTCAGGTACTTTCACCTGGTATTGTCAAATTAATTATTTGAGCAACTTTTCGAAACACCAACTTGAAGAACAGTGGCTCTATTTCTTCAAATTTTGAACCCAAGCTCTCGACCTGGAGCTCTGATACCACTTGTTGTGGTTCTCTGACCACTTTAGAGAAGAAATATGAGAAGAAAAATAAAAAGAATTCTATTACTCTCTTGGAAATAGAATACAAAAATACAAAAATTTCTCTCTTGGATTCTCACGTGGAATCTCTCCCTACACTCTCAAATTCTCTCTGGAATTGCTCACTCTTCTCTCAAGCTCTCTCTGGAACTTAGACACTCTCTCTCTCGGAGTTTTCTCTCAATATTCCTCACTTGGGATAATATTGAGCTTGCTCTCTTGATTTTTTTTGCATACAACGGGATGGAGCCTATTTATAGGCTTACAAGGTCGGTTGCATGGCCTCAATCTTCAACAGCCTCTGCAGAGCCCACAATTGTTGAACAATCCATTTTCGGTGCAGCAATGGTGATTGTCAAAAATGGTGGCTGTCGGTGCAGTGATGTCAAGCATGATGGCTGTGTAATCTTCATACTGTCGGTGCAGTGGTGGTGCGGCTGGACTTCACACTTATCTTGCATAAATATGAAGGTAAATTACATGAAAATGTTGGTCACTGAGTCTAATTTTTTAGAATTTGTCTTCATCTGGATTTTTGGCAACATTTCCTGCAAATGTTAGAAGAGTCTTGAATGCTGTCTTCACTTTTGCATCATCCTACTAGTTACACATGAAAGTAACTGAAAAGTGAGGTCACTTCGAATCTAATCCTTTTGAAATATTTACAATAAAAAATCTTAAAATGAATTACCTAAAAAAATTTAGTGTTTTTGGAATATCATGGATGCTGTCAAATGTTTCTTTCACGCTATTTCCTAAGTAATGGATTGCTCCATTAAAGCATCCAATCAACGAAAAACTGCCATTGATGATAAAACCATTTTGTTTTCTTACAAAAGACAAACCCTTTATGAGACTTGGATTCCAAAGCCATAATTGAAGCAGTGATATGTACAAAATTTTCTTATTAGGTGATGTTTGGATTTTACATCAAATGAAGGGTATCAAATTTGTATAGTTCGCATAGCGCTCATTATATAATCTTAAAGTCTTTTATAGTTTTATTAAGAGATTATGATTATAAATAACTGAAATATTAATGCAAAAACAATAAATTAGAAAAGTAATAAAATAAGTAAAATGGAAAATGAATTTTTAAAAGTCAGCTATAGATATTGTGGGGCAGAATATCGGAGGTGGCACACGTACATTTTGAGTGGCTAAATTTGTAAATGAGCAGATAATATTAAAAATTTAAAGCCAAAAATATTTGGGAGTCAAGGATAGTGCCCCTGGGCCCCCTGGGCCCGTGTAATCCGCCATGCCGGTTAGTCAGTGCAATTTACAAGGATTGCCATTCAGATAATTTAAGTATAAAAGATACAACAGCAATTCCTTGGTTATCATTTATCATCCATTATATATTAATAAAATCATTTTTTTCTATAAAATATTCTTTTATGCATGAACCAAAATAAAAAAATAAAAAGAAAATTTCTTTCATCATAAAAAATGTTTTTTGAAAATGCAAGAAATAAACTTTTATATATATATATATATATATATATATATTTTTTTTATCATAAAATAAACTTGTATTTGTCTAGACGAGCTATCATCGCCAACCATGACAGAGACATTCTCCATCAATAAGTGGTGGGCGCATGTACATTACTCTTAATAGTCCTTGATAAAGATAAATAAATAATTGTGAAGAGGGGAATGATATGTTCTTCAATTTGGTTATGGATCAATTTGAGTTCAAAAATTATTTAATTCAATAAATATGACCATTTAAAAATTTGTTCGGTATAATTTATACTTCTGTTTTTTCAAAGTGTTTTATAAAAAAATTATTTTTTAATAGCTTTAATTAGAAGTATTTTTTATTTTCAAAAATACCTTTTAAAAATTATCCAAACACTTTTAAAAACATATTTTTAATTTTAAAAATTACTTTTAACTTTTCAGAAACTTTGTCGAAAAATGCTTCTTTTTTTTTTCTTTAAAAAAAAAAAGTGTAAGTTACCCTTCGCAATTTTTTTTTTTTTTTAATTCTAATGTGATGCAAAAAGGCCAAAGACGGCTTCTAAATAGTACAGGGCCAACAGGGAAAGATAGTGTAAGAGAAAAAACAAAAAGAAAAAAAAAATCTAATAATGAAAATGTGATTCCATATTATATCTTCATAAGGCGTATTGAATGTGTAAATTGAAATCCAAAATTTTAAGAATTAATATAATATTATTAATATATATTTTGATAATGTAGGACTACATTTTTTTTTTTTTTTTTGGAACAAAAATGTAAGACTACATATTTGGTGGTCTATACTTTTAAGAAGAATATTTAAAAAATACTTACTTAACCGTATAGAACCATTATATTCAAATATACTTCAACAAACAAAACCAAAAAAAAAAAAAAAAAAAAAAAAGGGAAAAAAGGTACTAATCCAAGCAAAAAGATGTAAATGGGCTTTTTAGCCAAGCAAAAAGATGATTTTTTTTTTTTTTTAATCTTTTATTCTTCCAAACAACTCCCACTGCTGCCCCTTTTAGCCAAATTACCGACTAAACCATTTAAATATTATATATCAAACAACTACTTAGCAATTGCACTCCAAAAAAAAAAAAATGACAGCTATTTGGCAAAAGAATAAGATATTTTAATCTCAACATTCCTATTAAAAAACAAAATAAACTAAAAGTAGATAGATTAACCTCAATATAAACTACTAGAATTAGCACAAAGATGTAGAACGGTTACGATTAATTATATAAAATCAAAGAAATTAAGAAAGACGTGCACAAATATGACCTCGGGGGATAGAAAATTGAAACAAACTAGTTCTTAATTGCTTGAAACTATAACACACTTGGTTTTCTCTCCATAGGAAAAACTAAAAACATCTTCCAAAAGAAGTAGGAAACCCCTATATATATAATTTCATAGAAAAAAGTATGTTCTTAATAAATTCGGGATGAGCATGAGCTTCATTGAAAGTGAAATGGTACTTGTCAATCTCCAACTCCCACATGCCATTGTCAATGCTGATACCACTCCCACGTTCGGCCACCCGGGCATAATTGAACGGATTGTGGTTCATCTCGGCTGCTTCTTGTTGTAAATATATATAAATATATATATGAATATATATGTAAACAGAGAGGCTAGTAAGAGGACTGACCGCATGGGTTATATGCGGACCAAAAATGTGATCAGAATGGCAGCCGTTCGATTTGCACAGCTGGCAGGAACGGCCCAGATTGAAGGCTTCCTCACGCGTGAAATTTTGGCCAAAGCTCTCCCCTCCGCAGCGCTTCCCTTTGCATTCGCACCTCTCTTCTCTTCTCCTCGCACCAGCTTTACCAAAATTCCAAAATAGCTTTGCCAAAATTTCAAATGAAAATTCATTAGCTTGACCCCTCAAAATATTTTTTGGACACAAAAGGAGACAGACCTAAAGGGATATATCAAAGAAAAATTCCATCCCACACGTGAATTTATAGAAAGAACTGAAATGGCGAACCTGGTACAGAGAAAATAGGCTTTGACAGGAATCTTTCCTGTATCCTCATCTTCCTGGACTCCAAATCCATAGTTTTGACAAGAGTGTGGATCCTCAGAATCAAATTCATCGGTATCAACAAGGACCCGAGATGGGAGTGCAGAGAAACGTCTTAAACTGAGGAAATGGTAAGTGGGTCTTGAACGATTTGAAAGATGGACAGGCTTGGAAGAGAAAGAAGGGTTTAGAGCAAGAGATTTGGCTGCAGCGGTTATGTGGTGGAGAAGAAAGGAAGCTCGTCTCCACCTGCCCATTCACTGAAATGCTTTGAAAAAGGTAAAATCGCTATGTTCGTTTATCAAAGTCCATGCAAACCAAAAGGAAGAGTTCGGCAACTTTCAATGGCGTTTGCAGAGCTTGTTCACATATACATATATGTGGGTAAGTTGGCAACTAATTAAAGATTGAAAGACGAGATTGCAAGCAGAGATGGAGAATATGGAAATTGATTCCTCACACTCCAAAATGGAAGAGTTTTTAATTATTTTTATTTCTACAAATTGGTAACTGTCCTATTCTACATTTGCAGTGATATACATTCAAGACAAAAACTGGAAAAATTATTATAATTGATTGAAATAATAAAAAGAAACACACTCTTCTCTTATTTGTAGAGAATGGTGGTGCGAGGAGAAGAGAAGAGAAGAGAAGAGAGGTGCGAATGCAAAGGGAAGAGCTACGAAGGGGAGAGCTTGCAAAGGGGAGAGCTTTGGCCAAAATTTCACACGTGAGGAAGCCTTCAATCTGGGCCATTCCTGCCAGCTGTGCAAGTCGAAAGGCTACCATTTTGATTACATTTTTTATCCGCACATAACCCACGCGGTCAGTCCTCGTATCAGCCTCTCTTGTATATGTAAATACATGTGGATAATTTAAAAGATCATAAATAAAATTATATAAAATAATTAAAATAAATTAGAACCTATATATTTTTGTATTATTTTTTTTTTAAATTTAATCGAGATCTGTGTTGTATTATAATGTTTTTAAAATATTTTTTGTCCACCGATGCAGGTGTTTCATGTTGATCGTCTTCTAAAATACAATGACTTCAAAGATATTGGACACGACACTTCTAAAATTTGTTTTTCGGACTTTCAGTATATCTTCATTTTACCACTAACTCTTAAACTCAATTTTTTTTTGGAAAAATTATATTTTTCTCTCTGTTTTTCACGTAATTTTATCAAAATTCTTTTCTCTATATTTTCTGAAAACTGAAAGAACGTTGAAAGCAACGTTATCCCCCAAAACCTCTCAACATCGAGCCCTTTCTTCCTTAAAACTCTCAACCCACATTTTCCAAAATTTTATTTAATTTATTTATTCAAATAAATATTATTTCTCAAAACCCAACAAACCGAAAGGGACCAATACACATGGGCCCAACACTATAAAACTTCTTTCTCAAACCTCTTAATGACATGCTTGTCGATACGTCGAAGCTTGTATATACATTGGCCAATTGTGGTTGACCTGCCGAAGCCAACATGGCCCATGACCACAATGTTAACATTGATGTTCACCTTGCCCACAATATATAAATGAGAAATTGAACTACAAGATAATACAAGGAAATTCCCTATCAGGTGCATGATATCACAAGCTCAAAATTATATAACACAAATATGAACTACTGATAAATATGGGACCAGAGTACCCAAAAAAATAATAATAATAAATAAATACAAAATTTAATCTAAATTTGATATGGGTTTATGCCATATATCGGGTCGGATATTAAAAATCCAAATGAACGTTCCTTCAGAGTCAAAATTTTCTTCTTTTTTTTTTTTTTTTTTTGGTGAAAAAAAGAATTTACTCAACCATTAACAGCCTCGTTGCAAACATCAAAAGCCCAAACAAGAATACAGTACTAAAAGGGGTATTTGGCCCAATGCCCACCAAAACTACTGGTTAAGGATATTTATCCCTTTCTTTTTCAGTATTTTTTTATCTATGCTCTATTTCCTATTTTACCCTCAATAAAACCAAAATTCCTTTATTTTCCTTTCCTCCTTCCCGAAAGCTATGTTCCACCTCTACTTTCTTTTCCTCTATGAAAAAGCAGTGCAAATCCTATCAAAATTCCACAGAATTGAATTTTTCTACGAAAAATAAAAATATAGCCATAGAAATCTAACAAACAAACAAGAAAAAAATAATAATAAAAAAAAAAGAAAAAAAAAAAAGTCTTCTAAGCCCACTTGGGGCCTGACACTGCCATTGACGAAAGGTCGTCGGCGGTTGTGGTGATGACGGCAGGAGAGCTAAATAGTGATTTCTGTAGATTTTTTTCCAATTAATTTAGAAAATTTAGAAATCTGTCTCTAATCAGAAAATAAAAATTTGATAATCTTTGTGCTCCGTTCAAGTTAGGGGAAAAATAGCAAACCCTTACATTAATTTTTTTTTCTTTTGATATTTCATAAGGCTAATTTGAAAATATTGAAAAATAAAAAGGTAAAATAAAAAATTCAAAACGAAAAGGATGAATATACTTAGAGCCTTCAAAAAAAAAAAAACAAAAAGATATTGGATCAAATTCCCCAAGCAAAATCCAATAGAAACTATCTAGAATAGTGCATATTTATTTACTTGTAACTCTTCTTATCCATGTCTCCTGGTCAACTTCCAGAGGCTTTTTTTTATTTATTTTTTTGTTATTTTATCAATTAATATTAGAATCTAAGGCTGTAATATAAATATACTTCTTAAAGAAATGAACAGTACATAATGACATCTTTCTTACATTGCGGCGCAAAACACACTTTCTCTGTTTTGAAAGTTTCCTTTTTCTATTTCCAAAGTTTTACGGGTTACCCAGACGGCCAACGAAACCCTGTCAACCGGTCCAGTTCGCCGCATGAATTTTTTAATCTTAACAACATATTTGTTTTTTCTTCCAAATTCCTTAACTTTGATACATATATATATATATATATTTGATAGTAATACACTTTAACATATTCTACTTGAACAAACAAAAGGAAAATTCATCAATTCCTGAGGCTCTGTTTGAACTTAGGAAAATGCTGTGAGGAAAAGGGAAAAAAAAAATGTGAGGATTTTGAAATCTTTGGTTGTCAAATATGGATTACTATTTTTCTCCCAAATTAAAAGGAAAATTGGAATTCTTTCAGAAAAAACGAAATTCTCTCCTTTCTTTTTACTCTGTCTCTTTCTTCTCTCTCTTACGTGTTCTCTCTCCTCTCCCCCTCTCACTCTCTTTCTCAGTCGCCCTTTTCTCTCTCTATCCTCTCGCTCTCTGTCTCTCTCAATCTCTATCAGTCTATCTCTCCTCTCTAACTCTCACAATCTCTCTCTTTCCCTCTCTCCTCTTTCTCTATGTCACATTCTCTCTCTCTCCTAATCTCTTTCACAATCTCTCTCTTTCTCTCACGCTCTCTCGTCGCTCTCTCACAATCCCTCTCTTTCTCTCTCGTCGCTCTCTCTCTCTTTTGCAATCTCTCTCTTTTCCTCCCCCCCCCCCCTCTCTCTCTCTCTCTCTCTCTCTCTAACTGTTCTTAGATTTTTCTTTCTCTTTTTTTTATTTTTGAAACACCAAACATGAGAAAAATTTGTACATCTTTCTTTTCCTTTTTATTTTCCTCACCACCTTATTTGGTCTAAACAGAACTAAAAGATTCCATTGTCTGCATGCATATTAATAAAAAGAAATCTTTACGAACAAACAAAACTAAGAAAGCAATAAATAAGCCAAAAAGACGTAAAAAGAAAAATACTAATCCAAAGCAAAACATTAATGTAAATGGGCTGATACCGTCACCATCTAAATCAAAGATTAAAGTAATCAAAATCATATTGCTTCGGAACAATAAGAAATCAAACTTGCTGCCCAACGACCATTTGATTCTCTCCGACATTCCAGATAGCATCATAGCCACTCCGTCACTTGTCGACTGCTTCGTCGGCTTTGATGCTAGCCAATCAAGTAGACGAGACGTTCTCCCTATCAGCAAACTAAGGGACATTAAGTTCATGAGCATATTCAGGTTCAAGGTCTGGTGGACAACCCATTAGGAATTGGTTCAAGAGGCTTGACGAAAGCCTTTTCAACTGAATTCCAAAGCCTTCTTTATCTTCACACTGGCGATATCGATGATTCCATCCTTTCACTCATGTTAAGGACGCCATGAACGAAAGTTCATTTGGGAACTTCCAGGCTTTTGGAGGAGAAAACCCCTCGGGACATTTTTGGTTGGGGCACGTGGGATGCATTCTACTTTAGGGTTAGGCGTTTTGGAAGGAATTAAAGGATTCGTTTGAAGGTGTGTGCCTACCTAGGCTTGTCCTGATCGACAATGGATGGCAATCCCTGGATCATGATTAGGATCCAATCACTCAGAACTTGTCCAAAAAAATAAAAAATAAAAAAAAGAAAAATACTAATCAAGCGAAAACTTGCATGTGATGGTCTAACTCCGCCACTATCTAAATCAAACATTCATATAACCAAAATTAGAATCATCAAAATCATGCCTGAATAGTAAGAAAAATGAAAAATTGCTAACGAACATTAAAATTTAAATTAAAAAAAAATCAACTAAATCTTTAACATGTAAAAGACACAAAAAGCAAAAATAAGATTAAAAAATTTTCTGGCTCACTTGAGTTGGATCTTGGATGTTTTTGAGAAAGGAAGAGAGACGCGATAGTTGAGTTGAAGAAGAATAGAGTGAGGAAGCGGCAATTTTCTCTCAGCTAGCTACATTATATAATGAAAGGTGACTACTTCCCTCGTGTATATATTGAGAGAAAGAAAGAGAGAGAGAAGGCAATTTTATTTAGAGAGAGAAAAAGAGAGAGAGAGATGTTATGCATATGTAATATATTGAAACAGAGAACAGACAGTTAGAGAGAGAAAGAGATAGAGAGAGAGAGAGAGGCATTGGGAAGTGGTCAACTTTATAATTCCTTGTTGGAAAAACTTTTTTAAAATTATAAAAATAATAATTTATATATTAAAGGTGATAACTTCTCTCATCTATTGAGAGAAGAAAGAGAGAGAGGAGAGAGTAGACAAATGTGTTGAGGGGAAGAAAGAAAGGAGAGAGGAGGAAGATGTTATTTATATGTCATATTGAAAGAGAGAAGAAAGAGACGGAGAATAGACAAATGTATTGTGAGAGAGAAAGAAGGAAGAGAGAAGAGAGATGTTATGCATATGTGATATCGAAAGAGGGTTAGAGAGAGAGAGAGAGAGAGGGGAGACAAATGTATTGTGAGAGAGAGAGAAGAGAGAGAAAGGAGAGAGGAGGGAGATGTTATTTATACGTAATGTTGAATGAGAGGACATAAAGAGGGTTAGAGAGAGAGAAATATGTGAGGGAGGTAGTCAACTTTACAATCCCTTTTGTGAGAAGCTTATTTTAAATTATTAAAGATAAAAATATATATTTTTAAAGCTGACTACTTGTTTCATGTACTGAGACTGAGAGAAGCGAGAGAGAGAGAGAAGACAATGTTTTGAGAGAGAGAGAGAGAGAGAGAGATGGAAGAAAGGAGAGAGACGTTACGTATTGAAAGAGAGAAGACAAAGATGGTCTGAGAGAGAGAGAGGCGAGAGTAGACAGGGGTTGTAGGAGGTGGCCATTTCCGAGGTTTAAAATATTTGAAAGTTTTTAAAATTTTTATTTTTAAAAAAAGTTAAAATAAAAATAAAAATAGGAAGAAATTTTATAATATTTATTAAAATTTTTAAAATTTCGTTCAAATTTTTTTAAAAATTTCTGTCAAAATATCTATATCAAATTTTTAATAATTTGGTTAAAAAATTCATAATATCCGCAGAGATTTTAAAAATTTTCATGTAAATTTTAAAAAATTTCTATAAAAAATTTAAGAATATCTATCAAATTTTTTGATTTTTTATAGAAAAATTCAAAAATATTATTGATATTTAGTAAATTATTTTATCAAATTAACTGTAATGATAATTTTTTTTAACATTTTAATTGTTTTTAAATATTTAATGATATAAATAAAACTAAGTGAATTGAATTCAATAACCTTAATAAATTCTATTTATTGAAATATATATATATATATATATTTTCTATACATTTCGTATAAGATGAATTCATTAGAATCACATAATTACAAGTTTACAATTCATTATATAAGAATGAAAAATAATAATGTGAAAATATAATATTATATAGAATTGATATTGATAACATTTAAATTAAAAATATTAAGCAAATAAACAAAATAATAGAATATATTATATTAAACATTAAGAACAAATATATTTAATAAAATATCTTTATAGTTGACATATTAGTAATTATATAAAAAATTATTAAGGATATACATTTTTTAAAAATTATTTTTCACATTTCACATCTCAAAATTAGAATAAGAAAAATATTAATAATCTTCAATTATCTAAAAGTTATATGAGTATTGTGATAATATTTATGAACTATAATGTAATTGTAATAACTATTTTATCTTAATTAATAAACAATTTATCAAATATAAATATATTGTATATTTTTATTAATAATAGTTTATTTATGATCTTTGTTGCTTATTATAAATTAAATTGATTAACATAAATATAATATCTATTCAATATTTTTGTAATTTTTATAATCAATTTGGTAATTGATTGTTTAAATAAGCTAATGCTAAAATTTTTTTTTTAAAAATTCATTTTTTAAAATAGATTTTCCTCATTTTTTGTAAATTTTTATCGATATTCGATACTTTTCGATATTTCCATGAAAATTTTTATATTTTGAACCTTGGCCATGGCTACCTAAAACTTTTAATTATTTTTAGATGTATGGTAATTTCCAAAAAAAAATAATAATTTCAAATAGATGATTGGCCCCGTAATGCAATGTTTATCTTTCCTATATATATATATATATATATTATTATCTTTAGCAAGTATTTCTAAATCATAATTTAAATTTTATCAAAAAAATACTAAATTTATTTAATTAATAGATACTAGGATAATTATGTAATAAGAATTAAGTTACAACTATTCTTGTTTTCAAAACTTATGTAATAATTATTTTAATTAGTTTTAACTATGATTTTTGGTATTAATTTATTTTAATTTTCAATTTTTAATTTTTTTAGTTTCTTATTAATTATATTATTATTATTATTATTATTATTATTATTATTATTATTATTATTATTATTATTATTCAGTGGAGCTTTATCAGACTTTATTTTTGTGTTTTAATATATTTTTTAGCTAAAATAAATACATCCTATAATATAATTATTTATATCTTGATAATCCATCCAAATGAAAAATTTGTATGATATTCTTACAGAAGTACCATTCAAATGTTCTTTTCATATAAAATTATTATAAAAATTTAATTACCAATTTTTTATTTATAATATTAGGTAATTTATTGTTTCTTAAAACATAAATATATATTTGTCCCAGAGCGTCTAAATATATAAACATATGGGACTTACCATTACATTAAGCTCATTAAATTCATAATTTTCTATTTTTAACATATGGTTCCCTTTTTATAATTTTATATTTATAATATATGATTACTTTTTAGATACATTCCTGGCTCTAGAGAGGAGAGAGATGTTATGTATATGCAATATTGAAAGAGAAAAGAGAAAGAGGATGGAGAGAGAGATGAGCATTGAGAGAAAGATGTATATGTAATTGAAACATTTTTTTAATTATTAACAATAATAATATATTTTTAAAGGTGACCAGTTCACTCATGTGTCGAGAGAAAAGAGAGGGTGAGAGGAGACAAATGTATTGAGAGAGTGAGAGAAGGAGCGGAGAGCGGTTAAGTTAGTTACGTATATGTAATATCGAAAGAAAGAAAAGAAAAGAGGGTTAGAGAGAACCATTAGTATGGGACAAAATTTTCTTAATCTGGAAACAAAAATCTCCTTCAACCCAAACTTCTGCCTTCTACTTCTCATTCTCAAAGGTGAGACAATTAAATTACCCAAATGGGGGAATAATTAAATCAATTCAAAACAAACAGAAAAGTTATGAAGAAATAGTGAGTTACAGCCCGCCCATACACATATATATATATATATATATTTTGTTGACGAAGGGAGGTGGTGAGATTTCTGAGTTTTGTCGAGAAGAGAAAGAGTGCTTCTGAAAGAGAGGGTTGCCTGGTTTGTGAGAGAGGAAAGAGAAAGAACAATGCAAATGGAAGAGGAACTCATTTTTCAGATTTAATAGTGCACATATTTATCCTCAAATTTAAAGTTTTTGGACTTGGATTTTAGTTTTTCTTTAAATTTCAATCCAAAGTTGAAGAAGTGTTTGTGAGAGAGAGGAACTTTGCATATGTGAGAAAGGAGAGAGACAGTTTTCTTTGTGAGTGATGTGCTCTCTTACGTGGAAAAAAGATTCCAATTGGCATAAAATGAATGGAAGGAGTACTGAGCACTAAGTACTTCAGGAGTACTTGAAATTTTTCTGAGAGAGTGGAGGAAAGCAGTCACCTTTACCGTCCCTTGGGAAAACCATTTTTTAAAAATATATGTTATCATTGTAATTAACGCTGAGATGGGATGGGACCCAGAGAAAGCACAGAAGGAGAGAAGCACACGTCTCTCTCTTCAACATTACACAAAACATCTCCTCTTATCTTTCTCTCTCATCCAAAACATCTCCTCTCCTCTCTCTCATTGTTGAAAGTGTCTCTCTGAAAGGTGATGGCGGGCCGATGGTAATGCAGTGTGAAGCGGCGAGAAAAACTTCTGTGGGACAGTTGACATGGTAAGACCGCCAACAGAAAATGACCACGTGTCATTTTGATTAAAAATATAACTTTTATTTCTTTTACTTTTTTTTTTTTTTTTTTTTAACTCCACCCTCTCTCTTCCTCTCCCTGCTTCATCCCCTCTTTCCTTTTTCTTTCTTCCCCTTTGATCGTCCCTATTTTTTTATTTACTTTTATTATATATATATATATATATATATTTGGTTCCTATTAATTTCTTTCGCTTTCCTTGCAGCTTCTTAAAAATCCAGTGGGCTTCACATTGGTTATTCCGAGGAAATGAGGTGGGTAAGGCCAAAGCAACGTTGTTAAGCTTCTCAGCGCGTTTGTTGGGGGATTATAAATTACTCAAAAAAATTAAAAAAAGTGTTTGTTGGGGATTTTAGGGCTATTAGGTTCTAGAAAAGTTTGACTGTCAGACAAATCAACAAAATACGTGAACGTCTTTTGACACCTTAGAAAAATAAAAATAAAAATAAACGTCTTTGACTCTTATGAGACAAGAAAACCCAAAAAAAAAAAAACAAAAAAGGAGTATATGGCTTTTATTTTTTATTTTATTTTGTGTTATTTTATTTATTATAATTATTATTATTTCTATTGAGGAGCTCCTTGCATCTGCAGATTTTTTTTTTTTTTCTGTGATCATTAACAACTTGCATAGGAAGAAAGACAAATCATTTATTTTTTCCTTAATCTAGCAAATCATGGGTCCTCCCCTAGTCATACTTTATTGAATATTATTTAAAAAAAAAAAAATGAAAGCACCTAACTCTATATATCCACAAGTGCGTCTTGTAAAACGATACATAATATTAGTGTTCTTATTCATTAAAAAAAAACCAAAACAAAAAAGGGGTAGGATGCTATTAGTGTTTGAATTTGTCTTAACAATGTTGAATCAATATCATTATTACTATATTAAAGATCTCTTGATTTTTTAAAAATCACTTAACTAGTGTTTCTTCTAGAATCATCAAGTAGATTATTTTTTTTTAACAACAAAATCACTAAAAATGATTTTAAAAATTTGTTTTTTTTTTTTTTTGGCCAAACACAATTGGAAATGTTTTTATCCTTTTTGCAGCTTTTTTAGGCCTCCAAAAATCACTGTTAAATAGGCTTTAAATATTTTAGTTAACAAGTTGTTAACAATGGAATATGATTACAACTTATTAACAAGTTAAAAAGTTTATTTTTGGAATATATTTTTTATTTACTAAATATTTATTATTTGTTAATATTTTTTCATATTATTTTCTTATGCAGTGATTTATTTGTTAGAAAAAAATATAAATGAAATGAAAACCTATATTTTATTAGTTTAAACTTTTGGGATCAGTGGTATTTCAATATGGTATCAAAATCAGAGATTCAAAAAGTTCTGGGTTCAAAACTCAATAACTCCACCCAAAATAAAAATAACAAATATAAGGACCCAGAAAAGCCCAAAAAAGACCGCAGGAGATGGGGGAAGGTGTTAGAGAAATATATAAATGAAATGAAAGCTTACTTTCTATTAGGTTAAGTTTTTGGGATCAGTGGTGTTTCAACTTTATTTATTAGGAGCTAAGGTGGGCTTAACATGTATTGTTAATGATTTATTAGGCAAATAATGAGAATATGTATATATTTATGTGAGAGAGAGAGAGAGAGGGGGGTGAAAATTAAGAAGCATATATAAATTACTTTGTATCTTTGGCAAATTTTTCTTTCTTAATTTCATTGTAAGAAGAAAACTTGATACGGCTTCTTTCAAGAAAAACAAACAAAAAGAAAATGTAAGGAGTAGTGACAATAATTTTTATCCATTTTTATAATTAAAACTAATTTTATATTGAAATAGTAATTTTGAGTTGAGATCTACTAGTTTTTTGTTTGGGGCAGTGAGATCTGCTAGTTTGATTGGTAAAATGAAGATTAAACAATGATTTATACGATATTATTGGCTAATATTGGTGATTTAGTTAGAATTTATCATAACAAGTCGATAGATTAATTTTATTTAGTTGTTGATTTTATATAACTAAACTTTTATAATAGAATTATATTTTATTATTTGAATACTTTTTTTTATGAAATAATTATATTTTGTGTAACAAATTCTGAAGAGTCCTAAATTAGGACATAAATAGTTATTTATTTTATACATTATATGTTTTAAATTTTCATATTATTTTGTCCTTTTTTAATTTGTTTTTTTATGTTAGTCTGATGTATTATGATAGTGACATGCATATTGAGAGAAAAGTCTCACTATATTCTTAGTTACATTTTTATTTTTTAATACTGCCAAAGTACATTGAACAAAAAAATATATAGAGTCCCATCCTATTGTTAAATCCTGTTTATGCCCTTTTCTTATATGTAACATTTTAATTCATCTATTTAATATTTAATTTTGTACACATACATTTTTATTTTTATTTTTACTAATAACCATTGATTAAGTATAGTTTTTTGTTGGTTTTATCTATTTAAATATTTTATAAAAAATAAATTTAATTTAATTTTAAATATTAATGAGTTGTATTAGTTATGTATTATTATTTAAAAAGTAGTTAAATTATGTGTTAGATTTGGGCATTGTGGTCAAGGGTTGCTCGACATCCTGTTTGTTGTATTGTACTTTATATTAGATGGCATAGAACTATTTTAAATTTAATCTAACCAGTTTTAAATTAGATCTAACTTTAATTAGATAAAATTTAAAATTGTTTTATCTATTCAATTTAATTCAACGCAATATAAATGTCTCCAAAAATACAAAATAAAAATACGAACCAACCAAACAGAAAAAAAAAAGGTAAAATAAATAAAAGTACAACAACAATAACATAATTATTAAAAAACATTCTTACACACCTTCAAACCAATAAAGGCATAATTATTAAAAAAAAAAAAAAAACATTCATACACACCTTCAAAACAAAGGAAAAATATTTCAAAACCTGGTCCTGGTCCTTCTACACTACCAAACATTTCACGTTCAATTCAGTTAATGTAATGTAGAGCAAGCTGCACCCCTGCTGCAACAAATCCATTAACCAAAACATTTCCAAATTTCTTACCTCCGTTAGCTATAGCAGCCCAAAATTTCTCTCCTCCATTAGCCATAGCAGCCCCAAATTTCTTACAACCCTCCATGAAAGCAGACTTTGTGCTCTTACCTTTATTAGGATATTCCTTCTTCTCCACACTTTTAACAACCCCAACACCAACAATCAGTTCCTTGTCACGGATCATAAACCGTCCCAGTGGTAGACACTCGCCGAGAGTCTCCACAACCATTGGCTTTTTGGGAATCATCTCCACAATCGCTGCATCACCCTTCTGCAAAAATTCAGGCTCTTTCTCAACCTCCATGCCGGTGGTCGGGTCAATCTTGCTATGGAATTTCTCAATCTCTACAGCACCACTACAGCTGCAGAAATCAATAATTGGCGTATATCCTTCAGAAATCTGGCCTACATGGTGGTTGGTGATAATGATCTGGGATGTGAAACTAATAGCTTGTTTAGCAGGATCATCTTTAAAGTTGAATGCAACATACCCACGCCTTAGATCCTTTGGATCGATCTTCTTCTTCAGTTTGAAACTAACATTGTCACCAGCCAAGGCCTCTTCAACAGCCTTTTGATTAATTTCAATAGACTTGACTTTAGCGGTGAGTCCAGTTGGGCCAAATGTGACCTTCATACCCGCCTTGAGTGTTCCTGTCTCTACGCGACCAACTACGACGGTTCCAATTCCGCCGTCGATCTTGTAAACATCCTGAATTGGTAGCCTAAGAGGCTTGTCAAAGGGTCTCTTAGGCTTCTGAATCTGGTCAAGTGCTTCAAGGAGAGTTGAACCCTTGTACCAGGGAAGGTTATTCGACCTCTCAATCAGGTTGTCCCCTTCTAAACCTGAGATGGGAACAAAACGAATCTTGACTGGGTCATAGCCAATCGTCTTCAAGTAGTAAGAGGTTGACTTTACAATTTCATCGTACCTCCCCTTTGAGTAAATGGGAGTGGTCGCATCCATCTACAATGAAAAAAGAAACATTAAATATGAACACCATTTAAGTGTTATCAAACAACAATTTAATTATTAGCTGTCCAAAAATTAAAAAATAACAGCTGTTTAACAAAAGAAGAACACGATATTTTAACCTCAATCTCCTATGCCAAAAAAAAACAATAATAATAATAATATGAATATATATATTTTTTATTTTATTTTTTTTGAAAGAAAAAAAATATATATATACTGGGTTCTTTGCTTCCAAAAATACCACTAAAATATCTTCCAGAAAAAGCGGAAACCCTCATAACAACCCTTCACAATGAGAGTACAGTAAAAACCTTATTGATGCAACAGATCATCTGCTTGACACCAAGGAAGTAAGCAAGCAATTCAGGCTCAAAAGTACCAACTTCAAAACCACCAGTATTGGTGGAATCAACAATGAGAATAGCACAGTCAGCTTGCCAAGCCCCGGTGATTATGTTGTTGATAAAGTCGGGATGCCCACGAGCATCAGTGACAGTGAAATTGTACTCGTCTGTCTCAAACTTCCACATCGCCTTATCAATATTGGTGATATCACGCTCACTTCCAGCCTTGAGCTCGTCAAGCACCCAAGCATACTTGAATGAACTCTTGTTCATCTCAGCAGCTTCCTTCTCAACCCTCTCCATAACACGTTTGTCAATTCCTCCAAGCTTGTAGATAAGATGGCCAGTCGTGGTTGACTTGCCAGATTCAGCATGGCCCATGACCAAAATGTTAATGTGGAGCTTCCCCTTACCCATTATAAATTTGAAAATAAACTGCTGCAATAGAATACAAAGAAATTACCTTTCACATGCATGAAATCACAAGGCTATAAATGATAGTACAAATACAGACATATTACTAAAAAAAATTTAAAAAAAAAAAAATAGAGTAAAACTGTAACACAAACATATATATTTCAGGCCAGAATTGCGAAAAACATTGTTCAATTGGAAATCAAAGTTCTTAAACTTTCCTTAAGGAATGTTAGAGCAGAGTACTCAAGAGCAAATAAATGAATTATTTCAATTGAAAAAATCAAAAGTTTAATCTAAAAAATTCTTTTACGAAACTACTTGAAAATTGTAAAAACCAAAATTCTCAAGTTGTTATCTAACCAAACTATATGCTACAAACTAGTGTTAGAACCTAGAAGGAGATCCATTATGAGAAAGCCCCAAATTCTAAAACCCATAACATCTAGAACGGGCACAGTTACAAAAACATAAAAATAAAAAATAAACAGGAGTAAAAAATAAAAATAAATAAATAAAAAAAAAAGCAAACATCCTTGTAGAATTGAAAAAGATATTTGTACCCATGACTCTTAAGTAATAAAGTTCTCTGTTTTACTCAAAAAAAAACAAAAAAACAAAAAAACAAAAAAAAAAAAAACAAGAAACGAGAGACCCGCCCGGACCTCTAACCCACGGCGGCGGACACTGTGATGCCGCTCACATCCCCACCGATCGACTTGTTTCCCTTTCGTCAAAAGTGATCGAAAAGGTCTTCTCCATCCCTATCGCAAGAGTATGTTCAATCGTTTAGCCTCCGGCGCGTGGCTTGTCGTGTACTGCTCTCGGATATTAAAAATTGGAATAGCATGCTTCGGATTTAGCCCGCGGGGGCGCGTGACTCGTCAGTGGTCTTGCCCGCAGCCAGTAAAAATGGGATTATGCATTTGGTATTTGGGATCGGATATCTGAAATCCGAACAGCACACTGTTCTAATTTAGCCTGCAGGCGTGTGACTTATTAGTGGCGGTGCCAGTGGCCTATAGAAATGGGTTTCTGCGTGGGATTTGGGTCGGATACAAATGGGTTTATGCAATGCCGGCAGATGAGAAGCTTGACTACTTTTATTATTATTATGAGGAGGAGGCCTTTTGCGTTTTTTCTTTTCATGGCTAATACCTCTTGCTTTGGCCTGTGAATCACGAACTCCTCGCAGATACAACCTCACGGCTCTTGCTGCAAAAGGATTAGCCTCCGGTCTCCCTCCGTGCTCTTCAAAAGCGGCGCGAGGCGGCCGACGAGGGCGTCGAGGTTCCCCCAGGCTTGGCGTAGAGGGTAGGGACAGGGTGCCGGTGGGTTGGGATGACCGAAGAAGGGACGGAGCTGTTGGATAATATGCAAAAACGTATTTAAAATTGGAGACTTGGATACAAATTATTTATTATTTACTTTTTAACAGGAGCTGCGTGTGAACCTTAGTCTTCCCGAATTGATCCAACCTCCCCCATGCTTGGCGTAGAGGGCAGACACAGGGTGCCGGTGGGTTGGGATGGCCGATGAAGGGACGGAGCTGGGTGTGAACCTTAGTCTTCTCGAATCGGTCCAAGTACCTGAGGAATTCCAGCACGTGAACTCCGCTGAAGCGGTAGAGAGACAGCGGCAACCTGTGGTTTCGCAGGTATTGACCAAAAGTATTCCAGTCTCTTCGTTTCTGGTTCTCATAGTGGCTCATCGTCGAGCTCGGCGACTATGACAATGAGGATGACGGTGACAACGCTGATGCTGCCTCGGCTCGTGCCGCGGCTGCTGCCGCTGCCGCTGTTACTGATGATGCTGCTGCTGCTGATGGTGGTGTTGATGTAATTTGTTTCTGGATTTGAATTGGTTTCGAATTCTTGAAGTGACTCCATGGTATATAGAATTAAAATCCGAATAGCACATGTCAATTGTGGTTGACTTGCCAAAGTCAGCATGACCAATGACAACAATGATAATATTGACCTTCTCCTTACCCATTATTAGCCTGAAACTGAACTGTACTAGAATACTAAGAAATTATTACTCAAATATGAAATGATAAAAATAAGGACAGAGTATCCAATAAATAAAAAATAATAAATAAAAATTGAACACCCCAACACAACACAAACATGTATAGTGCAAAATGCATACAATTGAAAATGAAAGCACTTCCAGTAAAAAGATATCAATTCTGAAAACAAAATCCATATAAAGAAACTTAAGATTAACAACAAGTTTCAAAGGAAAAACCCAAACTTAAAATAGAAGCCCCAAATTCAAAAACCCATAACATCCGTAACAAATTACAGCTACGAAATTAAACCAAAAAATAATAATAATAATAATAAATAAAAAAGCCAAATATCCTCTTCTTAAAAAAAATTAAAAAAAAAAAAAATCCCACTATCACATAAGTTGCAGAAGTAAACAGGCCAAAGCAAATAAACTTAAAAACAAACAAAAACAAAATAACTTTACCCAAAAAAAAAAAAGGGTAAAATCAAAATAAAGCCAAATATCGTCTCCTTGAAAAAAAATTTTAAAAAAAAAAAGGGAAACATTGTTATAGAACCAAAAAAACTGCATGGCTAAAACAAAATCCGTCCAAGCCGGAAACAGGAACGGGGCCCGGCCTGGGTATAGTCCACGGCGACTGCCACCATGCCATTCATATCCCAACCGGCCGACCCTTTACTCTTCGTCAAGTTGAAAAAGTCTCATCCATCGGATACCGCCATCGTCAACCCGGTGTCGCAGACCAATCAATATGCTTGCGCCGTCGTGGCCTCTGGGTGGTGCTGTCGGCGGCCGGAAATTAGAAATTGGTTTTAGCGTTGGATACCGGGTCGGGTATTAAGAATCCAATCCAAACCCGTCTCCAAAGTCGGAATTTTCTCTATTTTCAAAAAAGAGGTTAAACCAACCACCAACCGCCACGTTTGGCTTTACCCAGACGGCCAACGCAACACCGTCCCACCAATAGGTCCATTAAGCCCGGTTCTCCGCGCGAATTCAAACAAAGTTAAAGGTCTCTTTCTTACATAATAATATATATATATATGTGTGTATATACGTACAGGAGTTTTGTCCAGGAAGCGAGTTTGATCCTCCAATGATGTGAGTTATATAGGGGGATATAACTTGGATTTCTGTGTGGTATGTTTCAAGCAAAAAAAAAAAGGCACAGTGGTCTGTTACACCATCAGGTTTGCGGTTGCTATTCTTAGATTTCTAGAAAAAAAAATTTGATTGGGATTTCCCAGCTGCATAGCGGCCGAGGGGCACAGACTGGGAAGGAGCGATCCCTTCGAGCATCGGATCCAGATGGATCGAACTGGGAACGGTCTCTTCAGGGGCCTTCCCGATGTTGAACAGTCTAGCTACTCAGATCCACGGAGATGAGAGAATAACTATACCACAGAAAATCTTTTCTTTTTTCTTTTTTTTCTTTTTTTTTTTTTGGGGCGTGTGAACAGAAAATCGTTTCTTGAACAGCAAAATTCTGAGCAATTCAAAACCCAAAAAAGAAAAGGTATTAATCCAAGCCAAAAAAATGTCATGGTCTAACTCCGTCACCATCTAAACCAAACGTCCATATAACCAAAATTAGAAGCATCAAAATCATGCCTGAATAGTTAAAAAAAATGAAAAATTGTTACGTACATAAAAAAGTAGGAAAAAAAATCCAAATTCAAAAATCTGTTACATGTAAAAGACACCAAAAAAAAAAAAAAGTGAAATATGAGTTTAAAATTTTTTCTAGCTTACTTTAGGCTGGTTCTTGAATGTTTTTGAGAAGAAAGACAGAAGCTTTTACTGTGTGAATAGTTGAAGAAGAATAGAGTGACAGACGAGGCACTCTTAGCCGCTGCATTTTATAACTTGGGCAATTTAGGATGCCATCCAAGGGGACTACCGTCCGTGAATTTTGACGGCTAGGAATACATAGCCATGGGGTCTGCGTTTGATTTCGTGTTATTTTATCCCTGCTGTTTTCCTTCTTAAATGACGCTTTTATCCTTACGACTCAAAACTTCGATACGACCCACCACTTTAAAGACACATGTCAATTGGAGAAATAAGCGAGTGTGTTAGCGTATGTGCACTAGCAGTCCTCTTATTAAAATTCCCACCAAAATAAAAATGAAAAATGATGGTTTTATTAATTCTTATTGTTAAATCTAACGGAAACGTTATGAGCCCCACTTCTTGAAATACGCTTCCACGACCCCCCTCCTACCAGGCTGACTTCCAAGGGGGAAAAAAGGAAAAGAAAGAAGCAATGTTGGATTTATTGTGACTCTTCCATACTCCAAACATAAAAATACATGTTTTATTTTCTTTTTGTCCTTTTTGGGTAATATATAAAAAAAATGTTATATATATATATATATGATACAGTTTTAATAAAAGGAAAACAAAAAACAAAATTTCCATGCCAATCTTTAGCGTTCAAATAACAGCTATCGGATCATGCCACATAGCCTCTGTATGCTCTCAGCACTTACCGACTGAGAAAATAAGATGAAATGCATTTCTATATATTAAATTGATCAAATAAAATATCAAAAAGTTAATAGAAAATAATAGGGTGCCATGTCAGTATCACCCAACATAAATTTAGGAATTCTGTAGGAGAATGTTTCTATTCTTTTCATGTTATTTTATTATAATTTTATTTTATTTTATTTTGTTTTTTGGTGAAGAAGAACATTATATATATATATATATATATACATTTTAAGATTTGATCTTTTAAAAATTATATCATTTTTTATATACATATACATTTGAAGATTTAATCTTTTAGAAACTGTATTTACATTTACAATAAAAATTTTAAATATCGTTGCATCCCAATTAAGAGTTTAAATTTAATTTATTATTAATTAAAATATGTCATCCTATCATCTTTAGCACGCTATCATATCTTTTATTATAATTTGAGAGATAAATCTAAGCATAATCAATTTTCTAAAACTTTAAACATTTCAGTGTGAATATCTGGTTCTAAAATTTTATCTCATGTAATAAGAAGTTATTTTTTACAATTTATTTTATTTATTTTCTTAATTAATATTTTTAAATGATATGATATTATTTTTTAAAATCAATAATGTGATATTATTGATGGTGAAGAATAAAGAGTAGAACAAGGAAATAGAACATTCACACTCAAACCATTAATGCTAATAGAGGTATTATATTTTAAATGTTTCGACCAATGACCTAAAAAAAAAAAAAAAAAAAAAAAAAAAGAGGAAGAACCAAAAAAACCATTGTATGTGCTTAAGGATACACCAAACTCAGCTATACCGTCAATGGGTAAGAATGTCGACCGGATGGGACGAGATCAGTTTTTAAAATCCATCCCCATGCTCTTATGGAAATTTTCATCATGTTCCCATGATTTTTTTTGTTTCTTTAGAAACGGGATGAGGACGGAGATTTTCCAATTGGGAAGGGAACGGGATGATTTTTTCCATTTATTTTTTTTTTTAATAATTGATATAATTTTTAAAAAAAATTTATATAAAAAAATAAATTATTTATGAATAAAATGACTAAAATATACTAAAAATATAATAAAATACATAAAAATCTAAATTTATAATTATAATAAAATATATCTTTAAAAAATACAATAATAATCTAAATATATAAGATATAAAAAACAATAGTAATAAGTAAGGATATATGAGACAGATTCTTTGTTCTTCAGTCCCCCAATCCGTCCCCAAAATTTAGGTCTGGAGAATTTATTCCCATTTTTGGGGAAAAAAAAAAAAAAAAAACTGCCCCATCAGTGGGGGCACGTGGCCTGTTAAAAAACTTTTAAAAAAGATTTTAGTATATGCCCTTGCAAAGTGCCATCAAAATGTAAATTTTGGCTATGTGCCCCTTGCAAAGTGCCAATTCCGGCTCCAATATTTTGTCAGCTTTTTACTTTTTTTTTTTCTTTTTTTCTTTATATTTTTAATTGAGTGCGCTTATACAAATTCACTACTTAAATTGTGTATATATATATAATTATATAAGCCACATTATCTGGGGTAAAAGTGAAATTAGTATTTTTTTTTTAAAAATAAATATTTGGGTTAATTACCAAATATTTTTTTCAACCCTTTATATCTAATTTATGACATCAATAATACATTTTCTATCTTATTAAATATCATCATTTTAATTAAAATTTATATTTTTATAAAAATTATAATGTTTTAATTTTTTTGATAAATTGGAAAAAAGGGAATTTCATCTTCCATCCTTGAATTCAGAATGTGGGAATTGAGAACAGCGTCAAGTTGTTAATGTTAATAGAGGTATTATAGTTAAAATGTTCCAACCAATGAACATTGCACGATGACAAAATAAATAAATAAAATAAAACAAAACCGGAACAACCAAAAACAAAAAAATAAATCATTACATATAATAGCCCATTAAAAAACTCCTAAAAAGATTAAAGCACATACCACACAGGTGAGTTCTGCGAGGCACGTGTCCCATTATAAAACTTTTAAAAACATTTGATAGGCCGATCAAACAGATTTAATATATAATTACAATTTTGCCCTCGAAATGTAAGCTTTGGCCGTGCCCCTGTGCCCCTTTCAAATTGCCAATTCGTGCTCCAATATTCTGCCAATTCGTGCTTATACAAGTTCATTATTTTATATATATATATATATATATATATAGTGGGTTAATTACCAAATATATTTTTCAAGCCTCTATATCCAATTTTTCACATCAATAATACATTTTCTATTTTAACAAATGTCATTATTTTACTTAAAATTTCTATTTTTCTATTTTTAGTTTGACTTGTAACTATAGTTAACTAATCCGAAGTAATTAAATTTAAATTTCTTTAGTCGAAATTGTATACATAAATTTTATTTGGGTATGATAATTATTATTTGTAATATGTCAATTAATCTATTATTTAAGTTTATATATATATATATTTTGTATTTTTAAGTAACTTTGAGTTAATTAATTGTTCACAAAGTTGGAAATTTTATTTTGCCTTGAAGAACATATATATTTTTGTATAATTTCTATTAAATTTATGAGGAAGAATAACGTTAAATGTATTTACCGATCTCCTAAATTATTTACTATATCTATACTTGTTATTATTTAATTAATTTATATTTAACACTTAAAAAATAACACCGATAACAATAATTTTGGTGCCAAATTTAGTATCATACCCATCAACCCCGTGGTACTAATAATTTTAACTCTCTTGAAACTGACAGTTTATTTTTATTTTTTTATACTTTTCTGTATGTATGGAAGGTGGTTGAACCCATAATCCATTTAATTGAGTTCCACATATTACCATGGCAATTTAATTCAATAATGTTGCGACTACAATGATCAAAAAAGAAAAATGATATGATTATTATTTAATACAACTAAGAATGGATACTTTGAAATGGAATAAACTTTGAGGTCCTTCCTTAACTAAATTGGTTATATTTGTACATTCATATTATGAGCTGAGATTGTCCTCCGGTCATCCAAAAGTGCCGTACCGATCAGATTTTGATTTTTCCGTAAATGACGCTATTGTCCTTGCTTTGGTAGACTGATATGACGTGTACTCCATTGCAGATTGATCTAGGCTGTTCGATTGGAAACTTTGTAAAAGTTGAATGGAGCTGGCTAGGGATATATCTATGTGTATATATATATATATATATACGAGAGGGAGGAAAAAAATAAAATAAAATAAATAAACAAATAAAAAGATTGGTTCCTTCTCATGGTTTCTTCTCGGTTCACCGGAATTTCCAAGCTGAAAAATATTAAATTACTTACATATATAAAAAAGCAAAATCAGGCCAGAAAAATACGGGGCCCACCACAGACCAATGGACTACTGCCATGCGTTATTCGCAGCAAAATCCGGTGCCCATCTCTTACCCGTGAACGTAGACGGACCAGGTTACAAAAGAACAAAAACTAGGCGGTTAACGTCGTCGTTAGGTGGGACAAAATTTTCAACCGTGTGGGAAGATTTTTGTCCAGATTCGATAATATAGTTCCTTAAAAGAGCCTCGAGCTCTGTTTTCAGATAAAAAAAAAAATGTAAATGGATGGGTTTATTTATTTATTTATTTTTTTGTGGTAATAAAATGGGTATTTTAGTTAATCCCACGACTGTCCGGATCAGCGAAAAGCTAAAAAATAAAAAATAAATAAATAATGAAAATATGATTCTATATTTAATTTTTATAAGACGTGTTAAATTAGGGATGTCAATGGGACGGGGCGGTTTTTAAAATTTCATTCCCATTCGGTAGAGAATTTTACATCCCATTTTCGGGATTTTTTCAGTTTTTTTAGGTGCGGGGCGGGATCAGAGATTTTGCGGACGGAGACGGGACAGGACGATTTTCCCTATTTTGTTTTTTAATTGATATTTTTTTTAGAAATTTATATAAAAAAATTATTTTATGATTAAAATATAAAAAAAATGACTACAATGCAATAAAAATATAATAAAATATATTAAGGAACAAATTTATAATCATAAGAAAATACATATTTAAAAAAATAAATGAAAAAAAAATTTATATAAATGAAATTTTATAAAAAAAATTAATAAATAAATATATATATATACATATCGGGACGGGGTTATTATTCTCCGTTCCTGGTCCGTCTCCAACTCGGTTTTTAGGTATTTATCCGGAGCCCATCCCGCATTTTCGAATTTTCGAAGAAAAACCACCTCATTAAAGACGGTACACCGCGGGTATCGAACCATGCGGGCCAAATTGCCATCCCTATGTTAAATGTGTAAATTGTAGTCCAAAATTCAAACCGCATGTGCCGTTCGTATTTAGACTGTGGGGCGCGTGGCCCGTCAATGGTAATGCCCGCTGCCGATAGAATGGATTTTTGCCAGGCATTTGGGTCGTATTCTAAAATCCGAACATCACTCGTAAAGGCATTTTAATTATTTCTAATACACACACACACACACACACACATATTTAATAAAGCTGCTGCGTTTTATATCCGATCACACATAGCCGTGGGTGGAATCTATCAGTGTATGGGACATGGTAAGTAAAATTTTGTTGACGACATTGTCCTTGCATGCAATTCTCTGCAGGTCACTGATAAAGACATTCTAACCCTAACCAGGTGTTTGGTGCTAGGTTTGGTGAATCTGGAAGTCCAGATCATTGTAAAAATAGGTAGGTCCCATATAACCCAAGTCAAATAAATGAGTAGTCTGGGTTATCATCTTTTGTGGAAGTGTGAAGGTCCCAATATGGAGAAATTATTATGTAATCATAAATCTTTATGAGAAGGTTCAAAAGAAAGTGGAGAAAATGTGTAATTCTTGACCGCATGAATGAAGCGGTGAGGAGGGGTTTGCGCCCACGTTCATTAATACAATGTCTTTTAAGAGCCTTTGACTCCGTTTTCAGATATTAAAAAACAAAAAAAAAAAAAAATATATATATATATATATAGTATACGGGCGAGTTTATCTAATTTATTTTAGGTTATAAAATTGGTTGTTTATTTACACCTACTTCTCCTCGGATCAGCCAAAAAGATTGCATTTACCTGATTCGACTTTGGAAAAACGATATATAATGAAATAACAAAAATAGAAAAATAAAGAAATAAAAGCAAAGAAAAAAGAAATAAAAAATGAAACCAAGAATGAAATTAAAATAAATAAATAAAAAAGTTATTTCATATATATATATTTATATTTTTTTTATTTCATTCTTTATCTCCTTAGTTTTTTCTTTTTTCTTTTTTTATTCATGCGATTCTATTTTTCTATTTTGTAAACAAAACTTTTATGTCCAAAATTGTAAAATATATATATATATATATATATAAGTATAAAATTGTTATTTAATGAAAAAAATAAATAATTTACAATAAAATTATTAAAAACTAAATAATTTGGAAAATAAATAAAGCAAACTAAATAAATAAATATTAAATTGATTTGACTCTGGTTATGTAGGCATATAGTCAATAAATTCTGCAGGAAATGAAAGATTTATTGATTAAAGACCCAATCAGACTAAATTGGGAGGCGCCTTCAGTAGTTAAGGGGTAAAAAGGTAAATAAATACAAAAGTATTTAAGAAACTGAAGAAAAACAGTGAGGGAATCATGTGTCCATGTTCTTACCCATCATGGTGATAAGGCATGATTTATTTTATTTATTATTATTATTATTTTTATCGTTACAACAATTTATTTTTATTTTTTCTTTTTTTCTTTTTCTTTTTCTTTTT
Organism: Ziziphus jujuba; assembly: GCF_031755915.1. NCBI lineage: Eukaryota > Viridiplantae > Streptophyta > Magnoliopsida > Rosales > Rhamnaceae > Ziziphus > Ziziphus jujuba. Next base: position 16,089,564 of record NC_083381.1, read on the forward strand.
ATTTTTTAGAAGAACAAAATGAGAGATTGATGCGCAAGAAAATATTTCTGGTGCAATAGGAGTGCATACTCCCCTCTCTAATACACACATACTTGTATATTAAATTTGAAAAGCATGTATATTAAAGAGAAGAGTATATATACTTCAGTAGTAGTGAGGAAGAGTTAAACAAATAAAAAGTTAATATTTATAGTCGATACCGCACAGAGCAGCAGATAAAAAAATATTTGGAAGAGGGGCACCATCATATATTGTCATTCTATAGTTCTCTAATTTATTAATTGAAAATTTACAAACTTATACAAAATACAATTTTTTTTTGCAATATTGTAGTCCATTAATTAGAATAATGACGAAATCGAGTAGAGTTTTTTTTTTTTTTTTTTGGCTTTTATTTTTTGTAGAAAAATATGATTTTAATAAACTGGAACATATATTTGAACTAATCAATTTAAAATAAACAAACATACTACTTTTTTTTTTTTATTTCTACGTGAGGTAAAAGAACAAATAATCTCCAAAGTTATATTAGGGATTAAACAAAGAAATTAAATACAAAATTAGAAAAAATAATAAAATGAATCTGTAATTACAATTAAAAAAAAATCAACTTCTCTACAATGAATTAGGTATTATAATGCTAAAAAGTTATTGATAAATATTTGTTACTATCCCAATTTTTATTTTAAAAAATATATATTTATTATATTTAATTTAATGAAATTAGTTAGTGATATTAAGACTAATACTCCTGGGTTTTAGCCATTATCGTTATATGGTTAAGTGTAACTAGTTTATAGGTTGTTTAATGTCTAATATGTAGGGATTCTTGATGTCATATTTCTCTATTTAAGAGATAATAAATGAATGTAAAAGGGGTTTTTGTGATTAATGAAATTATGGATCATTTATTGATCTATTGGGAGTTTGGGTCCTCCCGAAAAACCTATTCTATCCATCCACTAATTTTATTTTCTATGGTTTTCAATTATAAAGTAATAGGTATATAATATTTGATATTAGAGCCTCATATGAAGAAATACTATGTAGTTTATAACTAACAACAAAAATCTGGTTTTTGTTTTAACACCACTTCACCAATTAAACTATGGAAACGTGCAACATATAGGTCAGATTAAGATGTATATACGTCTAATACTGATAGTTGATTAGAGTAGCCGGATCAATGTTGATATAGTTTATTGATGAGGATGTCAAGTTTTGGAAGCATGGTGGAATGTTACAATCTCAATTTTTATTTTAAAATAATATATTTATTGTTTTATTTATTATATTCTCTATTTAAAAGAAAACAAGTAAATAAAAAAGTGGTGCTTGTGATTAATGAAATTATATTATTGATTGAACTAATAAGAGGTTGAGTTTTCTCAAAGAACTTTTTGTATTTTTCCATCTAATTTATTTTATCTTTTTTGTTATGTTTTCCAATTACAACTAGTGAGTTTGAAACAATAGTATAGTCATATTATGAGATTATAATTATAAATGTCTAAAATATTAAAAAAAATGAGAAAAAATATTAATATATGCAAAATTGAAAATGAATTTGAAAAAAGTTATAGACCGTGGGGAGAATATGAGTTGAGAAACCTACAAGGAAATCTCGATTGAAGTTAATTCCAGTTGAGACTCAATTTTCTGACGTTGGATTGACATAATTCCCATTTTAAAAAAGAAAACTTTAATGGCAAGTGGAGCAACCACTCAGATAGCAATTAGATACGTCCAAAACTTCACGTTTAACTACACGGATAATTGTTTTTTGCATCAATATTTTCCTGTGCAAAACTTCACGTTTAACTGCATGGATAATTGTTTTTTGTATTAATATTTTCCTTTCTTTGAAAAGTGCACCATACTCTCTCTCTTTCCTTCTTTTTCTAAGTTCCCGTTTATGAAAAATAATTTTTCCTTTTGTCGACGTAACCTAATTGCTTTCATGGCCAATTTTAAATTTACGGATACTCAATATTTTATTTCAATTTTAAATACTCACTAAAAAAAAAGTAATTATATTTAAAATACTTGAACCGATAAATATAACTTACAAAATGACCAAACGCTTTCCCCTCCTTCGTAGCAGCAAACTTTTTTACCTTCAACTCCATAACAAATGCCAAAAATAACAATCCGGTGGCAATAATATCATCGTGGTCTAAAGCTCACTACAATGTTAAACAATAATTCATACTCATATTTTTTCCCCCCAAAAAAAAAAAAATTGTATTTTAATATTCTCTAGTTTAGAAAATTTGAATTTTTTACTCAAACATTCTAATTTAAACTTTTAAATTTCAATTTATTGTATATTGGTAAAATTGAATATTTGGATTTTTAGCACATGGAGATTAAAGATTTAAGGATATTTAGATGTCTATAAAGCTTAAATTGCAATAAATTATAATTAATATTGGTGAATATCACAAAATCGTTAATCACTGTTAGCCAAAAAAATAAATTCGATCAAAATGCCCCAAATTAAAAATTGAGATTTTAAATTCGAGGGCAAAAAGTGTAAACTTCTCAAATTAGAGAGTATCAAACTATAATTAACCAAAAACAATTATATATAGGAATAAATTTATAATCAAAATCATGCCTAAAAATTAATTAATTGCATTTTAATTTCTTTTAATTTGGAAGAATTACATTTTAAATCTTTAAGTTTAAAACATCACAGTTTAAGTCCACAAGTTTCAATTTGTTGCCTTAGGAATATTTTTACTAATCATGATTACTTGGTTGGTCTTACTTTATCAATATTAAAATATAATTGATTGTAATTCAGGTCCTCCAGTAAAAATCTATTGCAATTTAGATTCTTAATAGTTTTATAAATGTACATTTTAATACCTCCAATTTAAATCCCACGCTAAAAATTTTGATTGGACCAAAAATACAAAGAACAATAAGAATATATAAGAATCTGTGCCTAATAATTTCTTGTATTTGCTTTGTATGATTAACATGAAACAGCAGGTGCAGGGGCGAAACTACATTGCCCCCTGAAATTTTTTAAATTTTTTTATACCATATATGTCTTCTTAATGATATTTAGATAATATCTTTAAAAAGGACATCTTGGTCTCCCAAATAAAATAAAGATATTATCTAATAAGCTGAGGCTTTGACGCTTTCCATGAATTTTCCTCGCTTACTTAAGGCTTAAGCACAGCTTTTTGGCTTTTATTTAAAATAAAATAAAATAAATTAAAAAAAGAAGACCCCCAAAATTACGATATTGTTCTCTCTTTGTCCGTACTGTCAATTTGAGCACCTTTATTAAATTTAACATTTCCACATATATATACTCTTAATTAAAGTCGTGAGGCTGACCAAAGTCCCAAGACTTTTACACTGTCAAGACTTCTACACTGATGAAGTGATTCCAAACCATCGATACTCATTTGATTACATGTTTGATTTTCATAATTATTATTATTATTTTTTTTTGGCATCAACTAATTATATGTTTAAATTAATTGAAGTCATTAATTGTAAGAATTCATTTTTTATTTAATGATTTTAAGAAAATTACACTTACTTAACCTTCCATAAAAATAAAAATAATAAAAAGTTGGCAGTAATTCAAAGGTTCCAAACAGTCAAAAATAATTAATAAAGATATTATTTTGTATCTTTTTCCTGGCCATCCTTAAGTGGCAAAGTTGGAATCCCCATCCCCATGATAATATATATACAGCTTACTAAATATGTTTAGTAATTTGTGGGAGGAATTGCAGTTGACCTCTCCCCCCAAAATAAATAGCGGCAAGTCTTTGACATTCTCATTTTGAGAAGTTAATTAGCTAGAATTTCAAGCATTTTCTTATCACCGAATAATTTATCAATTGATCTCATAATTACTTAGCTCAATAAAATAAGATCACATGATTTTATTTATTTTGCAATATTAATACCACATGAAAAATGTAAATTATTTTTAATATTATTTAATATTAATATTAAAAGAAGCATTATTTAGTATTAAAATATTTTATACTACATACTATACAATACTGATGTGTCACCTTATTTTTCTCAGGTGGTGGTTAACTTAATTTTTGATAGATTAAATTTTGGTTCCTATTGTCTTCCACTTTCCTTGCATCTTCTTAAAAATGCCACTGGGTTTGACATTGATTATTCCCAGGAAATGAGGTGGGTAAAGGATAAAGCGACGTTTTAAAGCTTATATATTTATGGGGGATAATAAATTACCCAAGAAGAAAACAAAAAGTATGTTGGGGATTTTTGAATTATTAAGTTATAGAAAAGTTTAGGTTACCCAAGAAAAAAATTAAAAAGTATGTTGGGAATTTTTGAATTATTAAGTTATAGAAAAGTTTAGGTTTCAGACTAACCAAGTAATACGTCTTTGACTTCCTAGAAAAATAATAATAAAAAAATGTCTTTAACTCTTCTAAATTAAGAAGAGAAAATAAAATAAAAGAAGCAAATGTCTTTATTTTTATTTTATTACTATTATTAGTACTATTATTATTGTCTGGCATGCTTTGAAATATTAATTTTTGTTTCGAAGTCGCGTAGATCTAACTTTTTGAAACCTTTTTGTGAAGAGAGGAATGCCATCACCGCCCGCCATGACAGAGAGAGGAATGCCATCATCGCCGGCCATGACAGAGACATTCTCCATCAATAAGTGATGGCCACATGTATATTACTCTTAATAGTCCTTGATAAAGATAAATAAATAATTGTGAGAGAGGAATGTTATGTTCTTCAATTTGGTTATGATCAATTTTGGTTAAAAAATTATTTAATTCAATAATTATGACCATTTAAAAATTTGTTTGGTATAATTTATACTTCTGTTTTTTCAAAGTGTTTTATAAAAAAATTATATTTTAATAGTTTTAATTAGAAGTATTTTTTATTTTTTAAAATACTTTTTAAAAATTATCCAAACACTTTTAAAAACGTATTTTTAATTTTAAAAATTACTTTTAATTTTTCAGAAACTTTGTCGAAAAATATTTTTTAATTTTTATTTTTTTCTTTAAAAAAAAAAAAAAGAGTACGTTACCCTTCGCAATTTTTTTTTTTTTTTAATTCTAATGTGATGCAAAAAGGCCAAAGACGGCTTCTAAATATTACAGGGCCAACTGGGAAAGATAGTGTAAGAGAAAAAACAAAATAACTAGAGAAAAAATAAAAAGAAAAAAATCAAATAATGAAAATGTGATTCCATATTATATCTTCATAAGGATAATGAATGTGTAAATTGAAATCCAAAATTTTAAGAATTAATATAAAATTATTAATATATATTTTGATAATGTAGGACCACATTTTTTTTTTTTTTTGAAAAAAAATGTAAGACTGCATATTTGGTGGTCTATAATTTTAAGAAGAATATTTAGAAAATACTTACTTAACCGTATAGAACCATTATATTTAAATATACTTCAAAAAACAAAAAAAAAATAAAAAAAAAGGGGAAAAAGTTACTAATCCAAGCAAAAAGATGTAAATGGCCTTTTTAGCCAAGCAAAAAGACGATTTATTATATCTTCATCGATGTTTGTTGGTCAAGTTCATCTGCATGCTTCTGATTAAAAAAACAAAAAAAGAAAAACAATGAAAAAGATTAAAAGGAAAAATCTCTCACATTCGATTTTAATGATTTAGTCGGTAATTTGGCTAAAAGAGGCAGCAGTGGGAGTTGTTTGGAAGAATAAAAGATTTAAAAAAGCAAAATTTTTTTTTTTGTTTTTGTTTTGTTTTTTGTTTTTTGTTTTTTGTTATTTGTTATTTGTTTTTTGTTTTTTTTAAACCTGTGTGTGTTCGGGATCGAATTTTGTGGGGAAGGAGAGCCTGGGGGCCCAGCCACACTAGCACCAAAAAAAAAAAAAAAAAAAAAAAGATGATTTTTTTTTTTTTAATCTTTTATTCTTCCAAACAACTCCCACTGCTGCCCCTTTTAGCCAAATTACCGGCTAAATCATTAAAATCGAATGTGAGAGAGATTTTTCCTTTTAATTTTTTTCATTTTTATTTTTTAATCAGTAGCATGCAGATGAACTTGACCAACAAACATCGATGAAGCAAAATTTTTATCACTCAAATTTTGTTTCCTTTTGTTTTGTGGTAATAATTTTTTTTTTCTTGCAAGAAATAAAAGAGGCAACTTTAATGTAACAAAATCTTACACATTTAACATAATTTTAATCGGTAATTTGGCTTAAAAAAAAAAAAGAGGAAAGGAAGCTTTTAAGCAAGAAATTTTAAGGGCTGCTATACTAGGGAGTGGGAGAGAAAATTACTGTACCAGTGGCAGGGTTTGGAAAAATAATTCAAAAGAAAAATTAAAATAGGAGGAAAGAGCTCCTTTTTTTTTTTTTTTTTTTTTTTTTTTTTTTTTTTTTTGGTGGGAGAGGAAGGCAACGAATGAATCAGAGGGTTGAAATATTAAAAAAAGATGAAATTTTTTAAATAACAAAATTCAGAACCGCATAACAGTAGCGGGTGAAGTTTGGTTGGCAGCCTAGTAGGTATAATTTTATTGACGATATTGCCGTTGAAGAATAAAAAACATTATTTATCCTGAATTTTTATAATTTTAAATTTCTGGTTAAATCTAATTTTCTTTTGAGTTACATTTGAATATTATAAGAACTCCACCTATTAATTTTTGTTATTTTTATTCTGTTATTTCCCTAACCATAAAGAGCAGCAACCTTCAAATTTTTTTTCGCCTTCAGCAGCATGAACAAAATAAAGATAATCTAGAATAATTTTGATAAAATTTCTAGGCTTGGGTTTTGTCCTACTTTAGCCATTGACCAAACCTTTGACTTGCTTTGCCACCTCAGCTGTACACCAAGCCGGATTGGATTGAGAGAGATTCTCATTGGATTTTAAGAGGGAGAAAGAAAAAAGCTGTGACCAATAAAAATATTAAAACCGACAAAAGAAAAAGATTATTTGTGCCCTTTGTTGAGGTATTCAATTTTTTTTCTTTTCGTTTTTGGTTTTTTCCCTTTTAAATTACGTATATTTTGTTAATTTCAATAATTAATTAATATTAATTAAAAATAGTTAGCTATTGTATAACGAAAGAAATATATATAAATAGAAAATTGAACTCAAGTTAAAGAGTGGCATTATTACCTCAAGAACTATTTGCTCTTCCACGGTAAAATCTTTTATGCTTCCTAGTTATAGAAGCTGACAATTAAATGAAATGAAAGTCGTGTATTAATTGACAGTCACTAGTGTTTAAATACAATTACAAAGTATCTACATAAGGTAATAAACTACAAAGGAAAAATATTAAATAGAAAATGCAATCAAATATATTATATGATACACTAAATATATATTTATATATATATATATATATATGGACAAAGAAATATTAGCAAGATGAGATATTACCCTTAACACTTGTTTGCCCTTTTAACTCATCGAAACCTTAAAATTCTTTTGCAAAACCAGTAACTAAACTCCCGCAATGCCACTCTGCCTACAAGCCCGTCCTTTGCAAAACCAGTAAACGCTATCATATATAGGGAATTGGTTGAGTGGGTGCAAAAGTAAAGAGAAGGTCAATGGCTAACACAAGAGGTTAGAAAAACCAATCATTTTTCCAATTAAACTTTTATTTATTAAAATAAAAAATCCAGTAATAGACTAAGAGGAATACAAACTAATAATGATAATAAATTAATAAAGTTATGTACAAAAATTAATAAAAAAGCTTATATATAGAAAATATATATCAAAATTATTTTGACTATAATACATTCGGTTTGGGTTGGATAAATTAAGTTCTGATCAATTCAACCCTATCTATATAAATCAAGCCCAAACTAACCAAAACTGTTTGGATTCGTTGAGTTGAGCGGGTGGGTTTGGGTTTTGCCCACGCCTGCCACTACCCAATTGAATTGGGTAGTGGAACATGAGAATGATAATGACATGGATGAGATGCCGCCGGTATGGTACCCTGGTTTTTATTGCTTCTTATTTGTTTGTGTTACACTTCTGCTCTACATTCATGGAGCAGAGCAAGCTAATTCATCCATCTGCAAGTGAAGGAATGGGCAATCAGTATTATACATGGTACTACAGCAGGATGCGTATGAAACTCACCTTGTCTGGCAAAGAATCCCCGTTCTTCTCACAGATATATGCAAAAGATGATGGTGTTGTTCTCTGAATCAAGCTCAAGAGACCTTTCATTGATTTCTCCCACATTTCTCTGCATACAAGATCAAGTTTACCTTTTAGATAATTTTCAAAACGATGGTCGTTTAAGATATTTCATACATCATATTATAACTATAAAACCGAACAAGAAAGGGGGGGGGGGGGTGTGGGTGTGGAAGGTTGGCATATAATAAAGCAAATAACTGGTTTAACTCCAAGACAAACTTGATCTGGGGGGGGGGTGTGGGTGTGGAAGGTTGGACATATAATAAAGCAAATAACTGGTTTAACTCCAAGACAAACTTGATCTTCCCAAGTCAGATAAAAAATAAAATAATAATAAATAAAAAAAGACGAGGAGGGTAGTTCAAATGATCGAGTACTTCTATTTATGTCTAGACCAACATGGATTGGAGTGATGGGGACAAAAATTTTGGATAGTTTATAAAATAGATGATTTGTTTTAAAAAAAATGTTATACTTATAAAAAGAATCTGGATGAAGCAAAATGATAACATAAAAAATTACCAAGGTTTCTTTTCTATAATGCTTTACAGCAGAAGTTCTATTGCCCTGTATCCAAACTTTGAGTAAGTATTCATAAAAACTGCAATCAATAATTTGAGTCAATCAGAATGAAGTGACAAATATAGTATAAGAATTTTGCGGCTCACAAGTAAAAATATAACCAATATAATGAAATGCAGCACTCAGAAAATTCACAGAAAATCAAATTAGTTTCTTTAAATTATGATACCTGTCCCCCATGGCACCAAAGGTTAAGGTGGAGTATGATGCAGTTCCTCTACTAAGATCAATAAATATAAATGGGAAGCAAGCCATCATCTGGGAAAATTTTCTTTAAGCTTTGTTATGGTTTTCTCAACTTGGAAAAGCAACACCCTATGTAATTCAATTCACTGCTTTGATGGAGTGAGATACCTGTGACACATGCGCGGCTAACAGTAATGCTATTTATGCACGCATAGGGAAGTTAATCATTTTGATATTAATAGATATAATCAGAGAAACTGTTCGATAAAACACCAGATAAAATACATCGTAAGTTGACAATTATTATTGCTCATTAAAAGTGAACGTAGTTCAAGCATGGAAAAAGAGAGATAGATAACCGAAACAAAGGAATTTATAATAATAATAATAATAATGAATTCAATCTTTTCCATATGTTTTACCTAGAACTAGAAGCATACGTTCAGTTATTAGCCTATGATTACATCTATGGGGATGCTATATAAATCCTAATGTATTGTTATTCTTATTATACTCTGAATTTTCTATAGTTTTAACTCGTTTTGTTATATAATACGTTCCATAAATTTCAATATATGTGTGTTTTATGTCCCACTTGGCCAAGCCTGACAGAATCATTTTGAATTTGAATTATAAATTTTCCATATGCCCAAAAAATTAAAAGAAGTAGCACAGCCATAATTTCTTTGCTCTTAAAATCTTTTCTTCAATTTCTCAAAAATAAAAAATAAAAAATCTTCATCTCAGCAATCCATAAAAAATTTAGTAATTTAGTGTCCATTTAGAAATGATTTTGAAAAGGCTAAAATCACTTCTAAAGCGATAAAAGCGCAATATTTAATGTTTGGCAATAAAATATCAAATTATTAAAAAATCACTTATTTCATGCTTTTTTAAAAGTATCAATTAGATGATTTTTTAAAAAAATCAGTTAAAGGTGAATTTTAAAAATCACTCTCAAACGGCCCAATAACTTGTTGTTTGTAGGATTATAAATTGGTTTCAAACCAATGAAATTTATCAAATATTCACACCAACCCAATAAAAATCAGGTTTTGAATTTTTCAATCAAATCTAATCTAACAGTAAAAAAAAACATATCCGATCCAATCCAACATTGATTGGTTTGGATTCCTCATTTCTACTAGTTTGGATTGACTTCAATGTGTGTTCAATCCAATCCAATTTTCAATATTAAAATTTGAACAAATTGTAAAGAAAAAATTTATCAGCTTTAAACAAATCATTAAAAACAAAAAAATACTAGTTAAATAACAATGCAAATAATTAAATTATATATTAGACAAATATAGTATCCTTTAAGATGTTAGAATGGCTTCAAAGCCACTCACTCTTAGTTGAAAATGTATAAAACATTTTATGGAAATTAGAACTAATCATTCATCAGGGCTTCTACATTCTTGTAATCATAAAAATCAAGCATTGACCCTTAAAAATAAAACGAAAAATGCACACACACACCAAAAAAAGAAAAAAGGAACAAGAAAATATATTTTTTTTAATTTTAAATATTCCTTTTACATTTGACGCATTCTCTGTTTGGACTTAAAGAACTCCGAAAAAGGGATTCTTTATTGCAGAGTCCAGTTCAGACCCAGCTGAATTCAGCACTACCCTGTCAACCTTCTCCCTGGGTAAAATCAGGAACTCGCCTCCTTCTTGTTTCTCAAATCCACACAGCTCCAGAAACTCGATTCCGCCTCTCAGCGCCCCGACTCTTTCCTGTCAAAAAGCAATACAATTCCATTTACCATAGACAAAAAACCAAGAAAACTGCAAAAGAAAAAAAACATATAAAGAGCAACCATAAGGGGATGTAGCAGCATTGGGTGTGCGATGTGTCAGTGAAGGTAGAACAACCCATTTGCATAATGTAAATAAGAATAGAAATTGTTGTTCGGTGGGATATTCCAACATAAGTAGGATATTCCATCCAGAAAATCCTAAAAACGATTAAACAAAGATCAATATTAGAAATTTTAAGACTTCCAAGCATTTTCATTTTTCAATGTGCAGTGACTGGTTCGAACAACATAAATAAAAGGTTTAGTAGTCATCTCTTATATTATAAATGGAATTTTGAACAAACTATCATATGGTGCTTTCTTCTGAACAATAAAAGTAATTCCAAACATGAAATGCCTATTCTGACATTGAGACAAATCATGAATTATGTTGTAACGATCTCAGAGTTAAGACATGTAAAATAAGAGCCGTTACCCTGTATATGAAGGTAGATTACCTGAAAAGATTGGTTACTGAGTCTAATTTTTCTGAATTTCTCCTCATCTGGATTTCTGGCAACATTTCCTACAAATGTTAGAAGAGTCTGGAATGCTTTCTTCACTTTTGCATCATCCTCCTTGTTACACAAAGAAAGTAACTAAAAGTGAGGTCACTTCAAATGTGATCCTTTTGAAATGTACAATAAAAAATCTTAAGATGTTATACAAAGTGACATTCTAGCTCACAAAAATTTAGTGGTTATGCTGAAATATATTGGATGCAGTAATTTGTTCCTTACAAAGTACCAGCATTTGACACTATTTCCCAAGACCGCCATAGGTGATAAAACCATTGTTTTCCTTACATAGGATGACCCTTTTTGTTTCCATAAAGGAATACTAGATTTCAAAGTCATATTTTAAGCAGTAACTTGTACAGAATTTTCATAGTAGGTGATGTTTGGACGTTACATCACATGGAAGGGTTAAAATATCAAATTTTTAGTATAGTTTGGATAGCACTCGTTACAACATTCACATCTCTCCAACTTTCACATCAACTTTCTCATCTCTTCTGGAAATCTACTATATATATATATATATATATATATATAAAATAAATAAAAAATAAAAATGGGTTGATTTGATAACAATAATAGCAAGAACAAATCACTGTTAATTATCATACAGCTCCACAATTTGGTTAGGCATCCATTATCAATTTTAGCAGAGCAATAAAAGTTGGGATTAAGTCTTTCGATGAGTTGAAAAACAATGGGAAGCAATGACTTTGGTTGAGTTTAAAGGTAAGAAAGTTTGGCTGGCTTAAATGAAAGATGTTCCTTTAATTCTAACGAACCATGTTTAGATTAATCATCAACCCTTAAACTTCAATTCACCAGGCTCTTGTAATCATGCTGCATAGTTTTTACATAGCTAACATTCACAATCACCAACATACGTAGTTACCTTGTGGTTCTGCTTAAGAGAACGTAGACACTCTCTCATTTGCTCTACTTTGGTGGCAGGCCTAATTGGTAGAAAGCTCTGCAGTTTAGATACAAGGGATATTCTTTAACACAAATTTCAACAATCCAACAGACAGATAATTTATTCATGTGAAATCTTACCTTTTTCTCTTCCACAACAGGTGCAGAAGATTTAGCAGCTGAAGTATCTTCTGGTGGCAATCCAAGTTTCCGCCTTCTTTCTGCCTGCAATGGTGTTTCAATGAAAATTATTTACTCAGCTTCAATAAAAATAAATCAAGAAGATATATGAAGCAATTATTTAAAAATAAAATGAGGCATTCTACCAGTACAATATCCCATTAGTTTGATGAATGGTATTAATTAGAGGCCTTGGCTTTAGCCGCAAGTCCACCAACAGTTCGTAATTACATTACTTAAACAAGGCATAGGCAATTTTAATAACAAATTTAGAAAGCACATATTGAGTATTGACACTGTTAGTAACCATTAGAATTCAGACACTCAAATATAAATATCGTATATTCAGTGATGAAATGGGAAAGGCCATTTAGTGTTGCAAATTTAAAAGACAACACACATGCGCTTTCATGTGAACTTATGTATTCCTTGAGGAAAGTTTCAGTCATATAATCAAAAATAATAATAACAAAGTAGAGCTAAACATTTGTTCGAAGTTCCAAAATTAGACAGCATTTCAACTGATAAACAAATACGCTGGGAACCAGAAAATACTTTTTCCAAAAACTGAGCTGATAAGTTAACTACAGAACAAAGAATGTGCAGAAAAAGCATCTGTACCTTGTCTTCTTCCAACTTTTGACGAATTTTTTCTCTAGCTCTTCTCTCTTCCTCTTTCTCTGCTTTCCGTAAGGCTAATATTCTGTAAAAGTGAAACATATTACCATGATAATGGGTAAATGCATCTGGGTACCAAGAGCAAAGACCTCTTTTGATCTTATACAACAGGAGTATAGAACAGAAAATGTTTGGATAAAGATATACCTTTTTCTTTCATTTTCTTCCTCAATTCTCTTTGCTTCTAAAAGTTCCTTGCCCACTCGAATCCTCTCCTGGTATAAAAAAGAGAACAAAACTGTTATTCGAAATTCCAATTCTCAAGCTAAGGGACTTGTAGAAAGAAAAAAAATAAGAGTAACAATACAAACACATGCACACAACATATCCTGCTCGAGACTTTTTTATAACTGAAAGGTTTTGAACATGTGTTGGTCATTAAAAGTACTCCGTCATTTATTTGTCTAGTTAACTAACAAGAAAGCGATCTCGACAAAAAAGTAAAATCTACTTTGAATCAAACAAACTATGGGAGAAAATTTCTTAAAAATTTTAAATTAGCTATTCAAAATATCCAGAATGATGTTAACAACTTGAACCAAACACACATTAGTGATACAGAGCTAAGACATGCCAAAATTTGGTTAGAAATTCATCAAAAGGCAGTTATCCCATAAAGTGAATGCCTCCCATAAAGTGAATGCCTCAAACAAATGACTGTGCTTGCACTTATGCATGCATACATGCATGCAGAAAGAACTACACAATTATTATTATGTAAGTCATAAAGAAGAGAAGAACATAGAGGTATTCAAAAGTACCTTTTCTCTCTCTTTTTCCATTATCTTCTCTTCTTCTTCTTTCTTCTTGCGAGCTCTTTCCCTGTATCAGTTGAAAGCGAGTAAGTACCAAATAACTAGAAATGAATGCTAACTAGTAACCATTGACTATGCCTTAAAATTTCCTCAAACACGAACTGGTTCCTCAAATATTGGAACTAACATTATAAAAACACGATGCATGCTGTTTGAACTAAAATAACCACGGTACAGTACATTATACATACATGACAAGTAAACTAATAAGGAATGGGAAACAGATGGAAGAATCCAATCAATAGAAGAATATGAATAAAATCTAAACACTAAGCAATTTGTAAGTTACATGCATTCTAGAGTCAAAACTAATATTAGAAGCATCAAATGGAAAAATATGCAGCAGTGCATACAGAAGGCATGGTCATCCCAGAATTGCATAAACAAGTCAACATAAATAATGATTGGAATGAAGTAATTTATGACAAATTTAGAGATCAAGGTTTTGGGAAAAATAAAATAGATTTGTTATTGACAAGAAATAGATAAGCATTAAATTCAATTTGTATAAAACCAGAATCAAAAGCCAAAAATGATTTAAGCCTTGAAGGAACTTCCAATGGACATGTATCTATAAAACTGATATACATTGGATTATAATAATACAAATCTACGCTAACATCATGTGAAAAAATAACTGAAAAACAAACATGTAAAACCTGAAAAGAAAAAACTCACTATGAAATTTCATTTTTTATTATTATAATTTTTAGTTGTTAGAATTTTAATTCAACATCATGATGCATTGATTTCAAGAGGAGACCAACAAAAAAGACAGTATATGCACAAGTCATTATCTCTTTTCAATGGAACTCATAAACCACAATGCAACTCCAAATCAATGAAAAGGTTGTGCAAACATTATCTATTCGAAAGGTATATAATATGGCAACCATCTTTTCTTATTAGGTAATGAAAGTTTCATGGATTTAATTGCTCTTCAGTGAATAAAGATGATGCAAAATAATAAGAAAAAAGAAAAAGAGGCGACCCAGAATCTCAAACCATGTGGGCACTGAAACTTATTGGATTTAACTAATGAAAACAGAAGACATTGGCAAGCATGGCAAAGCATCCAAAGAAAATGAAAGAGAACTGTTTTAGTGTATTTCTTCACTTTTCACAAGCAAAGCTTTTATCTGCAAAGCCTTGCATCCATTTGACCATGGAAAAACAGTTAACATGACCTTATCAATGACACAATGACTAAAATATGCTACCTTAGCTCTTGTTGTTTGGCTTTCACTTCTTCTGGAGTAAGAGAAGGCTTCGAAGCCTCAACTTTTGTATTTGCTGGTACCTGAGAACATAGAAGCAAGTAGAAATTCAATCACAATGAATTTGTCTTTTCTCTACCTTCTTTCTGTTTCTAGCTCTATCTGTCTAAATTGTGTACAGTTGTTTAGTACTACTAGCTATCAGCTATCACTGCCTTCCCATCTCTTCCAAATTGCCCATGTCAATCAAAATTTACATAAAACCTAACTATTCCAGCATAGCTTGTTTCTCACCTTAACTTTTGAAACTTGTTAGCACAAGAATGTGTATGTATAGAAAGACAGAACCAAGGAAAATCATGTATAGGAGAGGCATCACACATACATGAAAATCATGTAAAGGAGAGGTATCACACATACATATAAGAAGCAACAATTACAGAGGTACCATACCAGTGGCATCTCATCTATGTCATTATCATTCTCATGTTCCACTACCCAATTCACTGCATCCTCCAAGCTCGTATTACCTAAAGAATAAATTCCAATATTAATATAACCATGAAGAACTATAATTTATTAAAGTCCAGATACCATATATTCTGCATACAATAGTGGAAGGTCAAATTCAGAAGCAGAAAGCTCCAGCAACCATCTCATAATGACCAGTGACTCTATTGCCATGGATTTGATATCTTTATCTCATCTAAATAGCTATTATTAAATCTGCAATTCTTGTTACGTTTTTGAAAAGACCATTTACTAACCAACTGAAACAAAATCTTTGAAGGAATGCAGATGCCTATATTTGAATTTAGGACATTCCCAAAAATATTTCGAAACATCAAATATGCTCATAGGTCATCAGCCAGTTGCCAATTATTAACTCCAAAATGCAAGTGTTGACCTACTATGTGACTTGAAAAAGAGAAGAAAGCACTAGGAGCAATATTTGCGAATCACTTATGTTGTCACCAATATTTGAAAATAAATAAATAACACTCCTTTAGACCCACTAAAACTATGGCCATTTAAAACAAATAAGAAACTATTATAGAATGCAATCATAAGAGAAATCATACGGTTATCTTGCTATGAAACGCAAATGTTGTTTTAATGCCTACACTAAGACAAAAGTTTTTAATGATCTCAACTCACCAGAATAATGAAGGGCACGTGTTGCTCGCGCTGTTGGAAAACCCATTCCTTCAAGTTCCTCAAGCAGCTTTTTGTCAACCTCCGGTACAACCATTTCTATATAAAAAAATAATTATGTAGGGGCTATCATGAATACCCAAAAAGAAAAGCTACAAAGAGCTAGCATTGTAATGTTCAATTCCAGTTCCATCTATAACCCTGTTTGTTGATATGATCTAACATTAACAAGTAGATGATGAATTACCAGAGACATTGAAAAGAGAAGACTTATAAAACAACAACACTAAAGTACCAATGATATTATATCTTACCCAGAAGTTACAAAGTGATATAAATGGGGCAAAGAAAGAAATATACAACCTAAAATAATCAAACTTTGCACATATTGGAACCCATAAATATGACATAAAAAAATACAACTAAAATTCTGGGAGGGTGAATGTCCACAATCACTCAGCAGAACATTAACCGAAGGATGCATTATCTAGGATATATATAGTGCAGAAAAAGTTATTCAATTATTGACCAACAGAAGATACTACTATCACCAGCAAAAAGAGCCCTCGGAAGAAGATTGTTTTGCATTGAACAGCAGAAAAGCACCCTTCTCTAGATGCCATTGCGAATGATAGTAACAGCAAGCATTTATACAACATAGTAACTCAGCTATGCACTTATACTATAATGTAAAATCAACAAAAGGACCATCTTCTCAACAAATTTTTGCACAGTAAAATGCTTCCCATAACATAAAGGAAGTAAATAAAAAAAAAAAAAAAAATCTCCATGTATGAACTGAATTCAAAAGAGATACTAAAGCACTGGACTGTGCGAAGTACCTTCAGACTGGCTAGAACTCGCATCAAAAGATCCTTCCGCCCCTCCATCAGGTGCCTTTGGGACCTCCAAACTTATGGGCTTTGCTGCCTCCGAAGTCTTATCCACAAATTCAATGTGCCCAGTTCTTTTGGTATGCAAATCGCTTTCCTTCACCAATCAAAACAAATCGAAGCCACCACAAAAATCGATCAAAATAGATTCTTCAAATAAAATCATAAAGTAAACGACTTTGAACTGAAAAAAATAAAAAATAAAGAAATAAAAATAAAAATAAAAATGTTTACCCTTTACGATAAAAAATGATCCCAAAATCAGAAAACTCCAATTACATGAAAAAGAATTAAATTGGTATCGTATTGTTAGAATCGATTAGGCAATTCCAATAATAAAGTTCATACAGTTTTGGATCGGCATGGTTTTCCACAAGTAGAGCAGACGAGGTTGAGGACGGCTTCGGTGGACTCGGAGAAGTTAGAGTGGGAGGTCAGCTCGGCGTGTTCTTGAGCTTCCTCGACGGACTTCAGCAGAACCCCACAGTCCCCGCACTTGAGGGATACGCCCGCCATTGACGGCAGACCCCAAAAAAAAAAAAAAAAATCAGATAAATCTCTCTCTCTCTCTCTCCCGGAATTTAAAGAAAAAGAAAAAGCTCTGCTATGGAATGCCGTGACCGACAAAGGGCGTGTTTGGTAACATGGGAAAAAACAAAGGAAAACGTTTTTATGTAATTTTATTTTTCATTTTTTATCTTAAACATATTTATAAATATATAATTAAAAATGAATGGGAAATTTTTAGTTTTTTCAATTTTATTATTTAAATTTTAAACTTTTAAAGATAATGATTTAGATTTTTATTTTTTAATTTATTACATAATAATTCAATTTTCGATTTGGCCGAACAAATTAATAAACATTACACAATTGTTTTTTTTTTTCCTCTTCAATCAAAATCTTTATATAAAATAATTATCAATTTATTCAATCAAAATTTAAAATAGATTAATTTGTAATTAATTAAAAATATAAATTGAAGTAAATTAGTTTGGTGAAATTTGAAACTATATTAATTTGTTTAGTCAAATTTAAAATATATTAATCTGCACTAAATTAAAATTTAGAAAAATCTATTTTTCTCTTAAAATTTATTTGGATAATGATAAAATTACTAATAATTTAATTTTTTTAATAAAATAATAATTTTTTATGTTTAAATATTTATTATAAGATAAAAATATATGTCTAGAGAATTAAATCCTCACAAATATAAAAAATATATGTGAAAAAGTTAGCAGTTCTCATCTATGAAAATACCATTTTAAAAATTTTAGAAAAATAATTTATAATTTTTTAAAACATATATTTATTTTTAATTTATTATATAATATTAAATTTAATTAATTAAAAATCTCAATTTTACTATTATACATCAAATATAATAAAAAAAATAATTTTTAGAAAACTAATTTCTAATACACTAAATTTTGAATTTTTTTTTTTCAAATTTGATATTTTTTAAACGAAGTTTAATGAAAAGAAAAAGAAAAAGCTCTGCTATGGAATGCCGTGTCCGATTAAGGGCGTGTTTGCCAACTTGGGAAATAACAAAAAGGAAAACGTTTTTATGTAATTTTATTTTTCATTTTTTATCTTACACATATTTATATATATATATATATATATATATAATTAAAAATGATTTGCATGTTTTTAATTTTATTATTTAAATTTTAAATTTTAAACTTTTAAAGATAATGGTTTAGATTTTTTTTTAATTTATTACATATTAATTCAACTTTCGATTTGGCCAAACAAATTAATAAACATTACACAATTGTTTTTTTTTCCCTCCTCAATCAATATCCTTATCTAAAATCATTATCAATTTATTCAGCCAAAATTTAAAATAGATTAATTTGTAATAAATTAAAAATATAAATTGAAGTAGATTAATTTGTTTAGTCAAATTTAAAATATATTAATTTGTACTAAATTAAAATTTAGAGAAATCTCTTTTTTTTAATAGTTTGTTTGAATAATGATAAAATTAATGATAATTTAATTTTTTTAATAAAATAATAACTTTCTTCGTTTAAATATTTATTGTAAGGTAAAAATATGTGTCCAGATAATTAAATTCTTACAAATATAAAAAATATATGTGGAAAAGTTAGTAGTTCTCATTTATAAAAGTATCATTTTAAAATTTTTAAAAAAAAATAAATTATAATTTTTTAAAATATATATTTATTCTTAATTTATTATACAATATTAAATTTAATTAATTATAAATATTAATTTTACTATTATTCATCAAATATAATAAAAATAATAATTTTTAAAAAAACTAATTTCTAATAAAATTAATTTTGAAAATTAATTTTTCTTTCAAATTTTATATTTTCTAAACAAAGCTTAATGAAAAGTAAAAAGAAAAACTCTGCTAGGAAATGTCCTGACCGACTCAGGTTGTGTTTGGAAACTTGAAAAATAACAAAGGTTATGTTTTCATATTGTATATATTTAATATAATTAAAAATTAATTGTATTTTAATATCTTTATTTTTAAAAATTATACTATTTAAATTTTTAAATTTTAAAAATAATGATATAGGCTTTTATTTATTGATTTGTTGCATATTAATACAATTCTTAATTTGGCCAAACAAATTAATAATCAATTGCTTGATCAACATTTTAATCTAAAATTGTTATCAATTTTTTTAGTCAAATTTGAAAAAAGACTAATTTATAACAAATTAAAAATATAAACATAAATTGTTATTTTTGAAAATTAAAATTTTATATTCTAAAATTTTTTAAGTTAAGGTAACCAAAACACAATTAATTCTAAAATCAAAGAATATAAAGTTAAAAAAATTAGAAAATATATTTTAAGTTTTAATCGGATGATATATATTTGGAAAAACTTAATAAATCATATATATTATCTATAAATTTGCTATAGTTGATTTTTTATTATGAGCATACATTTAATTTGTTTTAGAGAACACAATTTCTCTAATATTTCCATATGCATTTCTCCAATTTTGCTTTAATAGTCTTGTTGATTTTTTCATTCAACATTAAACATTTTTTAGATTTGCCCTCATGTTTGATGAGTATATTTTTTCATATTGAATGTTGATTTTTTTCTTTTATTTTTTTGGATATTGGAATAAAAAATTCAAACTTCGATCATAACTAATAAAATAATAATTTTATTATTAGATTATCCTCGTACAGATATTGCTACTGGTCATATTGAATGAAAAAGGTTTAAAATATTAAAGCAAAATAAATAAACTGCTAATGAAAAATGAAATAAAAGTTATGGTTTTTTTGATTAAATTACAATATATATATATATATATATATTATAGTATATAATACATATAAAAGAAAAAGTTCTGCAATATAGTGTCGTGACCGACTAAGGGCGTGTTTGGTAACTTGTTAAATAATAATGAGAAAACCTTTTATGTAATTTTATTTTTTTATCTCACATATATATATATAATGAAGATTAATTATATTTTGATATATTCAACTTCCTGATTTAAATTTTAAATTTTTCAAAATAATAATTTAAATTTTTAATTTTTTAATCTATCGTAAATTAATTCAATTTCAAATTTGGCCAAACATATTGGTAATCATTGTATTCATGCGGCTGTTTTTTTATTTTTTATAATTTAATCGACACCTTAATTTAAAAAGTTCCTAGATTACATGAAGTTCCGAATAAACATTTGAAGCTCATGGTAGCAAGCTCACCATTTGGAGAACCCATATTTGAGAAACATCAAAAATAAATAATTGTTTCTGTTAATTTGTTTGTTATAACATTGCAATAGGTTCAAGTCTTTGTAAATGATTTTTTTTTTAATTGAAAAGAAATCAAATTTATTATTAGAACTTAAGTTTTATATTCATTTGTGAAATCTATTATGCAATAATCTATATATACAAATTTAAATTAAAGATTATTTAAAATTTATCTAAATAAGACTCATCTAGATAAGCATATTTTGTTTTTGTTATTATAAATAATTATTTCATTATTTATTTACCGTTAATGTGTATATATATATATATATATATATTTGATATTGAAAATGTGAAGAATTCGAATTTCATTAAATAGCGACTATTATTGTTCGGCTAGCTGATCTCTTAAAAAAAGAGAGAAAAACATAAAAACCAACGTTACCAAAGAATAAATTAATATGATATAGATTTTATACGTTGAGATAGCAATTAAACAAATATATTTAAATTTTAGAAAACAAATATTATTAAATTATGTTGGTTGATAAATCTTAATAGAAAACAATGTTTATTTGGATACTATGATTGAGTGGGAAATAAATTTTTTTACAGCGGAGTTTGCTAAATAAGCTATAAAACAATTAAAATTTTAAGAAAATAAAATTTCATACTTATATTTTTAGAGTCAATTAGTTATTTACTCGTTGGATTTTTAAAAAATTTAATTAAATATCAATTTATTATTTCAAGTGTATAATTTTATTTAAAAAAAAGTTTGTGATTATTCCTTTAAACTTATATACCATCATAAAAATGTTTTGAAAAAAAAAAAAAAAAAAGAGGGTGGGCCGTTGCGCTGATGCGCTCAACTCAATGGCCATTCACTCCGAAAGTGAAAAATAAAAAGGGTATATTTTTAAGTAGGAAAAAAAGTAACTTTTTCATAAATAATAATGAGGTAAATTTTAATATATATATATATATATATAGTTTTAATATCTATATCTACATATATATATATATATATATATAATTTTTTTGTCTTTAAAAAAAAAAAAATCAAACAGAGGCGATGCCACTTAATTGTTTCTAATATATTCAAATTCAGAAATTATTGTGGAACAAAACAGTGGGCAAAACCACTTAATTGTTCTAGACGAATAATTTTTAAATTACAAAACATAATAAAGATGGTTTTAAAATATTCATTTCCGAATTTTTTTATTTGAAAGTTAATTTTTTTCTTCCTAGCATGATATGTTTTTAAATTACACAGTGTATTCGCAATTTGTAATTTCCTTCTCATTAGTTTTAATTTAGAATTGAGAAGGAAAAAAAGAAAAAAAAGAAAAATACTGTCACTGTGTTTTAAGAAATTATTTTTTAAAATAATAATAACCTCTATATATATATATATTTTAAAAATAGAGATCCATATTAATAAAATTTAATCTGTACAGATGTATAATTGAGAAGATAATAATTACATAACTTTACAATTTATGACACCACAACATATTCGCATAATAATTGAATGGTACAAATTTTTTAATTTAATTTAATGGTATAAAAATATTTGTTTATTATTATTTTTAAATAACAAAATGCAAAACAGATATCAGAGACACTTTCCAAACATAATAATTGATTATTTGGAATTTTGAAAAATACAAATCACCAATCCAAATTTCCGAATCTGCTATACGAACGTTGACTTAAATCTTGGGGAGCAAGAAAGAAAAGCAATAAAAGGTAAGATCGTAAATTTGGAAACAATCTAGGGACAAAAAAGTAAAGCGACACAGTAGCAAAATACTCCGCCTCCAAAGAAACCCTAGATCCTTTTCATGGAGTAGCTGAGCTATAAATAAGGGACGCAGCATTCTATGGAACCCTACTTGTAATTCATAGAGCTGCTCGAGGGTCTCTAAGCAATTCCTCTCTCTCTGCGCAGCCACTGCTAATTCTTTGCCAAGGTATATGAGATTTGGCTTTTGGGCTTTTGCTTTTGTTTCTTCATCAAAATTCTTATGCTTTTATTGGTTTTTTGTTTTCTTTGTTTTAATTTCTGTGAGATGTTACGGTTTTCTGAGAATGTGATTCAGTTTCTAGTTTTGAATTTTTTTTTTTTTGGTTTTAGACTTGTTTCTAATCCTGATTTGTTTATTGAAATTTGTTCTGTTTTTTAATCGATAAGCTAGATATGCCACTTGCTCTGATTTCTGTGTAATATTACGGATTTTTGAAACTGGATTTTCTTTTCTAGATTTGGATTTTGAAACTGGCTTTCTTTTCTAGAGTTGTTAAGCTTTGTAACTGTTAAATCTATTTGTTTGCTTGTCGCTACCGTAAGATAGCTTACCGTGCTTTAAAATTGATCTGTTCTTTTGATGTGTTCTGCTTTAGGAATTCGTTTTTCTTGAATTAAAAACACGTTATTTCTTGTTTTTCCAGTGGGTCGTATTTTATGTATATTACCCTTTTTTTTAGAAATGGTATTCTCATATGTTGCTTGATTTCTGTTTGACTGATGAAATTTTTAATGAAAATTTTCAAAGCCATAAAACGTTTGCCTTTTTTTTTCTCCCCCCCTTCCTTTTTTAAATGTGAGGAGAAAATGGTAACAATCATGTTCTATTTGTTAACGATCTGTTTGACCATTTTATTTTCTTTTATGAATTTGTACTTGTACTATGACTTTTAGCGTTTAAATTACTTAAATCTGACAGAGAAGTTCCGTGTATTCTATCGCAGTTCAAATTCATTATGGGTAAGGTGAAGGTTCACATTAACATTGTGGTCATTGGCCATGTCGACTCCGGTAAGTCGACCACTACTGGTCATCTCATCTACAAGCTTGGGGGTATTGACAAGCGTGTTATTGAGAGGTTCGAGAAGGAAGCTGCTGAGATGAACAAGAGGTCATTCAAGTATGCCTGGGTGCTTGACAAGCTCAAGGCTGAGCGTGAACGTGGTATTACCATTGATATTGCCTTGTGGAAGTTTGAGACCACCAAGTACTACTGCACTGTCATTGATGCTCCTGGACATCGTGACTTTATTAAGAACATGATTACTGGAACATCACAGGCTGACTGTGCTGTTCTCATCATTGACTCCACCACTGGTGGTTTTGAAGCTGGTATTTCCAAGGATGGTCAGACCCGTGAGCATGCATTGCTCGCTTTCACTCTTGGTGTCAAGCAGATGATCTGCTGCTGCAACAAGGTGAGTTCACTATCTCTCATTTATGTTTGTGTGTAACTTGCATAGTTTTTTATTATATCTGATTATATTTGAGGATATCTATTGAATGTAATCTGCATAGGTTTTTGATTATGTCTGATAAAGGGTCCGCTTCATAGTGATTGCTGTGTTGACCACTGTTGGCATTTATGGACATTTTTAATGTCCTAATCTATGAAGTGTGTCCACTTTATTGGAATGTGTTTGAATTATCCAATGGAGAGATCACCAAGTGGTATAGTTCTAACGAATGAACTAGTGAGGGTTCAATTCCCTCTCTCTCCTATATATTCTTGGTGGATGTTGTGTTATATTTTTTAGCAGGTATGATAACATTTTTAGTGGTTTTGTATTTTTACCTTTTACAGATTGCATGTTAATTCCTCAATTGTCTCCAATTGTTTTTTAGACGTAAATTTTCCTTGCCTTCAGATTGTTCTTTCATTTTGTTTGTGTTGCGTGGTTCTGTCTTTTATTCAGCATTATCTTTTGTTGCATGTTTCTTTTTCTTTTTTTAGTTGGTGACTGATATTAGTAACTTTCATATTGTGTGAGGTTGACTTCCTGTATGTGTTTTATTTATGTGATTTGTCTTATTAAATTTTTGGTTGTTGCAGATGGATGCCACAACCCCCAAGTACTCGAAGGCTAGGTATGATGAAATTGTGAAGGAAGTTTCTTCATACTTGAAGAAGGTTGGCTACAACCCTGAGAAGATCTCATTTGTTCCGATCTCTGGTTTTGAGGGTGACAACATGATTGAGAGGTCTACCAACCTTGACTGGTACAAGGGTCCAACCCTCCTTGAAGCACTTGACCAGATTAATGAGCCAAAGAGGCCCTCAGACAAGCCACTTCGTCTCCCACTTCAGGATGTTTACAAGATTGGTGGTATTGGAACTGTCCCAGTTGGTCGTGTGGAGACTGGTATCCTCAAGCCTGGTATGGTTGTGACCTTTGCCCCAAGTGGACTCACCACTGAAGTTAAGTCTGTTGAAATGCATCATGAAGCTCTTCAAGAGGCCTTGCCTGGTGACAATGTTGGGTTCAACGTTAAGAATGTTGCTGTGAAGGATCTTAAGCGTGGTTATGTTGCATCCAATTCTAAGGATGATCCTGCCAAGGAGGCAGCCAACTTCACATCCCAGGTCATTATCATGAACCACCCTGGTCAGATTGGTAATGGATATGCCCCAGTGCTTGACTGCCACACCTCCCACATTGCTGTCAAGTTTGCTGAAATCTTGACCAAGGTTGATAGGAGGTCTGGTAAGGAGCTTGAGAAGGAGCCTAAGTTTTTGAAGAATGGTGATGCTGGCTTTGTTAAGATGGTTCCCACCAAGCCTATGGTTGTTGAGACTTTCTCTGAGTACCCACCACTAGGTCGGTTTGCTGTTCGTGACATGCGCCAGACGGTTGCTGTTGGAGTTATCAAGAGTGTTGAGAAGAAGGATCCTACTGGTGCTAAGGTTACCAAGTCTGCTGCCAAGAAGAAGTGAATATTGCTGTTTGCATTATCCATTGATGCAATCTTGAAAAACTTATTTTTCTGTCATAAAGACCTAGCTTATGTTAGTCGTGTGGTTTTGAACTATGTAGTCAGTTTTGCTTATAGTCTTATTATATCTTGTTCTCTGTCATCGCTGTCTGGTCGTCGCACTCAGAATTGGGTGCTTGACAGGCGGTGGTGACGATTTGTTGAGTCGGTTGCACACCTTTGAAAAGAAGGATGTTGACAATTTCTTTCTGAGGTTTTTACCTTTTTTTTTTTATTAATTAATGGTATAAAATTTTAAATTTCCCAAATCTTGTTTACCTGCTCACTCAATTTTTCCTTTTTATTTTTTTTTTGTTTCTAGGTTCCTTTCTTAGTGCATATTGCAATTTCTTTGGAGATCAATTACACGTAATTGCTTAATTTTTTACAACGTGGCTTTAGCAAATTGTTCTTTTGGTTGAGTTGGAAAACAGAATTATACTCTTGCTCGATTTCTCTAGTGAATGAAAAGCAGGGGACATGTTAGTTTGGTGGGTGTTTTTTGGGCTGCTTTTGGTCTCCAAGCTCTAGTTATATCTTTGGTCCACTGTTGGGGGCAATAAAATTTAGGATTTGAAAATTCTAAGCATTTGATATGACAATTATATTTTATTTTTTGTATTTTTATCATCATTTGCTATAACATTTTAAGTTAATTTTTAACTATCATGATTTAAAATATAATTCATAATTGCATGGTCATAATTTTTCTTTGGTTCATGGATAAAAAATATAAAAAAGTTTACCATTTACACTCGTGAAATATGTTTGTTTTATCTCAATAAAATAAAATTGTATATTATGGTATTTGTTATTGAAATTTACCAAAAAGTAGTTGCTATTATTTCGGGTAAATTAAAAAATAAATGGTCAGCAAATTCATTTCCATTCCCAAAATAAAAAAGTTGAAAATTCATATTGATATGCCTGTCCCAAAATCACATAATATATATATATATATATATATATATATAAACCGAATGTCCAGAAGAACTAAAATTTTCCAAATATATATATATATATATATATATATATGTATATATGGAATAAGAATTACTTGAAAATATTTAAAATAGAAAAAATATTATTCAATATCAAATTCTAATTCAGAATTTATAAAAAATAAAATAAAATAAAAATTTATAATTCGGGGATAAAATGGACTTATCAGGGATTTAATGGTACACATGGCGTTAAGTTATTGGCCACATGTACCAACTCAATTTCCATTCTAATACACATGAACGTATTCGATAGTTTCTCATCCATAGCGTATTTTGCCTACCTAATAAAACAATCTTTTGATTTCCTCTCCGGAAATCCCAAACCCAAAACTTTTCCGAGAGAATAGAAAATTTTCCCGAGAAAATTCCAAAGAAAAGCGAGACCCCAAAAAAAAAAAAAAAAAAAAAAATGGTTCCATGATCTTGTACTCGAGCTGGTTAGTCTAGGGATGATGAAGCCAAGCCTTGGCCAATTCTTGGATTCGAACAACAACAACTCAAACTCATATCTGATTCTGAATGGAACGAAACGGAAGCAATTCGTCAGAGCCGAAGAAGGAAATCGATCAAGAAGAAAATGTGAAGGTGATCGAGTGGGAAGAATTCGAGCAAGAACTTGCAAGGTTGTGGAGTCTTTCTTCTGCCCTCACCGAAGCTAAGGAGAAGAAACAGAGTCTTCAGCAGAAGCTCGAACCTCTTATTCAGGTAGGGTTTTAGTGAATTTTGTGGAATTTTTCTTTTCTAGCTTCTGATGTGATTGAATATATTCCCGTGCCTTCTTGCTGAAAAAATGTAGGTTTAGGAAATTGAAATGGAAGAAAAAACTGTCGGATAAATTGGTTGTTTGGAATTGATTAGTTCGTTCCTTTTCCCAGTTCTCTGTTGTTTCAGAGAAAGTGGTATAAGGGTTGAATTTTTAATTAAGAAATTGATAACTTGATTCCTTTTGTCTATGGAAATTTATTTGTGTTTGGTTTCTGAGAGAATCTAAGTAATGGTGCAAAATAAATTTAAAGAGATCAGCATATAATCCAATCAAACATATATATTAGGTAATAAAATTGAGCCACTAAAGTAAGTTGATTTCAGGAAAAAACTAAAAAAAAAAAAACTAAGAGAAAGGAGAGCAGATTGAATTACCCACTTGTAATGGTTTAAGCAATTAATTTGCATTTTCTTTTTCTTCTCTTCGCTGTTTACTGCTTTGTATTTGGAAAATGTAATTGTTATTCTAATAAATATAAATAGTAACTGAAGCGACATAATTTACTAAGTATTTCTAGCTTTCTACCTAAATGAATGGATGAAACATTATATATGTTTTTTCTATGGGGCCTTAACTGTTAATTCATGCATTGTAGATATGAATTTTATGAATTTATATGCTGATATCTGCATTTAGTCTCTGAGGTTTCATTTCTGGTTTTATTGGGCCTTAATTGATTAGCCCGCGGATTAGCGGGTGGCAACATGATGGGCAGGTTGAAGCTGAATCACTAAATAGATCAAATGAGCTTGAAGAGATGCGTGGGAAATTGGAGGCTAGAAAAATGTTGATGGGAGACATGTCAATTGATTGTAAGCTTGCAGCGGAGGATGCTAAGAGACAAGAGGAGCAGCTAAATGGTGAAGTTAGGTCACTATTGGTTGCTGGTACAGCTCTTTCTGTTACAAGGAAGCATTTGCTGGTAATTTGGTTTATACTTCTCTAGTTACCGAATGTTGGTTGGATTTTCGTTTTGATTTGAACAGAGGTGTATTTTTTGAGTTTTAGATTATGTTGCTTCTGGAGTTGCATTAGTATTTAAATGTACTAACACTTCTGTCATTGATTGGTATTTGGATACTTATTGCATGTGGTTAATTATGTGGTGGGTTGTGGTTATGAAGAATTACATTAAGAATTTAAGGGCTATAATAGTTGGTCCTGGGCTTACAGTTCAAATTGGGCTTGGGATGAGTTATTTTGACAAAGTTAGCCTACAGGAGTATGTGCACTACCAGTTTTAGGATTTCATTTGTGATAATTAATGACATGAGAAAGAGAAAAGCTATGATGCCCGAATTGATACAGTACAGGAGCAAAATAACTCTACAAAACCGCTAAGCACTGACTTTCTGGTTCCATAAGGGATTAGGTTTTTTCACACTGTAATATGGACAAAGTTCATATTTTCTAGAAATAGATATGCTTCAATGTTGCTTATATTATTATAAAATTTATTTTGGTATTTGAGACCTGTTTTTGCAGCCATTCTTATTATAGAGCCTTGCAGTATTAGTAATGCCTTAATCTGCTCATACTTTTGTTCCTTTACTCCCATGCTTTTATAAAGTTACATTTGGTGACTATGAAATTGCAAATCTTCATCTTTTGTAGCCTGATTTATGTTTTGTTTTAATTTAACATATCTCATATGAGGGATTTCTTTCTTTTTTTTTTTTTTGGTCATTTCATATCTTTTATATGAATATTTTCTTTTAAATTGTTGTATTTCTCTTTATGTATTTCAAAAATGAAATTCTTTCATGAGATACGTGCTTAACAAAGTTTGAATTATCGTATCTGCGTGCTCTTTGGACAAATGGTTGGTAAGATTTTTTATTTTCTTGTGACTGGGAGGTTTGATGATGCTTTTGTAACAGGAGTTGCATGCGTTACTCGGTGGAGACAAAGGATATATCCGTCTAAAGAATTTGCAGAAGAAGCTGAGAACGAGGCAACAGTATATGGTATCTCAAGTTTCATTGCTTTATCCTGTAAAGATCTCTTCAGGACCTACACAAGATCGGGAACTTGAATCATTTCCTAGCAGTAGTAGATCAGGTATATGCTACGCTAATTGTCTTACATTATGTGCTTATCGTCTTATACTTGTGTTATCTTAGAAAAGTAAGTGATGCAGTGTCAAATTTATCAGGCTCCTTTTAGGAAGGGGGAAAAAAAAACAGAAAAAAGGGGGGAAAAAAAATGTGTAGCCTATATAAAAGATTAAAACCTTGCATTTCAACTAATTCCGATAGTTCCATCCTCTCCAGATGCGTTCATAGCAGTGCTTTTAGATGGTAGTCGTCCCCATTCATTAGTAGGCAGTTATCATGTTTATTGGAACTTCTCTTTTGTTAACCCTCTTTACATTCCCTTGCCCCTTGTTTTGGCATGCTTAATGGCAACCTCCATCTTTTATGAATATTTGCGTTATGTTTGAAATACCAAAAAGATAAGGACCTTAATCGAGCTAAAATATTAGCATGAAACTTACTTGGTTCAAACCTTATAACTATTAATTAAGAAGGATTGTAATAATCCATTTTAGAAAATTTCCAACATAATTGGTCAAAATCTGTACTAATTAATTGACTGAATTATAGTTATTGAAAACGTACATATCGCAGTTCTTACTGTATGATACGAATCAGAAAACAGCGAAATGGATTCAACTTGCATGGTTGAATTGGCAATTAGTTGTATTGTCTGATACAATGGTTGTTAACTGTCCGATACAGTGTGTTGTCCCATCTATTGATACATCCATGAATGGCTGAATATTGAAAGTTTGAAGAGAAAATCCAGAAATCCCATAGCCTTTGACAGCAGATATGGCAATGAAAGAGGTAGAAAGAGAGGATGGGCGAGCACTGAACAAAAATAGAGAAAGATGACTGAATTCCCTGCAGTAAAATAAAGAAGAATGAAGGTGGCAATGTGTAAAACCAAGTATCTACAAGAAATAGAAATGGGCCCTCGACTTTCTGAATAAGAAACGTTTTTAATAGCTTTAAAAGCCAAATAAATGCTTATATAAGGAAGCAAAAGTAAAAGAGTTAAAATAAATAGATAATATAATATCATATAATTAGGAAAACAAATATATTATATATCATTTAGATGATTAAATACATGTAAGATATTATAAGTTATACCAATATATGTTAAATACAATATAAAAAATACAAAATACCATAAATATATATATATATATATATATACATATTGGTCCATCCACCGTCAGGATATCCTGATGGACTTTGGTGCGGATGCCATCCTCCTGCAACATGTTGGAGGATGTAGTCCCTCCTGTAACATGTTGCCGTACCATGGCGTCCGCACCAAATTCCATCAGGATATCCTGATGGTAATATATATAATTAAACAACTAAAATTTAAAATTTAAGTGAACTTTACTATACATGATACGTTACAATACACTATTCTTTAATATTACAAAATGATACATGTTTTTGCTTCATGATTTAACAACCTTGGACTGAAACTATGTAGCCAAGCTTACTCACCCACTCTCATCTATTGGTTTTTATTCACAAAGAATTTGTGAGTCGTGTATGTTGAATGTAGAATGGTATGTATATATTTATATATTTATAGATCTTTGTTGAATAACAATGTGCACTAGAAAACCTTGGCTGTTGGAACATGGTATGGTTAAGACTTTGTAAGCATTAAACAGCTGAAAGGTTTATAAAGGTTGATAATGAACCTTTGTATGCCTTTTATTTTTCTCAGTATGTCCAATATCATTTTGTGATATCATATATATATATATATATATATAGCTATTCACCCTTTATTTGTTTAATTTGAGTGGATATCCTCTGTTTCTCTTTATGCTTTTTTATATGGGGTGTCTGCTTTACTATTATCTTTTTCAGCTTTTTTGCTTCTCTCTTAGCCTTCATAATGTACTTGCCATGATTTTAGGACTCAAATTCTTATTTTCCGTTTTTCTTCTTAAAATGTTTTTACCAGGGAATTCTGCCAGATCTAAACCTGTGAATCAAGCATCACTGACAATTTTAGGTCTGCAATTGACCATGCCTCCTTCTAAAATCATGAGTTTTTTCACTGACAAGAAGGAGGTTCAGAGGTCTGCAACTGCACTGGGATATGTTGCTCATGTGTGTTCTCTCACTCTCTCTCTCTCTCTCTCTGCTGGAATACTATGGACGATTACATTCGTAGAAATAGGATTTACTTGGATTACATTATTCTTCAGATAATGATGCATCTCCATACAAATTTCCTTTATGCCTCAGTTTTTAATTAAAATATGATTCATTTTATTTATCATTAAAGAAAGTATGTATGGGTTATTGTGTTTTTTCTTGCCACTGTAATTTAGGTCGCTAGTTTGTGTTATTTTATCCAGCTGTCTTTTTAATCATAATATGTTTGCAGGCTGTTTCCCTGATAGCTTCCTATTTGAAAGTTCCATTGCGTTACCCTTTGCGCTTGGGTGGTTCCCGCTCATGTATAATTGACTATGCACCATCAGTAGAAACTACATTCTCTGATTCGTCATCGAGTACAGCTCTTTCCACAAATTTGAAACATGTGGAATTCCCTTTGTATTTAGATGGGCAGGACACAACAAAAGCATCTTATGCGGTATTCTTATTGAACAAGGTGCGCTTTCGTTTTGCATTGTCATTTTTATGCTATATAAATTTCATGGTCAGGTGACGCTCGTAAGAAAACTAGTCTTTTATTGTAGTTATATTAGGGTGTTGTTTTACGCTTTCTTTATTATTATTATTGTTGTTGTTGTTATTATTATTATTATTATTTATCAGTTTTGACCTTGATAACAAGGGTCAACATGTGTTGGGTTTGTCCAACAAAGGGATAAACTTGAGCCTTAATATTGACGGGGAGAACAATTGGGTCTTACACTGCTGGATTTGAATTTAAGACCTGTTAGATGATAGGCTAGGATATCATGATAAGTTTATGCAAATATCACACAGAAAAAAAAAAAAAAGAAAAGAAAAGAAAAGAGAAGAAGTTGATAGGAAACGATGAATAAGTTTATGCTAATATCACACAGGGAAAAAAAAAAAAGAAAAAAAAAGACAATAGACATACATGAAATTCTGTTTTCTTCTTTCCCCTTGATGTTTCCATGAGTTGGCAATTTGGCATCTCATGTAATCCAAGCTTGCTTTCGTATTATGCTGTAGTATCTGTGAAAATTGAATGTGGAATATTTGTTTTTGCTTCAGATGATTACTTTCAGAGGTCAGTTCTTGGACTTGGATGACTAAAATTTCTCGTCCTTTTTGGAAGATGGAAATTTCTTTCCATTTATTTTGTTGGTTTAGAGTTTGAGAATTCTTTTTTGAGATTCTACTTAAAGTTTTATCATATACTCTTCTTGAAGTTCAAATGGGTGCATTGAATATACCTGTCATTGAAAATACTATAGACTGTCGGTATATTCCAGTGCCTTTGACATGTTTTTTCTGTTCTGTTTGTAGGATTTAGAGCAGCTTTTGAATTTCATTGGTGTTAAGAGTCTAGGACCACGTCATGTTCTTGCTAATTTGAAGGAGCTTATAAGAACTATTCAATCTGCAGATTTTATAGATTTCTGATTTGAATTGAGAGCTTCTGATTTAAACAGTTATGTAAATGGATAGTTTGTATTCTTACATGGGTGCAAATGATTTTAATTGGGCACCTGAAATTTTCTCCTCGGGGTATAATCCTTTCTGTTTCCAGTTTTGAGTAAAATTCTCGAAGAGTTTCATTGGAGAGTAGTTCTACCTCAGAAAGTAAATTGTGGTGTATAACTTGCTCTGAAATTCTTTTATGAAATTTATTTCTATTTTGGAGGCATACGTTGCTTAACTTTAGCTTGTGTATCTACATCATATATTTTATTTAATCCAGTCTAAAAATTACAATTCTGTCCTCAATTATATACTGCCCAAAGCCTGGTTTACCATATACTATATTCGTTCATGATAAATTTGAAATAAGGTCAAAAAAGGAGAAAGTTGGATTATAACACTATTGAACACATACTTGGGAAATGATTCAGAAAGCTTTTACTAATTCAACTCTACAACCACCATAAGTGAGAGAAAAACATTAAGCTCTAAAGATTGAGACAAACTTGATCCATTCATTTCCAGTTCTCTTTGGATCAAAAAAGCCTCTTAACAGTCTAACTATGTTCTGCAACAAGAAATTCCTACACATAATTAAATGATACTCGGATTTAAAGCAGCGAAGTCTAGCAGTTACTGATTTCTTTCAACTAATTTCTTGTCTTCTCCGAGAGTGAGCCATGCCTTTATTCCATCTCCGTTTCTTGTACTCAATAGGAAAACAAAATTCTTGAATCCCACTCCAGAAATACTCACACATGCTGGCTTTCCCCATCCAGAATCTGCATTGTAAAATGAATGACTACACCAACTGCTGCAGCAGTAGCTTTCTATATCATTGTTGGTCTATAGAGAGCTTTTCTGTTTGTTATTGTTATGTAAGTCTCTATTTTTTGGGATTTTCCTAAGTGCCACTATCCAGTCTGGAAAGTCCAGAATTTACCCTCTAGCATGAGCTAGAGAACGACATTGGTTTTACTCTAAAGGGGGAAATATGCATAGAAGTACTTTCGGAGTCCGAGGGACTATTGCTGTGAATGCTGTTTGTATCTCTTCCACAAGGAGTCCTTAGCTGTACTTTCCTTCAACTTGTTCCATCACTTCTCCCAGCTTCGCAACCAAGATTTTCAGATCAATTTCATCATTTTCTTATTCCAGCTTTGCTGGAAATTTTCCAATAAGATTCCCAACAAGGTTCTCTGGCAATGGCGGAGCAGTCCTTGGATGTAGGTTAATGACTTGACAAAACACAGAAGGCTTCAGAGATCCTTTGTTAGATTCGGATGCCTCCATTGCGGATTTCCAAAGGAGTGCACAAACTGCTTCAACTCGAGTTGGGTTTTTCACACTTTCACTGGCGGCTTTGCACTGCAGAGCTGCAATCTTTGTTGGTTTGAAGTTTCGAACACATACCTCCTTGCTCTTAACCTTTCCTGAATAAATACTGCAATGGGAGGCTCAGGGGAATTCGAGCTGCTGGTGGGAGAAGCTATGAAGAGAGCAAATTCAGGATCCACTACCTGGCCACAACCATAACCAAGAGCCATTACACACTAGCTGTTTAGGGATGTGGTCAATGAAGCTGCATCCATGGCGTTATGCAAAACGCTTAACCCAATTGCCATTCCACCACATTCAAAGAATGTGGCTTGGACTAGCAGCAGAGGACTTATTCTTGCTCCTTGACTTTCAGGCTCGGCTGCAAGAAACTGTCTGAGCAACTGGATATCTGGTTTCTCCAGATCTTTATCATTGGACGGTTGATCCTTGCCTCCAACTTGGCTCCATCGTCCTTACACTCAGATCGATGTAAAGCTAGACGTGATTCTTCTGTAATACATAAAACTAAGCAAGGTTTGTGACAAAGCTTTTCTCAGATGCCGGATTTTTTCTGTGATACCGCTTCTACTATCATGAATGGAATTATCATGGGAATAGAACAGAAGCAGTGGGAAATACATTAGTGGAACAGAATGATCGATAAAACAGAGTTCGTGAGTTTTAAAGTGATGAAGAGTTGGAGATGACTTCAACAATGTTCATGTCCGTCGCCATTTTCTTCTAGGTTTGATATCTTCTTCTTTCACAAAACAACCTTATTTGTAGCTTTTCAAGAGAGATAACATGATCATTGACCCATCTCCTTCTATATCTCCATATCTAACTCTGGTCTTGTCCATCTCATCAATATTATTTGATTGCATAGTTCGCTATCTATCTATCCAAGTGGATAATAATACGTTTACGAATTTTTCAAACCCATTTCTCTTTTATATTGCTTTTGTCTAAATCTCCCCGGTGGATGATGAAACTCATAAATTTTATTACTAATTTCGTGTGTGTATGTGTATATGTATATAACATATTTTTGCTGTAAACTTTGTGATGCATCCAGGTGCATTGTAACTTATTTCCCAGTTGCAGAGTGAAAAGAAATTGATTATTTTATATTGTGTGCTGTGGTATAGCTAGTCTAGAAGATTTTTAATTAGTCAATCACTCTACTGTCGTCAACTCCCTTAAGTATGTTCCTTTGGCACACGCTTTCTAGTCTTGCTTCTGTCCTGTGTAATGATGATAAACAATTAACAGAAAATTTTGCAAGTACACATATAAATACGAAATTTTATTCTAATGGATGATGCTTCTTTTATATTCCTCCAACGCTGGGGATGAGTTTGTCATTCAATAAATAAATTATTGTATAAATCCACATATAAATTTTCTATGATGGATGTTATTACCCATATTATATATAGTGGACGTTTGATTGTCTATGAGTACTGACTTAATAGGTGTCTATTAGCGTTTGTAGGTAATGAGGCGGTTAGACACCTACCATGCTATGAGGTGTTGGTGCTCTCATTGTAGGATTATATACTTATATGTATATAGATAGATTTAATCTCCTATAAATTATTTTCCAACCCATAATGAGACATATAATAATACTGTAAGTGTTAAAAATTGTCAAATTTCAGTTAATTACATATCATATTTAAAACTATAAAAAAATTTAGAAGTGTCACATAATTTTTGATAATACAGATGGAGAAAAATTTAGGATCCTAAAGACAAAACTACTTATTTTGTCGATGCTAAAAGTGTGAGAACATACTCCCTAACGGAACTTCAGATGCCTCCCATTTCAACAAGGTATTTATTTTAATTTTTTAATTTTTGTATAAATTTTGTAAAATTACGCACTTGCATGAGAAATAAATAAAATATATGCATTGGACTATGTCATTTACTATCCTTTATCCAATTATGCAAAAGACAACAAACATAAATAAATTAATATTTTGCATGCATATATAATATGTATATTTACATCTTGCTTTCTACAAAAGTAAACAAAACTCAAGAAATTGATTTTATGATTTTTCTCCATTAATTTGAGTTTCTTGGCAATTAACATGCACTTTGTTTTATTCCCGGTTGGATTATTCTAGTAATCGTATAAACCCCATTCCTATAGCAAGTTGCATTTATAAATGCCCCTTAATCACCGCCCACCATCAACATGAATTTTTTTTTATTGTAGTTTTTCCATGTAATCAGTTTTACTATCACAAAATGTCAACCTACTGAACGGAGTGGATCCAAATCTATAGATAATATCAAAGTGTGCCAACGATATTATCTATATCCAATATAATTTTATATTTTATACTTTCAAGTTTTATAGTAATATATTTTGAAGTTACTATCAAAAACATAGGTGAGTAGCTCTAAATTAATGATATGGAAATGAGAAATCCTTTTTCCAATTCCAAATCAACCTTATGGAATCCCATATCGAAATCAAATTACCAAAAAACCCCAACATTAATCCTACTATTACAGCCATTGGATCGAACCCAAAATGTCACCGGACCACTCAGGAAAAAAGTTTTCCAGACCTTTAAAAGTCGGAGATGGTGATTCTTCCTCAACCATTGATGGGAATAATTCACAGTGGGAGTGTTTGAAATGGGTAGAGCCACAACCCAAAGAGGCGTTGTTTTTCTTTGTTTTGGAAGTTTGGGTCTGTTTTCCATCGAGTAACTGGGAGAAATAGCTCTGTATTTGGAGAAGCGTGGGCAAAGATTCTTATGGGAGGCTCGAAATCCACCTTTTGAGAATCAAAGCCTGGCCATTATTGCAGTTAGCCCAAGCTGAGGACCCAGTTTCATATAGATGGGGACTGTATAAAGTTAAAATGGTAGCAACTAGAATTTCCCTATTAAAATTTTCGAATTTTATATAAATGATATTGAAGTTATTATCACCATTGACTGAATTAAGGGCTCGGTCTTACTTGAATCCAGTCTTCGGGATTACAGGATATACCAATCTTTACACTTACAACTTTTTTTTTGCTTAAAAGAAAAAAATCTTTATCCAAGAAAACGTTACACATAAGTGCCAAATTAATGTTTAGAATTTATAAATTAGATTATCGCAAATACAATTGGAGTGACGTTCCTAATTGGCTTTGGATTTAGTTTGTCCAAAGTAGACTCCAATTTTAATTTAATGAAATGTGTATTTAATAAATAAATTTAGGAACAAACATTATGTAAATTTAGGTACAAATATTATGTTATAAAAGATGAATATTATTGATATATATTCATGTATGAACTTCTATTTATTTTTATAACAAAGCTAGAATTTCTGGTACTAACTCACAACAATTACATAGAAAGATATACAAACCCAAACACATTTACAGAAGCAAAATTTTCGTAGTTGCAGGAAATTAAGAATTTAATTTCTCTAATCCTAAGAAACTAAGTGACACTTGGATTTAAAGAGGCATAAGCAAGAAGCTCCATGTTGGATTCAACTAAGACCATGTCTTCTTCTCTAAACACCAACCAAGCTTCTATTCCATCTCCATCTTTGGTATCCATCAGAAGAATCACATTCTTGAACGTCACACCAGAAATACTCACCCATGCAGGTTTTCCCCATCCAAAATCGGCTTTGTAAAATGGAAATCTACACCAACTAGTGCAATTATAATTCTCTATTCCCTCATCTTTAATCAAATTTCCATACTCTTTTAGTTCTTCTTTTGTCTTCTCCCAATCAATTCCTTTCTCATACTTCTCTTTAACTTCTTCTATCCCTTTCCTCATCTTGAAAACCAAGTTTTGGAGATCAAGAGCTTCGTCCTCTTGTGTATTTGCAGCGAAGTAACCGACAAGATTACCAACAAGGTTTTCGGGCAACGGTGGTATGACCCTTTTGCGAATGTTTGCATTTTGGCACCAGAAAGATTGCTTTGGAGAGCCAATTGAGTTTGATCTTGATGCTTCCATTGCACATTTCCAAATCAGTGCAGAAACTGCTTCAACCCTTGTAGGGTTTTTCACAGCTGGACTGGCCGCTTTAGACTGTAGAGCAGCAATTTTTCTAGCATCAAACACGTACCTGTTGAAAAAATATATATACATACATATATATATATATATATATATATATATATATGAACTATTAGTTATACATGATTGGACTTGCTAAACATTTTAAATTTTTGGGAACAATGTTAAAATAGTGTGGTATTAATAGAGCTTAGTTTTTTAGATAGTGTAACAAATTTTTTAAGTCAAACGAGGTGGATGAAATTGACCCTTAAATTTAAAGTCCACCATTTTTCCTAGAAAGCTTCAAGAAGCTGAGTTCTGATACTATAATATGTTAAAGGCATCACTACTCTTCCTGAAAGTTCTAGTTTCTGGAATTTGGGCTAATGAATTTTATACTTAATTTATTATGTATATTAAAACTCACTATTTTGTTGACTATTTCATGTATTCTAATTAAATTGGTACGAATAAAGAGCCTACAAAAATTGTCACTTTATTTAAAACATTAATAAAGATATAAAATAAATTAAGTAAAAAAATAATAATTGCTTTTAAAATTAAATAAGATTATTTTAGCCGTGGAATACAATGGAGATAGGAAATTTAGAGACAGAAGATCCCTATCTTAGAGTTATAACATTACCTCCTTGTTTTACATTTTTCTTCCACAAATTCAACAACTGGAAGAGGAAGGAGCTTTGAGCTTAACGTGTCAAGTGGTGGGAAAAGAGATGCAGCTCCAAATCCAGGAAGCACCACCCGGTCCGACCCGATCGTCATTCCGGCCCAGGCGTTAACGAATGTGGTTAAAGTGGATGCATCTGTGATCTTATGAGAAATGCTCAATCCGATTGCCATGCCACCACACCGAAACAAGGTGGCTTGAACAAGCAGCAGAAAGTCCATATCTGCTTCTTTGCATTCAATATCAATTGGGAGGAGATGTCTTAGCAGCTTCGAATCCGGGTTTTCAAGAGTCTCTGACATGGAACAGTTGATTCGGGCTTCGATGAATTCAGCTCCCTCGTCGTTGCATTCGATATAGAGATTGCTTCTGAGTCTTCCTGCTAATGGGTAGAAGTGAGTGAGGGTTTCTGATAAAGATTTTCTCAGATGCTGGAATATTAATGGCTCTTGATCAACGATAATATTGGCGGTGGGATAGAAGAGAATCAATGGGGTGTACATAGCTGGAGCAAGCTGATCAAAAAGAGAAAGCTTGAAATCTCTCAGATGGTGAGGAGTTCCAGAAGATGGTTTTATTTTTCCTCTCTGGATGATCTCCATTCTTTCCCAAAAAAATTCTCAATTTTTGAAGAATGATCTCCACAGAATAATGCTTGGGACTTGACTTTCTTAAATAGCATCTATATATAGATCATGTTTAAAGATATGGGTGACCATGTTGTTGATCTTGTTGTATCTAATTAACTTTTGTATTGTATTTTTTCAATAAAATTTGTATGAGTTTCTGAAATGGACATATGGTGCATATGTCTTTTAGTATAACGTTTATATATATATATATATATAAATCCACTATAAAAGTCATAAACTCCTACCTTCTATTACTTGATATTATATATGGTCAAATTATCCTTTTTTAAGGGTATTTACAAAAAATACATTGTATGATTTGGATGGGGAAATCTAAAAATTGACCTTAAAGAACTCATGCACTATGAATCGCTCTCCTTGGCAACCACAGAGAGTTCAATTGAGCTATTGGAAGAGTGATATAGAAGAGCTATTTATAGGTGTGAAAGCAAAATCAAAGGTTCACAGCTTGGTAAAATAGGCCAACATGTGAAAGTCATATGGGTTAAGTTCAGAAGAAGGGTTAACACACTCAAGCTCAGTGGTCAGGGCAACTGGGCAAGAATTGCTGTCCTAAGTTTGTTGCGTTATTATCCATTCGATACTTTCTTTTTTCTTTTCTTTTTTATTTTTCCCTAGCAGCTAATAGGGTACATGGAGAGTTTGCAACCTCTTCTGACAATAAGAACATGGGAAGATAATCTAATGAAAGGTTTGGTATTAGATTTTCTCTTGTACATGTGTGATTCAGTTTTTTCAACTCCATCAAGTTCCCTTTCAAAAGGGTCATGTGAGTTGCACATGTAAGTTTCCATTAAGTTTTCAATACCTTTATTACAAATTACAACAAAGTGACACAAAAATAATAGATTAGGTGGCAATGTGAAATTTTTTAATATTTAAGAGGTAAAATGCCAAATACATAAAAGTTTAAGGGGGCAAAATGTATTTTACCCAAATATATATATATATATATATATATATATATTCAAAACCAAAATGGAGATAGGTACAAACCAAACTAGATTAATCAATCTAATTAAACCGAATTGGTTTGGTTTTTAGCTTATAGTCAATTCAATTTGATTTGTGTTAAAAAATTATCCAAACTAAATTCACCATAAACATATATACATAATTTTTAATATTTTTATTATAAATACTTAAATTATTATATTTTTATGTTTTAAGATTATTGCTTTAATATATTAATAATATTAAATTCAAATTATTACAATAATAATAATATTTTTAAAAAAATATTTTAAAAATAAAAAAATAAAAAAATAATATAGTATTAGGCCAAAGCCTAAAATGATGAAATCAAACCAATAATGGCTGGTCCGGTTTGGACTGTTTTTTCTAAGGGTTTAGTTTAGTTTGATTAAAAAAAAAAAAAAAACCAATTGAATTTAACTGATATCCATTGCTAAACCATTTGATTAATTGTACTTTGATATCTTTGATTTATAGGTTTTATAATTTAAAATCTTAACTTTCAAAAATAGCGTTTTAGATATTCACTTTTTAAATTTATTGTAAACTAATCCAATTTTAAATTTTGACTAAATAAGTTGGTAATAGTTTTGCGTGTAAACTTATAGTAGATTTTGTAAAGAAAGCGATTAGAGTGTCAATCAATAAAAAAAAGCAATATCATTACCAATTTGTATAATCAAAATTGAGTATTGAATCAATCTACAATAAATTTAAAATTGAAGGACCATTTACATTTAAAGTTGAGGGTTTAAATCATAAAATCTTACAAGTCAAAAGTATCAGACTGTAATTGGTCTCCTTCTTTCTTTCTTTAGCTTTATTCTCTATCTAAACTTATTTAATCAATTCTACTGTTAATGGAAGGACTTAATAATTTATAAAGTTAATTAAGTCGCAATCTTTAATATAGCAACCAAAATTAGTTTTTCTTTAGTTTTCATGATGTAAGACTCTCCTGAAGTATTTAATTTTCTTCTAGTATTGTTATTATTATTATTATTTTTTGGCTGCCGGCCGGGGGGTATGGGGGAGGTGAATTATTGGTGTTGGTTATTGTCACAAGACACAAGTTGATCAAACTAAAATATTGATATAGGCAATATTATATAATAAATAATTATAATCAGTTGCAGAACCGGAAAATTTTTAGTGTTAATATTATATAATAATAACCTTGTTTTGTTATTTAACTTATTGTTTGGAAAGAAGCCTTGGATTTATCCTTTGACAAATTTTACTGAGTTTATCCTTGAATTTAATGCATATATGTTTCTGAAATGGATAAATGTTGCATATATATATATATATATATATATATATATATATATATATATATATATATATATGTATATATGTTGATAAATCATTTTGATCTTTGATTGATTGATCATTTTGAGGATAGATTTTTTTAAGGAGGCTTTTGAGGAGAGATTAAATATTTTTTTTTGAATGAGTAAAAATTAATATTTTTTTACAAGATAAAAGCATATTAACGTGTTTTTACATAAAAATTAACATTATTGATGAGAAAAAAATTGCACATTATATTACTTTGACAATAATAAATGCTGTTTTAAATATGAAAATAAAGTGTAATAAGTGAATATATTATATTAGTTTAAAGGTTGAGATCATTTGTCAAAAATCTTTATCAAGACTATTAGTATAAAAAACAAACTCCTATGTATATAATATTTTTAGTGAATATTTAACATATATATATATATATATATATACACACTTATCCACATACAAACGTCATATAAACTCCCTCCGACCATCTAGTAGTTAATATTATATATGTTCAAATTCAAGTTGCTTCAATTATTGTATTTAATTGATTAATAAAATCCAGTTAATCTTTAACCTAGTAATGATCAAAGTTAGTTTTTCTTTAGTTTTAGTGATGCAGACCTTTCCTAGTAATTATCAAAATTAGTTTTTCTTTAGTTTTCATGATGCAGACCTTTCCAAAATTGTTAATTACTAGCTCTACCAAGTTGGTTTTCGTGAGACACACTCGAAATTAGACAACAATATTTAGACAAAAATATTGGGAGCCTCGTATCTAGGGACTCCAAGATTTTAATATTGACAACTGAATTTTATCAATGGTCAATAGATTTGAATTTCAAAAAATTCACATGACTTCTTATATACTTTTCCCCTTTCTTTCACTCCATCTACCTCCACAATCCTCTCCCAAAGTAAGTCGAAGTTGAGTGGCATTGCTTTGACTTAAAGTTGTTACTGATGAACAATTTCTGCAACTGGTTTCCTGCATTTTGCTTAATTCCACCCTGACATTACCATTTTAATATGTTTATTAGTGATCATATACCAATTTCTGAAAAAAAGTTTATCAATGATAATATAAATAA
Organism: Ziziphus jujuba; assembly: GCF_031755915.1. Taxonomy (NCBI): domain Eukaryota; kingdom Viridiplantae; phylum Streptophyta; class Magnoliopsida; order Rosales; family Rhamnaceae; genus Ziziphus; species Ziziphus jujuba. The sequence goes on from NC_083381.1 coordinate 16,132,682, forward strand.
AAATTTTCGGAACATTTTTTTTTTTATCAAAAAACCAGAAGATTTGGATACTTTAAGCTTATGAATTACAAGATTTTCTAAAATATAGAAGCAAGTGAGATGCAAACGCCTCAGCTTAAGGTTGGGATTTTTCGCCTTCCGGCGTTGCGAGGTGGAGAGCAAGTGGTGAGAGAAACAAAAAGTGTATAGATTCCAAGATTTAAAACTGATATTTGTTAATTGCTGACGCTGGGGATGGGATTTTAAAGTGTTTCAAGCGAGAGGTTAGAATGACTGACGTGATGAAGAGGAAACAGTGAATATGTCCAAGATGGAGTGAGAAAGAAGGGGAAAATAAGAAGTCACATGCTTTTTAAAAACCCAAATCTAATCTGAACAAAGATTTAAATCCTGAATTTTAATAAAATCCAGGATTTCTAGATAAAAGCCTCTTTGGATAAATATATAATATCAATTAAGTAGGTACGTACATATGGATTGGTTTTGGTCATCACAATATAAGTTAATAAAACTAACATGTTATGAGATCTTTAAAAGCTTAGATGAAACTTGAATGAGGAGAATATCCATATCCAAGACAAACAACACAGTATTCAAAGGTGGAAACAAATTGAGAGACTCTTTGCCGTGGGTTTTCTATTGGTTTTTTAAAGAATCATAGTGTCAAAAGTGATATTTGAAAAACCAAAATATTTTTGGTTGTTTGGCATTTATTTAACATATTTATTTCCTTGGTTTTGAAGTTTTACTAAGAATAGTAGGGATGCAGAATCTTTATCTGCGTGGAATCTTTTAGGAAACTCGGGGAAGAAGTTCGTTAATATGGAAAGAATCCTTTCCTTTGTATTTAATCTTTGACTAGATTTTGGACTTTATTTTGACTAAGCAAATTAATTTTCCACAATATCAAACAAATTAATATCTTGGATGTAAATCTGAATATCTTGGAAGTTTTTCTTGCGTGAATATGCTTGGCACTATTGTGGAATAGCATAGCTTTAGCACAACCTTGTTGCCAGATTATCACACCAGTTAGTTAAATGTCATGTGACCCACCACGTGCTTGTATTTTTAGCTATAAGTTTGTTAGTTTCTGTTTTAGAGTACTAATATAAATACTTGATGTATTAGTTTCTTGTTTTTAACTGGTTTTTACAATAACTCGAAAAAGAACTCTCTGGAAGTTTTCTGCTTTTTCTGCTTTTTCTTTCTTGAATTTTCTATTGCACTTTCTTTCTTTTTCTTGCTGTTTTTCTTCCTTCTCATGGTATCAGAGCCTGCCTTCATGGCTACTCAAAAATATGCGTTGGTTGTTGTTTCCCCTTTCTCAAGCAATGCTATGAAGCTTGAGGAAGATAATTTTGCTCTATGGAGATCACAAATTCTTCCTCCTCTCAAAGGACACGATCTAGAAAAATTCATTCTTATACGAAGAACAGCATCAGGAAAAGTTTCAGTTCTTACAGACGATAGATCTGGCGGTGTTGCTGATGTTGATGACGAACTTGACTATTGGGTGAAACAGGATCAATTGCTATTAGGATGGATTCGAGCTACAATTTCATGCGAAGTTCTACGTCATCTGGTTGGGTTACAAACAACATTTGATGTTTGGCAGACTCTTGAATCTAGGTATGCATCTCACTTAAAATCTCAGATTTTATGTCTTCGAACACAGTTACAATCCACTAAAAAAGGAGGTTTAAGCATTAATGAATATTGGCTCAAAATGAAGATAATTGCTGATGATCTTGAGGCTGCTGGTGAATTTGTGCATGAGACAGATTTTGCATATTATATTCTTGGTGGTTTAGGACCTGAGTTTGATCCTGTCTCTGAAAATATTAATTCTCGACTAGATTCAATCGGCTTAACAGAGGTTTGATCTTGATTACTTGTGTATGAAAGCAAGTTGGAAGACTATAATTCTGCTCTTTTTATGAATCTTGGTCATTTTCATTCAGCAAATATGATAAGTTCAATTTCTCATACTGGTTTGAATTCTGTAAACTTGGTTCAACTTCCAACTCATGGGCATGTTTAGACCTCTGGACGTAACTTTCAGTTTTCTGGTCTCAATATCAATGCTGGTCGTTGTTTCTCTCCACGAGCTCGGTTTGACAAAGGATATGTTGGCAACTACAATTATCGAAATGAGAATTACAATACCCGAGGTCGAGGTTTCTTTGGTCGTGGCAGGTGTACTAATCGACCAATTTGTCAAGTCTGTAAAATGGTTGGACATACTGGTGATGTTTGTTATTATAGGTATGCTTAACCATTTCAGCAGAGTGTTCCACAGCCAAGCTTTACTGTTGGAGGTGCTAATCCTAGGACTTTCTCTGCTGGAGTTCCACATACTCTACCACACACTCTACAATCTGGTTTTTCTAATAACTTTTTGTATAATTACAATATGAGATCGCCAGTTATGCCTGAATCAACTACTGGGATTGTTGTTCCAAATTTGCAGTCATATGGTTCAATGTCTGGTTTGTCTAATCCTTTTTCTTATGGTGTCTCAACACCACTTGGTAGTTCTAACAACATCTCTGGTCAAGTGCCACAGCAGTCTACTGGTTTTTGTGTTCATAATGGTGTACCTCACTTCGGTGCACCTCTTTCTGCTTCAATTGGCATGAATTATGCTGGTTATCCTTTCATGCCTCCAATGTCAGCTTCCATTGGATCAAATGTTGTTGATCATTCTTCAGTGCCTTAAATGTCAGCTAATATGAGTAATCTGTCTCTTTCTCCACATTCTAGTAGTCTGCAACAGTGGACCCAAACCCTTCCTGGTTTTTAGACAGTGGAGCTACTAATCATGTAGCTGCAGATGGTGATAGTCTGCTTGAGCATATTGAGTTTCAAGGGAACAACAAACTTACTGTTGGCAATGGGCAGAATGTGGATATTACTCATATTGGTAACTCATTCATACCTTCCATCTTTATGGTAGTAAGACTTAACAATGTTTTGGTTGTTCCTTGCATAGCAAAAAACTTGTTAAGTATTTCTCAATTAACTAGAGACAATGGATTAGTTGCTGAGTTTACTGATAGCTATTGTTTTATCACGGACAAGTTAGGCAGAACTCAACTTAGAGGAGTATTGGAAGATGGATTGTACAAATTGCAAGCTCCTGTTCTTAGAAAACAAAGACTACATGCAAATAAGATGTTTACCAGTTTTTATGCTGCTGACTTTGGTTCAGATCGTGACAAGGGTCACTATTTCTCAAATTGTGCTACTAAATCTACTGCTGGTGTTTCTGGTGTTGTTGATGAATCGTTTTGCTTTCTTTTAGCATGTACTACTTCTTCTCAATGTACTACTTCCTCTCAGTGTTTACCAGATGTAACAAGTGACAGTTGTCATAGAATCAATGTTTCAGAGTTTGCATTGTTTCATAATAGACTTGGACATCCAAATACTAAAGTTATATTGGAAGTCCTCAAAATTTGTGATAAGAAATTTCTTAATAAAGATGAGTTCTTTTGTGATGCCTGCCAACTTGGTAAAAATCATTTGATTAATTTTCATGTCTCTACTTCTAGAGCATCAGCACCTTTGAAAATCATTTATACAGATTTTATGAGGGCCTGCTTTAGTTAGTTCCAAGGAAGGATACAAGTATTACATACAATTCTTAGATTATTACTCAAGATATGTTTGGATATATCCTTTAAGAATTAAGTCAAAAGCCCTGGCAATTTTTTCAAGTTTTCATGTTATGGTTGAAAGGCAGTTTGATAAAAAAATCAAAGTTCTTCAAGCTGATTGGGGAGGTTAATTCAGATCCTTTCTTCCTTATCTCTCAAAGTTTGGTATTGTCTTTAGGCATCCTTGTCCTTATATTCACACGCAAAATGGAAAAGTGGAAAGGAAGCATAGACATCTTGTTGAATTGGGGTTGTGTCTCTTGGTTCAAGCTCACATGTCACTGGTTTATTGGTGGAAAGCCTTTCATTGTGCTTCTTTCTTGATCAATCGGCTACCAACTCAGGTTCTTAATCAGCTTCTCCCTACGAGATGTTGTTTCATAAAAAACCTGATTACACTTTTCTTAAAGTTTTTGGGTGTGCCTGTTTTCCGTATTAGGGACCTTATAACAAGGTTAAGCTAAATTTTCATACAACCAAGTGTGTCTTTTTGGGATATAGCCCTGATCATAAGGGTTATCATTGCTTACATCCATCGGGGAGAGTTTATATTACAAATAGTGCTGTTTTTCATGAAACTGAGTTTCCTTTTATGACTGGTTTTTCTTCAGGTTCTGCTAAGAAGGATGAACTTTCCTCTTCTTGTTCATCTTCTGATACACCTTTGTTTGTCCTGTATAAAAATGTCTCCTCTACTCCTTTGACTGACTCCACCCCAGATATCTCTTCTCTTCCTAATAACAATTTACCAAGTTCTTTTCCTCAAAATACTTCATTTACTAAATCAATTTCTTCTCTGGCAAATAATTCTCCTTTACCTAATGTTTCCGCTCTTATTCCTGCAATTAATTTGTCTCCACATAATTGTTCTCCACAGTCTGATACTTCCACTTCTGCTCCTAGTACTTCAAACTCATCTTCTAATCTTCAATTTCCTATTAGGCTAAATACTTCTTCTATTATTCCTCAATCAGTTTTGTCTAGTTCAAAAACAATGTTGAAACCCAATACTCAATCAGTTCATCCTATGATAACTAGATCAAAAAATGGTATTTTCAAACCCAATACTTCAAAAATTCTTTTAACTACTAAACATCCTTTACTTCCTACTTCCTTTAGTCAAATTGTTGTCCCAAGAACAGTCAAAGCAGCTCTTCTTGATCCTCAATGGAAATCTGCTATGGAACTTGAATATTCTGCCTTGATGAAAAATAACACTTGGCAATTAATTCCTTGCACTTCTGATATGAATATTGTTGGCAATAAATGGGTTTTAAGAGTAAAGTATAATGCAGATGATACTATTCAAAGGTGTAAAGCTAGTTTAGTTGCTAAAGGCTTTCTACAAACACCAGGGTTGGACTATTTTGAAACCTTCAGTCCAGTTATTAAACCTGCTACATTTCGGTTGATCTTAACAGTAGCTGTTTCTAAAAATTGGGTGGTACGGCAGTTGGACTTTAATAATGTCTTTTTGAATGAGATGTATATGTCACAACCTGAGGGTTTTGTTTCTTCAACACATCCAGGGTATGTTTGCAAGCTACAAAAGGCTTTATATGGTTTGAGACAAGCTCCATGAGCTTGGTTTGATAAACTCAAACAAGCTTTGCTTCACAAAGGATTCAAGAACTCATAAGCTGATACATCCTTGTTCATGTATAATTCTGGTACAACCTGTGCTATGATATTGGTGTATGTTGGTGATATCATAATCACAGGTAACAATGCTATTTTTGTTAATCAGCTTATTGGTAATTTGAACCAACAATATTCTCTTAAGGATCTTAGTGATTTACACTTCTTTCTTGGAATTGAAATTCATAGATGTGAAGGTGTTATGCATCTAACTCAGAGTAAATATATTAGAGATCTATTGCAGAAAACCAAAATGGATGGTGCTAAAGAAGTTTCTTCTCCCATGTTAACTGGTAGACAGCTATTCCTATATGATGGTGACTTGTTTGACAATCCTGAGCTATACAGAAGCACCATTGGAGCACTTCAGTATCTCACAATAACTAGACCAGAAATCTCCTGTTCAGTCAACAAATTAAGTCAGTTTCTTCATGCTCCTACCACAGATCATTGGGAGACTTGCAAGAGATTACTGAGATATCTAAAAGGTACAATTCAATATGGTCTTCAACTACAAGCCTCAAACCAGTTAGTTCTCCATGCTTTTGCAGATTCAGACTGGGCTAGTAATCCCAATGATAGAAAATATACAAGTGGTTATTGTATTTTTCTGGGGGCAAGCTTAATTTCTTGGAGCTCTAAAAAGCAACATGTGGTTGCAAGGTCCAGTACAGAAGCTGAGTACAGGGCTTTAGCACATGTCACAGCTGAGTTGTGTTGGTTGAGGAATCTTAGTCAAGAACTGCAGTTTTTGTTTGACAAACCAATAATATGGAGTGATAATATTGGTGTAGCACTATTAGCTTCTAATCCTGTACATCATGCCCGAGTCAAGCATATTGAGATTGATTTGCACTTTGTTAGAGACAAGGTTTTAGATAAAGAGCTTGAGATTTGTTATGTGCCTTCAAAGGAGCAAATTGCTAATATTTTTACTGAATCATTGGGTACTTTACGTTTTTTATTTCTGAGAAACAACTTAAGAGTGAGTGAAGTTCCTATAGTTATGAAATCTGCATTGTTATAGCATTTGATGCTGATTAAAAGGTGTCTTTAACTTGAAAAGAAAGCATTATGGAGTGCTGCCAAGTTTCATTCTTTTTCAGTGGATGAAAGGAAGTATTGTGGAGTACTATTGTGGAGTACTGTCAAGTTCAATTCTGGAAGCATTGTGGAATACTGTCAAGTTCAGGTCTTTTTCATTAAGGGGAAAGGTGTTTTTAACTTGAAAGGGGGCGTATTGTGGAATGGTGCCAGCTCAGCATAGCTTTAGCACAGCCTTGTTGCCAGATTATCACACCAGTTAGTTAAATATAAGTTTGTTAGTTTCTGTTTTAGAGTACTAATATAAATACTTGATGTATTAGTTTCTTGTTTTTAACTAGTTTTTACAATAACTCGAAAAAGAACTCTCTGGAAGTTTTCTTTGGAAGTTTTCTGCTTTTTCTGATTTTTTTTTCTTGAATTTTCTCTTGCACTTTCTTTCTTTTTCTTGCTGTTTTTCTTCCTTCTCAGACTCATACGGTGGGATCTCAATCCCGTTTGTCTTGGCAAAGAATTAAGGATCCTGGTGTAGATTTGGAAAGTTGCATTTTATGCCATGATGTAATGCTATAAGCTTATTATTAATTCGAAAAGCTAGGAAATATATGACTATGGAGTCCCATTTCTTTGATAGAGTTGGAGTAGAATATGCGGATTTTTGGATTGCCACGTTTTGGACAGGATTAAAATAAAGGTCCAGCGTTTGGTATGCTGGTACAAAACTATTTAAAAAGCTACGGGGATGCATGATTGCAATCTTTATGAAATTCGGATGCTATTGCTACTTCAAAAAAAAAAAACAAAAAAAAAAAAGAAAAAAAGAAAAAAAAGAAAGAAAGAAATAAAAAAGAGGTTCAGAGACTAAACTATAAAATTATGAAAAAATTCACATCCAAAAAAAAGTCCAAGTGGAAAAGTGGTTTACACGAGGGAAAGAGGGACCACTCCTTTTTAGTAGCAAATTTTCAAACAAAATGAGATTTTCTTTTTCTTGCTTCCAAAACAAAATGAGATATTAAATGGATTCTAAACCCACTTATTTTGAGAATTGAGATAGACCCCAAAAAATAAATTGCTCTCAGATGCTCAACTATACCAAAAAAAATAAAAAATAAAAAATGGCTAAAAACCATTAACAACTTTAATCAAATTTACCAACTAATAATCTAAATACATGCATGAAATACTGATAAACATTCAAATAAGAAAAGGGGAAAAAAAAAATCGATAAAGATAAACTCTCTCAGAGTACAAAAGCAACAATTACAACAACTTTATCAATTTTTGGGAAATTCCAAAGCCCATAATTGTTTCACACTAAAACAGCAGCTGGATACTATATATTTGTGATAAAACATCCTCTCTCAGCAATATATATATATATATATATATATATATTAAAATTATTTAATGCGTTCTATTGGATAGTTTACATTGAGTTTTTTAGCAGCCAATTACCACAAGCCACATAGAATCCAATATAAACTGTGTGATGGAATTTGACAGATAATTTATATATATTTGGTACTTCAAATTTAATTAAGACTAACTAGATGACACTTGGATTCAAACTAGCAAAAGCAAGCAACTCCTTATTGCTTTCAAATAAGGCCATATAATTTTCTTCAAAAATGAACCAAGCTTCAATTCCATCTCCATCTTTTGTATCCAACAAAAAGATAATATTCTTGAAAACCATACCAGCAATGCTAACCCATATTGGCTTTCCCCATCCAAAATCAGCCTCGTAAAATGGAAACCTACACCAACTACTGAAATTATAGTTGTCTATTCCATCATCTTTAGGAAGTTTTCCAAACACTTCTAGTTTTTCCTTTCTCCTTTCCCAATCAAATTTTCCTTTTCCATGATCTTCTTTAAACCCTTCCATTCCTTTCCTCAACATAGCAACCAAGCCTTTCAAATCTATTTCACTTCCTTCTGTCTTCACAGCAAAGTAATCCGTTAGATTCCCGAGAAAATTCTCGGACAAGGGAGGAACCATTTGTTTACGCAAATTGATGCATTGGCAAAGCACAGAAGGCCTCATAGAATTCATCTTTCTTGATGTTTGGATTGCAACTTTCCAAATGAGTGCGGAAATCGCTTCAACTCTTGTTGGTTTTTCCACATTCTCACTTGTTGCTTTACTCCTAAGAGCTTCGATCTTCGACGAATCGAAAACGAACCTCTTCGTCGAACACTTTTTCTTAACCAAATCTAAAGAAGAAGGTTCCAAGTTCGAATCCCCCGAACAGCAGTACTGTTCCATGGGTGGGAAAAGAGATGCAGCACCAAATTCAGGAAGCAGAGTAGTACCGGAACCAAGATCCGCCGCCGCCATTGCAGCCCAGCCCTTCATGAACGTGGCTAATGTGGATGCATCACCGACCTTGTGTGAGATGCACAGCCCTATCGCCATCCCACCGCATTCGAAGAACGTGACCTGGACAAGCACCAGAGGACCTGTGTGAAGTCCAGCCGCACCAACCAACCTCACCAACCACAGCCGCACCAACCACAGCCACCATTGTTGACAGCCACCATTGTTGACAGCCACCATTGTTGATCAACAATTGTGGGCTAAGATGTTGAAAAGTGTGGCCTTGTAAGCCTATAAATAGGCTCCTTACCTTTGCATGAAAACCAAGCCAAGAGAGCAAGAGAAAACTCCAAGAGAGAGAGTTGTTTAAGTTCCAGAGAGAACTTAAGAGAAGAGTGAGCAATTCCAGAGAGAATTGGAGAGTGAAGAGAGAGGTTCCAAGAGAGAATCCTCCATGAGAGAAGTTTTTATTTTTGTATTCTATTTTTAAGAGATTAATAGAATTCTTTTATTTTCTTCTCATATTTCTTCTCTAAAGTGGTCAGAGAACCACAACAAGTGGTATCAGAGCTCCTGGTTGAGAGCTTGGGTCCAAAATTTGAAGAAACAAAGCCATTGTTCTTCAAGTTGGTGTTTCGGAAAGTTGTTCAAATAATTAATTTGACAATCCCAGGTGAAAGTACCCGACGAGAGGAGAACAACGAAGTTCGCCGGAGAGAAAACGAACGTCCCACGCGCCCGCACGCGCCGCCTGAAATTTTTCTGCAACTGTTCACGCGCCCACGCGCCGCACGCGCCGTCTGGAGGTTGAAGACGACCACGTCATCAGCCACGTCAGCAGCCACGTCAGCACACCTGCCACGTCATCTGCCACGCCAGCCGACACGTCATCTGCCACGTGTCGCCACGTCATCTGCCACGTGGTGCCACGTCAGCACCATCTGCCACGTCAGCAATATTTTCTGAAATTACGGAAAAGCCCCTGAAGTTTCGGAAATTACGGAACAGCCCTGAATTATTGGAAATTACAGAGTGACCCCTGTAGTTTTCTGAAATTACGGTGAAGCCCCTGAACTATTGGAAATTACAGATTGACCCCTGAAGTTTCTGTATTTGCAGGTTGACCCAGAAATTTTGTGAAATTACAGTTTTGCCCCAAAATTTCTGGTAATTATATTTTGACCCCGGAAGAGTCAAGTCCACCATTTTCGGCCGTTCCGGACGCAACGGTTAACTCCGTTTTGCCAAATTCAGCTCCAATTTTGGTCAAGCCATAATGTCAATGGAAGAATCATCTTCGGGAGCTATGGTTAAGCTCACTGCCACAAATTATACACTTTGGAGACCTCGGATGGAAGATCTCCTCAATTGTAAGGATCTGTTTGATCCTATAGAAGCTAAAGGCGAAAACCCCGATCCCAGCAAAGTAGCAGAATGGAAGAAATTAAACAAGAAAACGATCGGTCAGATCAGGCAATGGATCGACCACAGTGTCTTCCATCATGTAGCGAAGGAAACGGATGCATATGCCCTCTGGACAAAATTGGAGGACATGTACCAGGCCAAGACTGCTCGGAACAAAGCCCTGTTGCTTAAGCGATTGGTACATCTAACATTACAGAGTGGAACTTCTGTAGCCGAGCATACCAGTGAGTTCCAGAGCTTGGTAAATCAACTATCTGCTGTGGATTACCAACTAGGGGATGAGGATCAGGCCCTCCTACTTCTAAGCTCTCTTCCAGACAGTTGGGGGACATTGGTAGTCTCTCTCAGCAATTCGGCCCCGAATGGCAAACTTACTCTGTCTATGGTTAAGGATGCCCTATTTAATGAAGAGGCCAGGAGAAAGGACATTGGCATGGATCAGTCACATGCCCTCGTCACAGAGAGAGGAAGACAGCAAAGAGGTGGTCGAGATAGGGGGAGAGGCAGGAGCAAGAGCAGAGGCAGATCTACAGATGGTAGAAAATCATCGTATAAGTGCTATCATTGTGGCCTGGAGGGTCACATGAAGAAGAACTGCAGAAAGTTGTTGAGAGAGCAGAGACTCCAAGGTAATCAGCCGAAGAAGGATGGAGAGACACTAGTCACTTGTACAGGAGAAGTGGCGCTCTGCTCCACCGAAGAAGAGACATGCCTTCATATATCAACCCAAGATGTTGAGTGGGTAGTCGATACTGCAGCATCCTACCATGTCACTCCACACAGAGATTTCTTTAAAACGTACAAAGCAGGAGACTTTGGTACAGTAAAGATGGGAAATTCCAGTTTCGCAAAGATTATGGGAACTGGTGATATTCAGATAAAAACGAATGTTGGTTGTACAATCACTTTGAAGGATGTCCGTCATGTTCCAGATCTTCGGCTTAATCTACTTTCGGGAGTAGCTTTAGACAAGCAAGGCTATGACAACTACTTCAGCAAAGGCACATGGAAAATGACGAAAGGTGCCATAGTTGTTGCCCGAGGACATATTTGTGGAACGTTGTACAAGACTCATGTGAAGATATGTGCAGACAGCCTCAATATTGCAGAAGGAGAGGCGTCTCAAAATCTGTGGCACCAGAGACTCGGTCACATGAGTGAAAAAGGATTGACCACTTTGGCAAGGAAGAAGCTTATCACTGTTTGCAAGGATGCTGCGCTAGATCCTTGTAATCACTGCTTGTTTGGTAAGCAACATAGAGTCTCCTTCAGTTTCTCTGCATCGAGAAAATCAGAGTTGCTTAGTCTGGTGCACTCTGATGTTTGTGGTCCCATGGAGGTGGAATCATTAGGTGGCAACAAGTATTTCCTGACCTTCATTGATGATGCTTCACGGAAGGTGTGGGTATATTTCTTGAAGACAAAGGACCAGGTACTGGATTACTTCAAACTGTTTCATACCATGGTAGAGCGTGAAACAGGAAAGAAGCTGAAATGTCTCCGCTCAGATAATGGAGGCGAATATACTTCCAAGGAGTTCGATGCCTACTGCAGAAGACACGGCATTCGACATGAGAAGACGGTCCCTCGCACCCCACAACATAATGGAATAGCAGAAAGAATGAACCGAACCATTATGGAAAAGGTCAGAAGTATGCTCAGTATGGCTAAGCTGCCAAAGCCATTCTGGGGAGAAGCTGTTCGTGCCGCCTGTTACTTAATCAACAGATCACCGTCAGTACCGTTGAATTTTGAAATTCCGGAGAAAGTGTGGTCGGGTAAGATTCCCTCCTACTCTCATTTAAGAGTGTTTGGTTGTATAGCTTATGTACATGTATCCAAGGAGCTCAGACAGAAGCTCGATGCAAGATCTACTCCATGCATCTTTATAGGATATGGAGACGAAGAATTCGGATACAGGTTATGGGACCCGAAAACCAAGAAGGTTATTAGAAGCAGGGATGTAGTATTCCAAGAAAACCAGAAAATGGAAGACATTGAAAAGCCCAGAATGTCTCCTAATTGTAGTTCTAGTGCCGAGAATTTTTGTCCTAATTCAGCACCAGCCCAGATAGCCACAGAGGATAATGAGGTGCATGAAGATATACCAGAAGCAGACCAGGAGGAAGAAGGGGATATTGAGCAGGGGGAGACTCAATCCTCTCAAGCAGCTGCAGGGCCATCACAGCGGTCAGATGATGGTACACCTCCTGAAACCAGTGGTTTGCAAGTTCGGAGATCTGAGCGAGGCCGAATTCCATCAAAGAGATTTCCAGAATCTGAGTATATTCTGCTTACTGAAGAAGGGGAGCCAGAGAGTTTCCAGGAAGCTGTTTCTCATCAAGAGAAGGAAAAATGGCTGCAAGCAATGCAAGATGAGATGGAATCCTTGCAGAAAAATCATACTTATGAGTTGGTTGAGCTTCCAACAGGAAAGAAGGCACTAAAGAATAAATGGGTGTTCAAGCTCAAGAAAGATGGCAGCGGAAGGGTGGTGAAACACAAAGCCCGATTGGTGGTCAAAGGATTTCTTCAGAAGAAAGGAATTGACTTTGATGAGATTTTTTCACCAGTGGTAAAAATGACTTCAATTCGAGTCATTTTTGGTTTAGTAGCAAGTCTAAACCTAGAGCTTGAACAGATGGATGTGAAGACAGCATTTCTTCACGGTGATTTACATGAAGAAATCTACATGGAGCAGCCAGAAGGATTTGAGGTTTCAAGGAAAGAAAACCTCGTATGCAAGCTAAAGAAGAGCTTGTATGGCCTCAAGCAAGCACCAAGACAATGGTATAAGAAGTTTGACTCGTTTATGGTGAGTCAAGGCTATAAAAGGACTGCAGCAGACCAATGTGTTTATATTCAAAAATTTTCAGGTGGAAACTTCATTGCACTTTTGCTATATGTGGACGACATGTTGATCGTTGGACAAGATGCAATGAAGATTAGTAAGCTGAAGAAAGAATTGTCTAAATCTTTTGATATGAAAGACTTAGGACCAGCTCAACAAATTTTGGGAATGCAAATAATCCGAGACAGGAAAAATAGAAGGTTATGGCTATCTCAAGAGAAGTATGTTGAACGGGTGATAAAGAGATTCAACATGGATAAAGCCAAACCGGTCAGCATTCCACTTGCAAATCATTTTAAGTTGAGTAAGAGAATGTGCCCCTCATCCAAAGAAGAGATAGAGGAGATGGCTTCAGTACCATATTCTTCAGCGGTAGGAAGTCTGATGTATGCAATGGTGTGTACCAGACCAGACATTGCTCATGCAGTAGGTGTTGTGAGCAGATTTCTTTCAAATCCTGGAAAGAAACACTGGGAAGCAGTCAAATGGATTCTCAGGTATCTTAAAGGTACATCGAAGCTGTGCTTGTGCTACGGGGGAGGTGACCCAATCTTAGAAGGCTATACAGATGCAGATATGGCCGGAGACCCTGATAATAGAAAGTCTACATCAGGTTATCTCTACACTTTTGCAGGGGGAGCTGTGTCATGGCAGTCAAGATTGCAGAAGTGTGTTGCTTTATCCACTACTGAAGCAGAGTACATTGCCGCAGCGGAAGCGGGTAAGGAAATGTTGTGGTTAAAGCGTTTTCTCACAGAATTGGGCATCAAGCAAGAAGACTACAAGATACATTGTGATAATCAAAGTGCCATGGATTTGAGCAAAAACTCAATGTATCATTCCCGTACAAAGCACATTGACATTCGCTATCATTGGATACGCGAAGTAATAGGTCAACAGTTGCTGAAACTGTTGAAGATCCACACAAAAGAGAATCCAGCAGATATGCTAACAAAAGTTGTTGCTCAAGAGAAGCTGAAGCTATGCAGAGACATAGCTGGAATAGATGGCAGATGACCATCAGTTTTAAATGCGGCTGGAGGGGGAGAATTGTGAAGTCCAGCCGCACCAACCAACCTCACCAACCACAGCCGCACCAACCACAGCCACCATTGTTGACAGCCACCATTGTTGACAGCCACCATTGTTGATCAACAATTGTGGGCTAAGATGTTGAAAAGTGTGGCCTTGTAAGCCTATAAATAGGCTCCTTACCTTTGCATGAAAACCAAGCCAAGAGAGCAAGAGAAAACTCCAAGAGAGAGAGTTGTTTAAGTTCCAGAGAGAACTTAAGAGAAGAGTGAGCAATTCCAGAGAGAATTGGAGAGTGAAGAGAGAGGTTCCAAGAGAGAATCCTCCATGAGAGAAGTTTTTATTTTTGTATTCTATTTTTAAGAGATTAATAGAATTCTTTTATTTTCTTCTCATATTTCTTCTCTAAAGTGGTCAGAGAACCACAACAACCTGTCCCTGCTTCTTCACTTTCAGTATCAAGGGGGAGGAACTCTCTTAGCATCTCGGAATCTGGGTTCTTCAGAACCATTGACATTGGACATTTGGTTCTGGCTCCAACATATTCAGCTCCTTCATCGTTGCAATCGATATAAAGGTTGCTTCTCACTCTTCCTGCTAAAGGGTAGAAATGCGTTAGGGTTTGTGACAAAGTTTTTTTCAGACGTTTGGATTTTTGAGCTGCAGCAATGGTGGCTTGGTGGTTGTCTGAGAAGCTATTGGCAATGTTAATGGTGTTGGGATAGAAGAGAAGTAGTGGGGTGTACATGGCAGATGGAGCATACTGATCTATAAGAGAGAGCTTCAAAGTTGAAAGATGGTGAGGGGTTGGAGAAGAAGGTTTTACTGTTTCTCTGTCAAAGGCCTCAACCTTCATTTTTTTTTTTTTTTTTTTTCCTTATAATGAATTAAAAGATTGAGATTTGTTTGAGAGATTTGTGAATTGTTGTCCAGTCCAGAAACCATGTTATTTATAGTGTCAAGAAAACTGTTTCAATTAATTCACTTTTATTATTCTTACTCCTTTTGATTTTTACTTTATATATAAAAATAGTACATAACTAAAATATATTTTCCACTGTACTACTCTTAGGTTTGACCCTGGTCATAGAAGAAAGTTTGATCAATAATCTTTGTGTTCTTGCCAGTATTATATTAGAGTAGAAACTTATGGGAACGTGTTACATGCTCTTAAATTAATAATGTTGAGAGTAACTATGTAATTGTAGATAAATTATTGATAATGTCACCTAATTGTAAACCTATTTATAATATCAAATGGAAAAAAAATTTCAATACATATATATATATATATATATATATATATATATAGATATACCAATTGGAAAGCTCAGCATAATATCCAAGTTAATCAATCTAGTAAATAATACGGTTATCATTTTTTGTTCCTTAACTTTAGACTCCATTTAAAAAGTGTTAAAAGTTTTAAGGAAAATCGATTTTTGAAATTTAATTTTTTAAGAATTAGTTTTCTAGAAATCAATTGGAATTAGTTTCTAAAAATATATCAATAGAAAAACTCAACATATTATCTAAGTTAATTAATGTAGTAAGTAACAGGGTTATCATTTTTAATCCCCTAACTTAGAGTATCTGGCATTGCTATCCTGGTCTTATTTTTCTTGGCATTTTGGATTTGTCCCTTAACTGTAGTGTTTCTTATACCTTTATGTCTCTAACCTAATTCCAGTTCAAATTTATCCCCCCCACAAAAAAAAAAAAGAAAAAAGAAAAGAAAGAAAAGCATGTACCACGCACATTCTAGGGTTATGGGGTGTCTTTTTGAAAGTGTCAGACCCTCAATAATTTTTTTGGCACTTTTGTTACTTAATTATGTTGTTTGTTACACTATTATATCTCTAATGCAATTCTCTTTCAAATCTATCACAAAGAAACACGTTTCATACGCGTTTCAAGGGTATGGAGTAAATAATAATCAATCGATGGTCAAAATAAGCTATTTTTTTATTTTTTTGTTTTTGTTTTATTTTTTGGGGGGCAAATCAATGTACTTCTTCATTATATCACGTGCTCATCCTGCCACTGCATACCCCACTTAACCTACTTTCTATTTATTAATGTTACAATTCACATTCAAGCATTAACTTAAACATATGTATAAGTTACAATTAAATATATTTCACCAAAAAAAAAAAAAAGAAGTTACAATTAAATATAAATATATGAGGTGTCTTTTTAAAAAGAATCTCTATCCTTTTTTTTTTTTCTTTTTTTAAATTTTTATTTCTGAAGTTGGTTCAATAAGCCACATTCACACTTAAATTTTCTTTTTTGGGATAAATATAACTTTTTAATTAGATCACGTGCTCATCCGGCCACCATTACATACCTAACCCATTTTCTATTCATTGGTATTACAAATGATTACATACAAGCATATAAATATACATATACGTGAAATTATAATTATAATTATACAAAAAGAATCCTCTTTATGTAATGATATATAATACTGGCTAATTCATCGAATAAATATATATAATATTAGCTTTAAATTGTGGTAAAATGCTTTTGGCGGTGGATGATTAGACATGTTATAGTGTACTGCAATATGGACGTGGGTAGCAAATTTTTGGTGCTCCCAAGAGTTGCGTTTTCACACAAGATTTCACAAAGAGATATTCAGCCAAAAAATCACAAAGAGATGGGACCCACATGTGGTACCACCTTAAATTGTTTCTACGGTGGGAGAGTACCACAGGGGTCAATAATGCACAATTTCATCACGTGGGTCGGGCACCAATTTTTTTTTTTTTTATTGGATTTCTTTTCCTTTAATAAAAATATAAATATTTTGATCCATTTTCATTTTGTTTGTATATCCGTGACATGTGATAACTTCAATCGCACGTCTAATTCTTTATATTATTAATCGTCACTAACAAGGTTGGTATATATATGTATAGCTGCTCTGATGATTATTAATGGATAAAAATCTTTTTTTTTTTTCATCCTAAAACATTAATAAATAAATAAAATAAAATAAATAAAAAATTATTTTTTAAAATGCAATAAGAATTTATTATTGATTGGAAGTAATCTTAAATTGCCTTCATTATTAATTGATTTTATTTAAATTTCTTCGAACTTTTAAAAACTAAATTAGTAACATGTCAGTCAAACAGATTTTCATATTAGCATTTTCATATATATAAGATCTTATAATTAAGTTCCTTTAAAGAAATTATATATCTCTAAGTCAGAAAGCAGAATGTATAAAATAAAAGCAAAAGGCTTTATCGAGGCGGCAGGTAATAAGAGAGGAGCATGTCATTAGCTATTGGTCAAAGGTGGACGGTATATATTACCTTAATTTAATTAAGAACCTTCTCTGAAATGCAACTAGCTCTTGCAAAATTAGCGAATATGAGATACGTAGCTCATTTTGTGTCATTAATTTAATGAAGTTTGCACTATAATGCTGTGTAATGTTTCTGCTTTGAACCTAAATTGGTAGCATTCATTTTTTTCATTTCGTCAATTTCTACCATTACATTAAAACAGTATATCAGCAACATAACATAATAAAGATCCCCCCTTGGTCATGTCCCAAATATTGCAACCCGAACTGTTGAAAATTTAAAGGTTAAATACATTTTATTCTTTTGAATATTAATATGATTGTCACTTTACCGCCTGAATTATAAATTTTAACACATTACTACCCAAACTATTGTTTTAGTATCATTCAAGTACAATTTGTAACCTCTGTTTGGAGAGGCTAACAGAAGGCCCTCATGTACATCATTCATAATAAAAAATCAAGGGCCAAAAAAAAAAAAAAAAAAAAGCCTTTTGGTTTAAAATATGCTTCCTTTTCATCAATGGCTTCCTTGCTTATAAATGGTTTATCGTGAAGATGAACAAGAAAAAAGAAGATGAAGACAAAAATCGAGATAGATGTAGATAAGTAAGATCTACATCTACATTCTTTCCTATAGAGAATCTACTCGCGTGCCTATATGTTTGCCCTTCCGTCTTGAATGCTTGCCAATTGCCATAACTCTGTTTTCGTCTTTCCCGTGTTGCAATAATTAAATTTTCAAATCACAGATTTCGTCCAATTAAAGAAGATCAAACCAAAGATCCCTTTCATATTCATCATATTTTTCTGCTATTATTTCTTCAAGCAGCCCTCATATCCTTTTTTTTTTTTTTTTTTTTTTTGTAACGTGGGTATTTCTTCAAGCTACATTAGCATCACCTTTTATAAGTGCAACTAAACCCTACAAGACTGAGATGGAAGAAAGGATAGTGAATCATTGTTGAAGCTTATCAAATCCTTCTTCTGGGTTGGGTTTAGGTGTTGGAAGTTTGTCTTTGAGAGAAGTGAGGAAGGTCATGAGCAACACAAGTGAGGCATTCTGTTAACCGCTCCAAACTGAAGTTACAAATTTATTAAAATGGCACTAAAACAATAGTTTAGATGGTAATGTGTCAAAATTTTTAATTTAGATGGTAAAATGACAATCAATTAAAGTTTAGAGGGTAAAATGAATTTAACCCGAAATTTAAATTCTTTAGAAGAACTTTTATGTCTTTTAAATTTAAAAAATATATATTTTTTAATCCTAGATTTATGCCCTCCCTTGGTAACAAGCTTTATGCCCCCTAGTCATAGCGTGAAAAGATTTTTCATAACAATCTTTTTTTTTCCCCCTTCAGCTTGAAAAAAAGTTATGAGCTTAAATATCAGTTTGAACTCCTTTCTAGTCTAGCAGACTGCCTTGCTGTCTCATTCCATGAGTTTTTACACTTTCTAGTCTTCAGACCGTTAGAAGCTAACATCAGCTAAAGAAATCTTGAAAACTAAATAAAAGCAGCATTACAACTCAACAAAATGAAATTTGGAAAAGCAAATCCAAATATTTCAAAAATGAAACTAGGTGTTGATAGACTGCTGAACTCAGGATAGAATCTGGGCCGCTATTTGCAAACACATAAAACTGGCCCAAGCCTACATCACTTTCAGTACTTGTACATAAATGAATCATATATTTTTATACTTGTATTCAACTATCTGTTAACTGGCACATGTCAATATTAGATACTTATTGGGAATATTTATTCGAAATTAATTCCATTTGAAAGTTTTTGAAATCAAAATGGGGAAGAAAGAATCTTACCCATACATTGTGCTAGTAGCCACATGTCTTTAAAGCATTTCAATTGGTTACGAGGAATGTGATTTACACAGCATAAAAATTGAAAAAAATTGGTGTATATGTGACTTATATGTTTATGTAATAGATGTTCAATTCAAAATATAGTCTCCAATAATTCCCAATAATGCTGATGTATTTCCTTTTTAAAAAAGATCATATTCATGATGAAAATTGTTTTTATTCTTATGTGCATGTTTTTAATATTTTGTTGAATTATATTACTACATAATCTCGATACAGATCACTTTTTTTATTTGTCACTCCAATCCAATAACAAATTGCCAAAACATTTAAAATTGACCGCATCACCGTATTATTATTTTAATTAAAAATGAAAATTACCTTGTCTTCCTTTGCACCTCCAAAAACCGGGAAAAAAAAAATGAGAAAAGAAAAAAAGACCATCTTCCTTCCAAAATATTTTTCTTCTTCTATGCCCATTTTTGAATCAAAATTCATAACCCATTTTGAAACTTTGCAACTCATAAACAATGGAGGTTTCAGAAAGGAGAAGATAGAAGGGTTAGTGGAGAAGCATCTAAGACGACCTCCTTATTAAATGGAAGATCTCTAGACCAGATAAGAGAATGTAACTACCGTATCTTGGAGGAAATAGCTCTTTCAAGTTTCTCTTCCTATTTTCATCTTCTTCTTATTTTTTCAATCAAACCTTAAGGCATAAATCTCCAAAAATAAACCTTAAACCTGCCTAATCCACAAAAGGTCCTAAACTAAAACCAAAAAGCCAAACTTTGCTCCATGATTAAAACTTGAAATTACTTGGTATTTTTAGAATTACATAGTTTACTTGTATTCTCTAGGTTGAATGATTATCTAAGATGGCTCTGTACAAAAATTTTTTTGAAGCTCGGTCAACATTGGAGAAACATGAAAAACCCAAAACCTAGAAGGTATATTTGAAAATATTTTTATTTTTAGTTAAAAAAAAATGGTGAAAATTTTTCTCCCTTTCCAACTGCTCCCTTCATTAATCAAAGAAACTTTCTAATTCTTCTATTGATCTATTACTACATCTTTAATGGCTTGGCCTTAGTGTCATCTATTTTCAAGCCCACAATCGTGTTACAAAAAAGAAAAAAAGAAAAAAAAAAGTCTTAATAAATAAAAATGAGCTCATCATCCTTACGTGGTACTCTGTTTTGTCAACCAATTATTGCTGATTATTTTATAGTGATTTGTGGCCCTGAAGTTATTGTGCCTAGAGTGGATGGGGCACAATTGAAATATATAATAATTAAAGAAAGGCCCATTATAATTTGGCATAAAGAAAAAGGTTATGCATTATATTATATTTATCCTATTTTATTAGAGAATTTAACTACTTGCATGGAGCTACCAACCTTTCTATATTAATTAATTTTTTTTTATTTACCTTGCAAATTATTTGTCCTTTGCATCATTTTCATACTGAATTCCTAATTGATTCATATTGGCTGGCTGCTATATATTAATGTTTATTAGCTATTAATGAATATCAAATTCTTCTTCAGTGGGGGAATTTTTTCAGTACTAAAGTGTATAATTTGTGGAGATATATATAGGCAGGCAATATATATGATAAAATATTAAAAGAAAATTAAGTTAAACAATTGGGTGATGCAGAATTTCTTGAAGGCTATTATAAAGTTGCTTTGTGAACAATAATTCCTAGGCTTTGAACAAATTTAAAAGAAATGAAGGTAAAGGTGTTTCATAGAGAAACAATAAAACCTTCATCACCAACTCCTCAAAGTCTTAGAAGTTTCAAGCTATCTCTTATGGATCAGTATGGTCCAGTTATGTACACCCCACTAGTTCTCTTTTACCCAATCATCACAGATCAACAAAATAATGCAATTGTTGCTGAAGATCAAAGATCCGATCATCTCAGAAAAACTTTATCAGAAACTCAAACTCACTTCTACCCATTAGCAGGAAGAATCAGGGGCATCTCTATGTCGAATGCAACAATGAAGGAGCTGAATTTGTTGAAGCAAGAATCAATCAATTGCTCCCTGTCAAAGTTTCTTGAAAACCCAGATCCTGATATGCTTAGGGAATTCCTTGCAATTGGTATTGAAAGTGAAGAAGCAGAGACAGGATCTCTGTTAGTTGTCCAAGCCACTTTCTTTGAATGTGGTGGAATGGCAATTGGTTTGGCCATATCTCATAAGCTCACTGATGCAGCCACATTGAGCGTGTTCCTCAATACCTGGGCCTCAACCGGCTCTCTCGATGGTCATCAACAAGTTTTGGCTCCTGAATTTGGTGCTGCATCTCTTCGACCACCATTAGATGTTTGGAACTCTGCATCACCAGCTCCTTCTTCAATGGAATCTGTTAAAAAAGAAGAAGTCTGTGACAGGGAGGTACGATTTCGAAGCTGAAAAGATTGAAGCTCTGCGGTTTAAAGCTGCCAGTGAAAGTGTCAAAAACCTAACCAGTGTTGAAGCAGTTTCTGCACTTCTTTGGAAATCTGCACTCCAAGCATCAAGATCAAATGCAGCAGGGGTTTCAGGACCCTCTGTTTTCTGCCAGAGAGTGAATATTCGTCCGAGGGTGGTTCCGCCATTGCCGGGAAACATTGTTGGGAATCTTGTTGGGTATTTTTCAGCGAAGATGGAAGGGAGTGAGACTCATGTTGATCTGAGAAGCCTGGTTGCTAAGTTGAGGAAAGGAATGGAGCAAGTCAAAGAAGACTATGGGCAAAGGGTCAATTGACTGGGACAGGGCACATGAAGAACTCAAGGAGTATGAAAACTTGGTTAAAGATGAGGAAATTTTCAACTACTGCTGCAGCAGTTGGTGTAGGTTTCGATTCTACGAGGCGGATCTCGGATGGGGGAAGCCAACATGGGTGAGTATTGCTGGTATTGAATTCAAGAATACTATTGTTTTGATGGATTCAAGAGATGGAAGTGGTATTGAAGCTTGGTTGATGTTGAAAGAAGAAGACATGGTTTTAGTTGAAAGCAATAAGGAGCTGCTTGCTTTTGCTTCTCTGAATCCAAGGGTCTAATAATAATCAAGATTTGATAGAGGAACATCTTAATTTGGATCCGAATAAATCAATTTTCTACTGCTTTTGTTACATTTCACAAATCATAGTCAAGTTGTTAAATGGTGCTCTGTCTCTGAGTTAATCTTTCTCTCTGTTTCAAAATACATTTACACTGGTTCTTAATTTTTTTTTTCCCCCCTTCATCAATCTAACTTAGATGAAAAAATTTAGAAAATAAAATATAAGTTAACAAGAATATATTCCAAGCCCCAAAAAAATATTGTAACAAGTTACAATATGTAGCCAACAATTAATATGCATATGTTTTTCTTTCTTAATACTGTTGCTTATTAAATTAATTTGTTTTCTAAATTTTAGTTACCCATTTATGTGAAATTACATTATTAATTGATAACTTAATAAAACCTAATAACATTGACAATTAAATCCAATAAAATAAAATCTACAAGGGTCAGTTGGAATCTAAAATTTAATAAACAAATTAATGAAATGACTCTAATGTTAAAATTATTAAATTATTTTTAGTTGAGAATATGATTGAGTATGTACATCTTGGATCATATATTTAAAAGCTGACAAAGTTTAAAAAGACTAAATGATATAGATTATATAAATAAAGAAAAAAGAAGAAGACAGAGTAACTGATATAGAAAGAAAAATAACCTCAAACTTCAAATTTCCAATGACAAAACTATTTTTTTCAAAGAAGCAAAATCAAGAAGCTGCTCATTGGTTTCAATAAATGCCACATCTTCTTCTGTAAATATCAACCAAGCAAGCATCAACTCCATCTACATTTCTTGCATCCGTTAATATAACATTATTCTTGTATTACATACCAGCAGTACTCACACATGCTGGCTTACCCCATCCAAAATTCACCTTGTAAAATGGAAACCTACACCAACTGGTAAATCCATAGTGGTCTATTTCACCATTTCTAATCAAATTTCCCATGCTTTCTGATTTCTTCAAATGGCATATGCGGCAATTAAGTCCTTTACCACAATTCTCTTTAACTTGTCCTATCGCTTTTCTCATCTTACGAACCAGGGCTTGCAGATCATTATCATTAATAATATCAGTTTCACCTTTTGGAACTGTCTTTTCTGCAAATTATCCAACAATATTCCGAGCAACATTTTCACCCAAGAGAGGAATCAATTTAGGATAATTGTTCAGTCCATTGAAGCTTTCCAAATGATTAGAGAAACTACTCCAAATCCCTTGTTGGGTTTTTCATACTCTCACTTGTTGCTTTACACTGTAAAGCAGTGGGCTTTTATAGAGAGCTTCAAACGCTTATGGAGAGCTTCACTTATCATTTAACATAAAAAAATAATAATAATAATAATGATGTCTTTACTGTTTTTTCATTTGTATGTCTTGATCTTCTCTAATATTCTTGTTGATATTTCATTCAACATAAAACAACCTTCAATATTAAAAATTTTCAGATTTGGCTCTATGGGTTGATCCGTATATTTTTTCATATTAAATTTTTATTTTAATAAAAGATGAACAAGAAAATTAAAATAAAATAAAATAAATGCAAAGGAGAAATAAAAGAGAAATAATATAAATATATATATATATATATATTGTGTTAAATGACAAATGGAACTCTATATATATATATATATATATGAAGCCCACTGTAGCAAAACTCGTACATTATAACATAATATATATTTATATATATATATATATATACACACACACATGTATTTCGACTTCAAAGTTAACCATTGACACTTGGATTCAAACTAACAAAAGCAAGTTACCCGATGCTGCTTTCAAATTATTAAGGCAATGTATTTTTCTTCAAAAATCAGAGCAAGCTTCAATTCCTTCTCCATCTTTTATATATGCAACAAAAATATAATACTCTTGAAAACAATAGTAGCAAATACTAACCCATAACAATGGCTTTCCCCATCCAAAATCTAACAATTCCAATCTACATTAGATCATTAAGAATACCATTAAATTAGCACCCGACATTAAAATCTTTTGCTGCCCATTAGAGAATTTAAGTACATGCATGTTACAATTGAGCTTCAAATCCAATGACTAAGTTACACTTGAATTGAATTTAGCAAAAGAAGCAGCTTCTCGTTTGTTTCCACTAATTAAATTCATGTCTTCTTTTCTTAATATCAACCAAGGTTTCAGATTCCACCTCCATCATTTGTATCAATCAATAAAATAGCAAATTTTATTTAAATAGGTTAGAAATTATCTTTTCATTTATTTTGCCATTTAATTTATTAGCTCTTAAAAATAAAATTCATCATTATTTCTTCACCAGAAAAAGGGGGGAAAAAAAAAAACATTAGACCAAGTTGGTCACCAAGCTGTTTTCCAATTGAAAATCATCCCTTAATATTAAATAGTTGTATTGAAAAATAGAACTAAGTTTATCCATCTCTGCCTCTACTTTCTCTCTGGAATATATACATTGATAATGTCTTCTCAAACAATTAAGGCTATGAAAACCGCTAAACTCACCCTTATTCATAAAGCTGTTTTTAGCAGATTGAACACTGTTTTTGGAAAACAATAAAAAAATGAAAGATGATTAATATATATATATATATATATATATAGAGAGAGAGAGAGAGAGAGAGAGGAGTAAATATTCCAAGAATTCCTGTTAGAATATTTTTAACCAGTTCTTCTTGGATTTTATCTCTATCAGTTTTTTGTTTTCCTCTAACATATTCTTAAATTTGAGAAGAGAAATCATAGAAGCAGATAATAAAAATGTACAAGAAAAGCTGGAGAAGAAGAAGTGCTCTTTTTTCCTTATTAAATCTAATATAATTTGTCAAATATATAAATTACTTAAAAAGCTTACTAATTAAAATTATCATATAGTTCTTTTCAAAAGGATAAATTATCACATAGTTTAAATAAAATTTAATTAAAAATATATTAAATAAATTTTGAAGCCTTTAAATTAATTATGGCAAAAAGAAAAAGAAGAACAAAACTTTTAAAGATAATTTAGTTTTACTAAGAGTATAAAAGTGATTTAAACCATTTTCAAAAAATATAAATGATTAATTTAAAACTTTAAAAATGTTTTTATATTTATTCCAAATCTCTGTAAATGAAAAATTCTTTATATCATGTATATGTCTTCTTGAGACTCATAAGTTTGGACCAAAGCAGCAGCAGCAACAACAATAACAATAATAATAAAAAGAATGAATGCATGTTTCTCCTAAAATGTTATTTCTTTGCCTGTCTATTTATTATAAATTTGTAATATATATAAATTTTTGTAAGAAACATGTTAAAGATGCTATTGTTAAATAAATGGACCAGAAAATGTAAGTCTTGGTAAATGATTGGGTAAGAAGCATTACATCTCTAGAAAATGATTAATAAGGAATTAATCAACTGATTAATTCTTCCTCTATAATATCTATTTCTATATTAAAACTAGTGATAAAAATATTAATATCGATGGAAATGTCAAAAACATAATTTTATGGAAATATCGATAGAAATGTCGATATCGATAAAATTATGGAAACTATAAATATTTAATTTATAATATAAAAAAATAATTTCTCTTAATTTAAAAAAAATGGAAAGAATTACTTTTTCTGCTATCAAATTGAAAAGAATTGCTTACTTAAAACCCCAATCTTTATTTCCTACCCGTTCTTAAAAAGAGGATGACTGAAAGAACAACTAAAGTAGCTAAAACATAAACAGTCATGGTTCATAGTCCTATTAATGTTCTAGCAAGACACATAAACCCAATTTGATTGAATATTTTGATTTAATCCCATTGTTAATTACAATATAATATTACAAATTATTTAATTCAACTGATTCCGCATCACCTTAGGACAACAAAAGTTACTGAAACATAATACAAGACACATAAATCCAGTTTGGTCAGATATTTTGACTTAATACCATTGTTAATTACTTTATATATTACAAATTATTTAACCTGTTCTTACAATGCTTTTTTGACAACCAAAACAACCTTTTTAGGTGGTAGACTTTGAAAAATATAAAATGTCAACCAATTTTGCAAGCTGCTGAAACCAATAACAAGTAAATGAAAATAAGGAAAACCAAATTCTCAAATGAAAAGAAATAACTTTCATGTGGGAAATTTGTCGAACAGTTGGTATCCATGTTCTACAAGAACCAAAGTCAATAGAGCTCCAAATCTACTTCTCATTCCCATGAAACAAGAATAAAAAATCGAATTGAATATAAAGACTAACAGCCCGTTTGCGAACTAATAATTCAAAGATTACCAAACAAAATCTAAAATTTATTGAAGAATGGAGGGCACCATCAAGCAGGTTGAGTTTGAAAATGGAGTTCTCCTGCAAGACAT
This sequence comes from Ziziphus jujuba, assembly GCF_031755915.1. NCBI lineage: Eukaryota > Viridiplantae > Streptophyta > Magnoliopsida > Rosales > Rhamnaceae > Ziziphus > Ziziphus jujuba. Next base: position 16,159,237 of record NC_083381.1, read on the forward strand.
CATGAAGCTATCGAAGAAGGAACCCACTAATAATCCCCTTGAAGAATTCGAAAAGGGAAAAAGAAACCATCAGCAACTCCATGTGATTTGATTTTGAAGCTAGATAGAAATCAAACATGGTGCCTTCAGCATCTGGTTCTTTGGAATCATGAACAGTAGCTCCGAAACGGTTGACGCTGGCAAGATACAGAGCTATTGTTCTTTTTGTATGCTTAACATTTCCAACAACAAAGACCAAAATGGTTGGAAGCCACAGTTTGTTGTTGGGAAGTGTTAGAAGGAAGCAATAACCAGCATCAATGACCTGTAAAATGAACCCGAACAAATTCCTCAGCCAAAATTCGTTGTCCTTTAGAGCAAAAGAAATAAGGTATCAGGGCCACCATAGTCCATGGACCAACAATTCAAATTTCCATCAATATCCATCCGAAAATGGAGATTTCTGTGGATATTCATCGACACTCTCAACATTTCCACGATAATCCATATAGAAATTTCTTCCCCCTCTCTGTTGGTGTCGGTACTTGCTGACAACAGATATTGTCGCCGGGATTTCGACGATATCGTTGACTTTTTCTTTCCTAATTAAAACAAAATTATTAAAATCATTTTTAGGTTTTATTTATCAAATAGCTTTTATCCTCTTAATTTGCAGTGCTTTTTATGAAACTGCTTATATATCCAATTTAGAATACCAACTTCTAACAGTATATTATATATCATGTATACACGTACGAGAATGAGGGCAAAATGATCATAAGCATATATTATATGTAACAAATATGCAATGTATACACATATGACAATGACGGCAAAATGATTATAAGCATATATTATATGTAACAAATATGCAAGGGAAATCAAGGTATCACTAAGGACAGAAGGAAAAATTCTTGGCAATATGTGGTAAAGCCAAGTAAATATGTGGCGATTTAGTAAGGACAAGTGGCCAGGAAGAATAAGCCATCTGGAAGAAGAAAGCACCGAGAGACACAAAATATTATCAAATTATTTAAGAACTATCAAATTACTATCCAGTATTGGAATATTAATCCAATTAAAAATTCTGTTTATACAAATCTATTACAATTCAATTATTACCTTCTCTTATATATTATTCTTTGTTCTTTGACATTTTTTATTTAAAATAAAAAAATAAAAAAAATAAAGACAGGCGTACTTGCTGGAGGCTACAATGTCTGGCTGGGTATATATATATATATATATATATATATATGTGGGTCCTTAAAATCGTTTAATTTTGAGATAGAATCAATGAGAACTTACAAAATTAGCATCTTTTAGGCCCCCTCTCACTATCAACAAATTAAAATTCTTTTTATTTACCAAAAACTAAAATTTCTGTTTTAAATTACAATGTATAAGACCTTCAAGCATATGGATCCTCTACATATATTGGCAAAGGGACAGACACAAAATATTAATAACATTTTTTACTTTTGTCCTTTGTGCAGGCATGCCAGTTATATAATATATATCTTGTGTATTATAAATGGGCGGGCCGCTTTAATCATACCAATTGAATTTGCTTTTAAAAAATGGTATTTAGTCCAAATTGAGCAAACTCTAATACTATTGTAGCAAAAAAAAAGACAGATACAAATTCTTAGTTTAAGACTATTACGTGGATTAATTTCGAATGAGACTAATTATATATATAGTGGTTCGTTTTTTATGGGAATTTCAAACAAATTTTTGTACAGAATTTATAATATTACCTATAATAAGGGGCTTTTCGCTAATTTGTTACTGATAAGGTGAATTCTTGATAGGGATGTCAATTTGCCCCGTCCATCTCCGAAACCGCGGTGCACCGCCCCTAACGGGGCGGTTTTTCCCCGCAAAAACGGGATGACGGGGCGGGCTTGGGCTTACTCTCTTAGACCCAAAGCGGGGATGGGCCGGGACCGGGTATTAAAGACCCCGGCCCGAACCCGGCCCGTATATATTACCTTTTTTTTTTTTTAATATTTTGAAAATTAAAATTAAACTTATTCGATTGGTTATGGGCTGAAATTAATGGTATGAAAAATTAAATTTTATATTTTTTTGTGTTTAATAATTTTTGTATTTATTGTTAACTAATTAATCTCATTTTTGTTAGCTTCATCTTCTTCACTGTATGTTGGAGCTTGTTCTTCTACTATGAGTGACATAGAAATTGATGAGGAGGTAAATTGAATTTATTTATTACAAAAAATGTTTATATTAAATTGTTTAAAATTTTTTGATATTATTTAATATTTTTGTCTATTTTTGTAGCAATCAACTCTTACGGAACATTCTTTCATGGAGACTTAAGGAAATGAGAAGTAAAACTTTATTATGTGTGCATGTATATTTTTATAAATTTTATGTTTATGTATTTGGATTATATTATATTGTATTTTTTGAGAATGTATGTTATTAAAATTATAAATTTGAACTTTGATATCTTTTATTGTATTTTTATTATATTTTTGGTCATTTTATTTATATTTTGTTTATAGAAAAAAATTTTTTAATATAAATTTATCAAAAAAAATTATATTAATTATATGAAAAAAAACAAATGGGGAAACCGTCCCCGCACCGCCACCGATTGGGGAATCCCCGTCCCCGCCCCGCTTCTAAAAAAACGGGAAAAATTGCGGGGATGGGATGAAAAATCCCATACGGGGATGGGGACGGGATTTTAAAAACCGGCCCCTCCCCGCCCCGTTGACATCCCTAATTCTTGACCCAAAAATAAATAAATAAATAAAATAAAATTATCCATCATTTTTAGATAGGAGAAAAATCATATATATATATATATATATAAGAAAAAGCTACTTTATAATCCACGCTAAGAATTGTCCCATCCATGCCTGATGGGTAACAAAATTATGCAATATGATATTAATTTCTTACCCAGTTAATCCTTTTTTTTTTTTTTTTTTTGGCTGAAAACAAGTTGATCTATTATATGATATATATATATATACACACACACACACACACAAGTTTATTCCCACGGTCAAGAACACACCGCACGAAATAAAAAAGAAAAAGAAAATAAAAAAATTCTTAAGAAATAAAAATGAGCCCATCATTTTTACGTAGTATTCTTTTTTGTCAACCAATTATTGCTGATTATTTTATAGTGATTTTTGGCCCTGAAGATATTGTGTATAGAGGGGATGGGGCAAAATTGAAATATATAATAATTAAAGAAAGGCCTCCTATAATTTGGCACAAAGAAAAAGGTTATACCAAGTACATATACATATATGTATCGTATTATATTTATCCTATTTGTTATTAGAGAATTTAACAACTTGCATGGAACTACCATCCATCCTATATTAATTAATTTGTTTTTAAATATCTTGCAAAATATTTGTCCTTTGCATCATTTGTATACTGAATTCCAAATTGATTCAAATTGGCCGGCAGCTATATATAAATGGTTATTAGCTGTTAATGAATATCAAATTCTTCTTCAGTGGGGGAATTTTTCAGTACTAAAAGTGTATAATTTGTGGAGATATACATAGGCAGGCAATATATATGATAAAATATTAAAAGAAAATTAAGTTAAACAATTGGGTGATGCAGAATTTCTTGAAGGCTATTATAAAGTTGCTTTGTGAACAATAATTCCTAGGCTTTGAATAAATTTAAAAGAAATGAAGGTAAAGGTGTTTCATAGAGAAACAATAAAACCTTCCTCTCCAACTCCTCAAAATCTTAGAACTCAGTATGGTACAGTTATGTACACCCTACTAGTTCTCTTCTACCCAATCATCACAGATCAACAAAATAATGCAATTATTGCTGAAGATCAGAGATCCAATCATCTCAGAAAAACTTTAAGAGAAACCCTCATTCACTTCTATCCATTAGCAGGAAGAATCAGAGGCAATCTCTATATCAAATGCAACGATGAAGGAGATGAATTTGTTGAAGCAAGAATCAACTGCTCCATATCAAATTTTCTTGAAAACCAAGATCCTGATATGCCAAGGAAATTCCTTGCAATTGGTATTGAAAGTGAAGACATGGGAATATAAGAACACAGAGGCAAGTGAAGACCTGTTTTCATGTGACTTATATTGCAATTGGTATTACAATATAATTATAATTATAATTATAATTATAAAGTTGCAATTGTTTGATGAAAGCAAGTTGATCTTATTATGTGATATATATACAAATTTACACACACACACAAAAGAAACAGCGCACGAAAAAGTTATAAATTACAACCATGCGAGGCGTTATTCAACTTTGACCATTAAATTAAGTATCAAATTAATTCATCAAATTGCAACTAGTTATGATTATTGGAAATAGATAAATAAAATCTGAAGTTATGATAAAGTGAGAACGTGTTGATGTATCAAATTGTAAGGGTATCACTAGGCTAACTAATAATTATCACATTGGCAGTTCCCAACATCCAACCGATCAAAATCCAGTCAAATTGATATATAACAATATGTATCAAACTGATCATTTTGACAGACATAGAGTGTAAGACAAATTGATAAGTCAAATTGACATATAATATATTATCTAAATTGATCAATTTGACAGACGGAGTTTGCGACATCAAATTGATTTTTAATGTAAAATTTTTACAAGGCTGCTAATTTAGGCTATACAACAATTCTAAACTGCAAAAGAGCTTAGCTAGTTTAGAAACAAAAATGGTAGCCATAGACATGAAGGTCCAGATCATTCACAGAGAAACAATAAAACCATCTTCTCCAACTCCTCACCATCTCAAAACTCACAAGCTCTGTCTTGTTGATCAGCTTGCTCCGGTTATGTATGTTCCATTGCTACTTTTCTATCCCAATTCTAATGGTCTTTCTATATCAGAAAAAACAAAGCTTCTGAGGAATACTCTGTCACAAACACTCACCCTCTTTTACCCTTTAGCAGGAAGAATCTCAACAGATTTTTCCTCCATAGATTGTAATGACAATGGTGCTGAATTCATAGAGGCCAAAACCAACTGCAAAATGGCAAAGATCATGGAAAAACCAGATGAGTATTATCTCCGACAATTTCTTGCAGCTGAGCCTGAAAGCAAAGAAGCAAGCAAAAGCTATCTTCTACTTGTCCAGGCCACTTTCTTCCAATGTGGTGGAATGGTAATTGGGTTGAGCTTTTCGCATAACGCCATGGATGCAGCCTCATTGTCAACATTCCTCAACACCTGGTCCGCAATTGCTCTTGAATCTGGTGAGTTTTCGGTTCCTGAATTCGGTGCTGGATTGCTTCTCCCACCTGCAGACTTGTCAAACAATATCAACTCTGAGCCTCCTTCTGTGGAACTTGTTCATGGAAACTTTACAACAAGAAGGTTCGTGTTTGAACCCGAAAAGATTGCTTCTCTGCAGTCTATAGCAGCCAGTGAAAAGGCGAAAAACCCAACACGAGTCGAAGCAGTTTGTGCACTCATTTGGAAATCAGCAATCCAAGCAAGCAGATCAAACAGAGGTAACTCTGTTAGGCCCTCTGTTTTCTGTCAAACTATGAATCTTCGATGGAGAACTATACCGCCTTTGGCAAAGAATATCATTGGGAATCTCGTGGCCAATTTTACAACAGTGGTAGAAGAAAGTGAAATTGATTTGGAAAACTTGGTTGCTAAGCTGAGAGAAGGGATTGAAGAAGTTAAAGAAAGTTATGGTAGGGGACTTGATGTGAAAGAGGTACAGAAAGCACTTGAAAAGTGTGGAAATTTGATAAAGAAAGATGGAATTGACAATTACAATTGTACCAGTTGGTGTAGATTTCCATTTTACAAAGCAGATTTTGGATGGGGAAAACCAGATTGGGTGAGTATTTGTAAAATGGAATTCAAGAATTTTGTTTTTATGATTGATACAAAAGATGGAGATGGAATTGAAGCTTGGTTGATTCTTAGTGAAGAAGATATGGAATTAGTTGAAAGAAACCAAGAGCTTCTTGCTTTTGCTCTCTTAAATCCAAGTATCACTTAGTTACATCATGAAGTTAATTATCTGTACAACATAAAAGAATAAAGATCAATTCACATTATTCATCTTTTTGTGAAAGTAGAGGTCTTTCAGAATGTGAAATTGGTTTAATCGGACTATTAATAATATTGCTTCATTTTTATTACCATTATTATTGTTAGATTTTTCAATTTGGGTATTTTCTTTTTCTTGGATTTAGATAATTTCTTTACCATCTGTTCAAAGAGGGTCTAGATTCCCTCCCCCACCCCCCCAAAAAAAATATAAGAATAAGAAAAAAAAAAAAAAAGGCTCATGTGGGTCATCATTCTTAGACAAATTGGTGTGGGATGATGAATGGTGCTCTGATTTATGCATGTGTAGGAGAAGAGGGAGAGAATCGGTTGGTTTATTGTCTTATTTTAATTTAGAATAAATTGAGGTGCATGTTCATCACCAAAGTTATTCTTTTCTTTTCTTTTTCTTTCTTTCTTTTTTTTTTTTTTGTTTTTGTTTTTTTAGTGTATAATATTTGATTTGATGTTGCCAAGCTATCACTTTTATTTTTGATAGTTCATGATTGCTTATTAAGACTTAGAAAAATAGAGAAACGATGTAAGAACTCCAATTGAGAGATACAAGAGAGAGAGAGAGAGGAGGGGCTTAGAGATCATGAAGTGGGTTCACAATGGTCAAAATGTTAATATATATGGAAGCCGTAAACCCAACCTTGAGAAAGAAAAGAGAGAAAGAGGAGGGGCTTAGAGATCATGAAGTGGGTTCACAGTGGTCAAAATGTTAATAAATATGGAAGCCGCAAACCAAACAAGTTTTCTGGGGCCTATTGCTAGAGATTATCATGGTACTGTGATCAAAATTAAGAATTTTAATACAACTAATTGGGAATGTGAAGGAAAAGAATGGGAAAAATTCTGCTGTACATAGAGCTATAGAAGGATTGGGTGATTGCATTTTTGACGAGTTTAAATCTATATTTTCTTTTTATGTCCAAAAAAATATTTGTTCCCATTTCTTCTTTTATATACGGTTTGTTGTTTTTTAGTCCTTTTTTTAATTTTTTTTATTTGTTTTTTTGTAAAATACTCATGACATACTATGCATTATGGGCATGATTGATACACCTTACCAAAGATAAGCACGGCTCAAATAGTCCACCCGATATTTGGCACAAACTTCTATGCACATTGTAAGTGCGACACGCTCCACGATGTTGGTTATTAATGCTGTATGGGTACCACAAATTGTAAACGTTGCGTCACACAATATCTACTGTATTATTGACATTTCCGTATATTTTCCTATTTGACACCGATTATGGAGGATAAAATATATTTGTCGAGATTTTCGATACAGATAATAGATAAAATTTATCCATCACATGTATTCATCGCATCGCATGTATCAATGAAAATATTAAATTTGTCGATTAATGTTTATAATATCAACAATTTCGATAAAAATTTAAAAAAAAAAAAAAGTTTCTACAAAAATATTAAAGGAATGCTAAATTTATCAATAGTTATCAACATATATGTTGTTGCTATGGATATTCCCTATTTGATTATCAATTTGCCTCATGAACCTTGTTTTTTTTGAAAAACAATTATCCCCATGCGCTTTGTCCAAAAGTCTAATTTTCCTTTCAAATTTATTATCCAAATATTTTAAAGTTGAATGGAAAAATATCACGGATTTCACATTATCTAATCATGTAGATACAATAATTATAAATACTATCATTTACAATTACTTTTCATATATATATATATATATATATATATTTTTATGAGATAAATTGATATGAGATTGGTTAATCAATATTTTGTTCCCATATATATATATATATATATATATATGGTTCTATTCAAATTAAATTCTTAGTATTAGTATTAACATCAAAATTTATTTTTTTAGTCTTTGAATTATATAAAAAATTAAAATTTAAAATTTATATTTATTAATTATTATATTATGATAAGATTTATTTTTCTAAATATACTAAGTTTATATTTAATAATTTTTTAAATTAAATTTTAATCATTAATATGATTCAAAAATTAATAAAAAAAAATTGATATGAGATTATTGGAATTTGATAATGAATAATATAATTTTAAATTTCAACCTATAATATAATTGAAGGACCAAAAAAGAAAGCTACGATATTAATTCTAATATTAAAAACTAAATTATAACATTAATCCTCGTATTAAGATTCTAAATTGAACATGAGCTTATATATATATATATACATATGTTCCCTTGTTTGGTTTGTTCTTGTGAACGATATGCACGGCCGCTGCCCAACTCCATGCTACGCAAGCATTACATTCCTGCAGGGGTGTGCATTTTAACCATTAAATTTCGGTGACCGACCGATGATTGGCGGTGACTTTTGTTCGACCGATCGGTTAACCGGCACCGATCAAGATGCTTCGGTCGGTAATGGTTATCGATGTTAAAAACCAGCGGTGATCGAAACCGACCGCATAATAATCAACACGACAAATCAGCCATGCTTGCTGCCTTCTCTTCCCATTACCATTGGTACACTGCAACTCTTTCTTCTCTCTCTTCCTCAAATGGCCTTCTTTGCAATAGCAGTTGGAGCTTTCTCTGCGATGGAGAAGGGGCTTTTCGTTTCTTGTTTGGCAAATTCAAGTCCTCATGCAGAGAACATTATTTTTCTCCATTTTGGCCCATCTTTACTGTTTTACTTCCATCACTAGTTCCTTTTTCTGTATATCAGCGACGATAAAATTAAATACACCCAAAGAAACCATCCGAATACCACACACAAAGTTGAAAAATAGTGATGTAAGTCCCACAGTGAAATGAAGAGCTCAGAGCCCAGTCCTGTCTTTTTAATTTCATTGTGAAACAAGGACTACTGTATACAGACATTAATACTCACACGCATACAAGCTGTCACCTTTTCAGCCAAAAAAAAAAAAAAAAACATACAAGCTGTCACCTCACCACCAACTTATTGGCAAGTCTTGCCCACTGATCGAAAAAAAAAATTATTAAAAGCAAAATTTACTTCACTACATGACAAGAAGGTTCAATTACGAAGCAAACTCTTCTTCCCTATATTACCACCCCGACCACCTTCTCTATAGTATAGCTTCTCTCTGCTACACCATCTTCAAACCGAAAACCGACTGATAACTGCCCGCCAATCTAATGAAACTGACCGACCGATTTTAGAAGTCAAAAAAAAAAAAGGTTTCTCGATAACCGACCGACCAATCACTTTTCGGCCTATGCAAAAACCCGATCGAAACCGACTGGTGCACACCCCTACTGATTCCTGGACGTTAAATGGCCCACTATAGCATTTTCTTTTAACCGTTTTCTATTCTTGATTACTTATAAAGTCTAGGCAAGTGAAAAACAAATAAAAACAAAAGTAAATTAAAGACAGAGCCTAAATAATTGGGGTGGTTGAGTAGATTCAATTTTGTATGTGTATTTATATATATATATATATATATATATATATGGGGTTCTAAACAGATCTACTTTACTTGAATAAAGTAATATTCATTTTTAATAATTATTGAATTTTTATTTAAAAGATAAAATTTAAACCTTACTTTTGCCTCATTATATATATGGGTCTTCTTTTTTGTGAAAGCATTATAATGGGTTCATTTAGTGTGCAGGATCGTATTAACCTGTATTGTACTAGCTTGTACTATACTAGTCTGCATTATATTAGTTTGTGTTATAATAATGTTGTATAATGTTTAGGGCTGAATATACTGTACTATAATTTTCTGTAAAAAAAAATTATTTTAACCAAAAAAAATGGTAAATTGATTTTTTTTTTATTATTTTTTTAAGAAATAACTACCTTGTTTAAAATAGATTAAACTGATATTTTTTTATAATTGTTCAAATAATTATATTAATTACACTACCCATAATATAATTTTGATTATTAATTATGATAATAGTTACATTATCCAAAATTATATAATATTTAAAGAAGTTATACAAAATCAAAAAGTTTAACCTTATCTAAAGTATTAATTATCAATAATATATTAAATTGAGCTTTGATTATTTTTTACGATAACATTACATTATTAAAATAATATAATATTACAAAAATTAAGAAAAAATATTGGAAAATAAAAATTAGTCTCTACTTTCCAACTCACCATCGCAAAGAAAGAGGGGAAAAAAAAAGTATTAGTGGAAAAAAAAAAAAAAAAGGGCATTAGTAATAAAGTTTCAAATATAAGATGGCAAAGTAAAAAATAAAAAAAGAAGATGTTCTATTTATATAAATATAATATGCAATTTTCATTATTGGTAAATAAAAAAAGAAGCAGCTTTTTAGACCCAAAAAAAAAAAAAAAAATTGCATTAAGATGTTCAAATGTACAAAAAGGGCCCTTTGGGTTATACAGTGCAAGTTAAACCCAACTCTTTCTTGGGTTTATAGGCGTGGCATAAGATGTATAAATAGGTGGGGTCCACAAAGTAAACAACAATAAATGTCATTAAATTTTGTTGGTGCATTCATGCTATAAGTAGTTGTGTTCATGCAGATAGTATTTATTATTGTTTTTGCATAAAAGAGGAGGGAGACCTAGAACTAAGTAGAAAAAGAAAAGAAAAAAAAAATGGCTATAGATCATGAGATGAAGGTTGAAATTATTCACAGAGCAACAATAAAACCATCTTCTCCAACCCCCTTTCACCTCAGAGATTTTGATCTGTCCATTATTGATCAGATTGCTCCAGTTATGTACATCCCACTGATTCTTTTCTATCCCAATACTGCCAATGGTAATGTCAACATTATTACTGCTGAAAGATCAAAGCATCTGAGAAAATCTTTGTCAGAAACCCTCACTCATTTCTACCCATTGGCTGGAAGAATCATGAGAATCAATAATCCTTACATCGAGTGTAACGACGAGGGAGCACAATTGGTCGAAGCTAGAATCAACTGTTCATTATCAGAGTTCTTGGCAAAACCAGATCCTCAGATGCTGAGGAAGTTCCTTCCAACTGCTGTTGAATGCAAAGAAATATCGAAAATTAAGTGGTTGCTTCTTGTACAAGAAACCTTCTTTCAGTGTGGTGGAATGGCGATTGGGTTGTGCCTTTCCCATAAGTTTGCTGATGCATCCACCTTAGCCACATTCATCAACACCTGGGCTGGAATTTCCCGCGGCTCTGTCAACAGTTTTGTGCTTCCTGAATTTGGAGCTTCATCACTTTTACCACCTCTAGATTGCTCAGAAGCACAGCAGCTTGATCTTCCGGTCATTCAATTAGTGCCAGAAAAATCATGTGAAACAAGAAGGTAAAGTTATAATCCTAGGTTTTGATATACCAAATTTTGTTATTGTTAGCTTAAAGAATTTGTACTACACATCTTAGTTGTGATGAAAAGCATTTTCCATTCAAGTTTTCTGTTCACCTGCTATATTGATTCATCTCTATTAATTAATTTATTTATTTGTTATAACATAAGACGTCTAATTCACACTTCAATTTCTCAACAGATATGTGTTTGATGCCGCTAATATTGCAGCTCTACGGTCTAGAGCGGCCAGTCTAGCCGTGGAGAAACCTACAAGGGTTGAAGCAGTGTCTGCACTAATTTGGAAATGTACAATGGAGGCAACAAGATCAAACAATACCAGTGACTTTTCTTCTCCGCGGCGTTCTTCATGGTGCCACAACGTCAACATGCGCCACAGGGTTGAGCCGCGCTTGCCTGATAACCTTGTTGGGAATCTGGTGGGTTACTTTGTTGAAAAAGCAGAAGAAAGCGAAGTTGTTGATCTGCAAAACTTGGTTGCTAAGATGAGGAAAGCAATAGAAAAAGTTAACAAGAGTTATGGTGAAGGAATTGATCTTGAAGAGGCATTAGATGTAGTCCGAGAGTATGCAAATCTGCTCAAAAGTGACGAAATAGATAATTACAACTGCACCAGTTGGTGTAGATTCCCATATTATGATGCAGATTTTGGATGGGGAAAGCCTGTATGGGTGAGTATTTCTGGTGTGACATTCAGAAATATGGTTTTCTTAATGGATTCAAGAGATGGAGATGGAATAGAAGCATGGTTGACGTTAAAAGAAAAAGAAATGGCCTTAGTTGGATCCAACAAGGAGCTTCTTGCTTTTGCTTCTCCCAACCCAAGTATCATTTATAATTAGTTATTGGAATTTCAATTGTATAACTTATATATATATTCTACCTTCGGCAGAGTATATATATTAGTTTGTTTGTTTTATTTGAATTTCAGCTGAGTTTATTGAATACCTATAAGCATATATTTGATTTATGTAATAAATTTAGAAATAAAATACCTAGATCATATATTTAGTTTTTCTTATGTTTAGTAAATTTTTAATTTGTAATTGCTATTATATAGAAATAGATATATCTTTATCTGAAAAAATAATAATTACTTTTTAAAGCCCTAAAATTTTTATTCTTATACCATATTTAGATTTATACTTATTATCAAATATTAAAAATATATAAATAAATATAGAATAGTAACGAAACTTTGGGTGGTTTGATTATAAAACCTTAACTCCAAAACCAAAATGATTCGAATTTATGAGTAAATTAGAAGGGAAAAAAAAGGAAATCAATATGGACCAAATTTTGGATTTTCAATTTTAATGGGTTTGTGTGTTCAATGTCAATCCCATATAAATCCATGAACGTTCAATCCTGTTAGGTGGATTTTTAAGGTGAGAATATTATTATTATTATTTTTCATTATTACAATTAGGAGGAAGGGATTTTTCATCTAGATCAAGAATTGAATTTTGAACTTGAAAATGTTTTTAATAAAATTATTTTTTTGTTTTTAGAATTTAAAAATTAAATTAAAAAATTCAAAATAATAAACAAAGCATTTTAGTATTATAACATTTATTTAATTGCAAAAATATCAATTTTAAAGCGTTTAACAAATTTAGCATGGTTCACACGCTAAAATTAATTAATTTATTAGATTTTATTAAATTACTACATATTAAATATGATATATCAACCATCTCTAGATTATCATCTTCATATCATATGCAATTTTGTCAAATCTAATATTTATTAGTCATGCACGGATTGTACCATGTCTGGTCTATTTTGGTTTCTTCCCATTATTTCTTATACAGTGATGCAGGTGCATAGCCAAGTTTCTTCTTTTATTATTATTTTTGAAAAAGAAAATATAATTTATAATTAATTAATTATTTATTTATTTTTATTTTTATTAAAAAAATCAGTCTGAAAAAATATGGACGTTTATAATCTCGTGAGCAAATTTTTAAAGAAAATATATTTCTTCATACCCCTATTAATACTACTAATACAATTTATAATGGAAATACAAGAACAAAATAAATTAATGTACTTTTTGGGAAATATTTAACTTTTTTTTTATATTTAGGAAAAAATTCATTTACATCTTTTAGATTTTTCCATAACGTTACTTAAATTTTATGTTTTTGAAAAATTATTATTTATTTCTTTTTTCTTTTCTAAAAATGTCAAAAGGGACTTATCTGTCAATTTTATTAATATGTATTAGTTAATTTTAAAAATTAAAGACCAAAAGCTATTAAAAATTAATATTTTATAATTGAATAACATTACAAAAATACAATTTTTAGCATTTAACTTTGAATTTAATTGGTAACAGAACTGGAGCGATATATATACACACGCAAATAAGATCAATTATTATGCATCTTTCTATTTGTTTTTTTGGTGGTGAATTATTTAGTTTTCTATTTGATATATGTAGATAGCGTCATTCATTATTGTTCAGGCCTCCAGCAGCCAGTACAATGAAAAGAATAGAACTGGAGCGGTAGCTTTTGAGAGATATAAATGCAAATTAATAAGATCAATTATTATTTTGGCTTTGAAGTTTAAAATATGTAGAAGGCTGCATTAATTGTTGTACTGGTCTCCACCAGCTAGTACAATGAAAACAATAAAACTGGAGCGGTTGCTTCGGAGAGATATAAATGCAAATAAAATCAATTACCATTTAGCTTTGAAGTTTGGTACATGTATGATAGCCAGGGCTGTAGCCAGGCGAAGCGGCTAATAGTAAAAAAATAAAAAAATAAAAAAATAAAAATGAAATTAAATTGTATGTATTTGGAAGAAGTATGGTTGTTAAAATTAGGGTAAAAGGTTATAAAGTTACAAACTATTTAAAATAATGTTTTAAAATTACGAAATTAATTGAAATATCTATAAGGAATATTAATAAAAGTTTATTAAAATAAATAATATTATGTTAAAAAAGTTTCAAAATGGGCATAAAATAGGGACTGAAAAAAAAAAATATTTTAAGACAACCATCTGAGATTATAAAAGCTAAATAGATGAAAGACAAAACAACAAATATATAACAAATAATTATTTTTCCCAAGGCAGGGAGGCCATAGACCCAAGGCCAATGTGGATCCGCCTTGTAGATAGCTACATTAACTATTGTATTGATCGCCGGCAGCCACCGGCCTAGCAAAATGAAAACAATAGAACTGGATCGGTAGCTTTAGCGATATATATATATATATATATATACAGTCCGTCTATGATGCGGACGGTTCTCACGCGGACTACACAGTATTGGTGACGGTTTTTCATAGTATTGGTAACGATTTTCTAAGAAATCGTCATTAATACTATGAAAAACCATCACTAATACTGCGATCCTTATACAGACCGTCCTCACCATAGAATTTCCATATATATATATATATAGACAGCTTTAAAGTTTGGTATATTAGACAGCCACGTTAATCACATATATATATATATATATATATATATATATATGAATTCTTATTTCAAAACCTTACCCACAGATAACCATTAAAACCTTTTAGCTTTTTGAATATTTTAATAATTGAGATTTAAAAATTTATTTAAAATTAATTAATTTGTTATCTATTATTATTTTAATATTTTTGAACAGCAAAAAAAAAATTTTTAATATTTTACTAGATTAGTCTAATTTATTAATATATTATTAAATCTCACCCTTTAAACTACTAGAAAATGACCTAATAAGAAGATGTTGTCTAGAAAAATAATTATATAATATATATATATATATATAATTCATTCCCACCACTGTAATAATATTTACACTTAAAAAAATAATAAACTTTATAATAAATTATTTTTGAAACAGTATAATAGTAAAGTCATCATTTTTTGAAACTTATTCCAAATTTGAATTTTCCTCTATACATTTAATATCAAAAAATAATAACACCAACATTTCTTATAATATAATACAGATAGTATATAAATAACAATAATTAAAATAAATAATAAAGACATTTCTTATAATATAATCAGCAGATATGTGTTTGATGCTGCTAACATTGCAGCTCTACGGTCTAGAGTAGCCAGTCTAGCCGTGGAGAAACCTACAGGGGTTGAAGTGCACTAATTTGGAAATGTACAATAGAGGCAACGAGATCAAACAATACCAGCGCCTTTTCTTCTTCGAGGCGTCCTTCGTGGTGTCAAAACATCAACATGTGCCAAAGGGTTGAGCCGCGCTTGCCTGACGAGAAAAATATAAATCAAATGAAAGTTTATTTTTTATTAGTTTAAATTTTTAAATCAATGATAATTCAACATGATATTAGAATCAGAAATCCAAAAAATTATGAGTTCAAAATTCCGCAACTCCATTCAAAATAAATAAATTAATTAAAAACATTTGTAAGGATATAAAAAGAAACTCAAAAGAGATGGACCTATATTTGAGAGGGAATGTTAAAGAAAAATATAAATTAAATGAAAATCTATTTTTCATTAACTTAAACTTTTGGAATAAATAGTAATTTGACATCGATAACTTTGTTGAGAATCTGATGGGTTACTTTGTTGAAAAAGCAGAAGAAACCGAAGTTGTTTGAAATGCAAAACTTGGTTGCTAAGATGAGGAAAGCACCTAAAAAAGTTGACAAGAGTTATGGTGAAGGAATTGATCTTGAAGAGGCATCAATGAATGAAGTCCAACAGTATGCAAATCTGCTCAAAAATGATGAAATAGATAATTACAACTGCACCAGTTGGTGTAGATTCCCATTTTATGATGCACATTTTGGATGGGGAACGCCTGTATGGGTGAGTGTTTCTGGTGTGACATTCAGAAATATGGTTTTCTTGATGGATTCAAGAGATGAGGATGGAATAGAAGCATGGTTGATATTAAAAGAAAAAGATATGGCCTTAGTTGGATCCAACAAGGAGCTTCTTGCTTTTGCTTCTCCCAATCCAAGTATCATTTATAATTAGTTATTTTGGAATTTTAATTGTATAACTTTTATGTATATATATATAGTACATATATTAGTTTATTTGTTTTATTTGCATTTCAGCTGATTTTATTGAATAGATCCTCCAAGCACATATTTGGTTTCTGTAATAAATTTAGAAATAAAATACATATTTTGATATATTTAGTTTTTCTTATGTTTAATAATTTTTAAATTTGATAATAGATATTCTATAAAAATAAAAATAGATATACCTTTATTTAAAAAAATAATAATTCATTTTTAAAATTTCAGAATTCTTATTCTTATCATATTTAAATTTATGTTTATTATCACATACTAAAAATATATAAATAAATATAAATTTTGACTGTTAATTAATTTTTACTAAATTTAAACATTTTTTGATAAAAATATTTATAAAGACTAAATTTTGATTTTAAATCAATATTTTTACTAAATGTATTAAAAGAAATTATTTTTTGTTTTGCATTTTTAATTCCTATAAATAGCTATTCTTGGTTTAAAAAAATGGTTATTCTATATATCAAACATAAGCTTTGGTATTCTAGAGAATGGTGACAAAATTTAGGTGGTTTGATTATAAAAAGTTAACTCCAAAACCAAAATGATTCAAATTTCATGAGTAAATTAGAAGGGCAAAAATAGGAAATCAATATGGACGAAATTTTGGATTTTCAGTTTTAAGGGGTTTGCGTGTTCAATGTCAAAACCCATATAAATCCATGAACGGTCAATCCTATTAGGTGGGCTTTTAAGGTGAAGAATATTATTATTATTATTTTTCATTCCTACAATTAGGAGGGAGGGATTTTTTATCTAGATCAAGAATTGAATTTAAAATATTTTAATATTACAAAATTTTACATGTTTAATAAATTTATCGTATTTCACATGTTATAATTAATTAGCTTATTAAATTTTATTGGATGGTATTAATATATATTCAATATGATATTACTTATGTATATTATCATGCTCATATCATATGAAATTTTTTCAGATCTAATATTTATTAGTCATGCACGGATTGTACCATATCTGCTCTATTTTGGTTTCTTTCCATAAACTCTTATACAGTGATGCAGGTGCATAGCCAAGTTTCTTCTTTTAGTATTATTTTTGAAAAAGAAAATATAATTATATTTAATTAATTAATAAATTTTAATTTTATTAAAAAAATCAGTCTACATGGAACTATGTAAGTTTATAATCTGGTAAGCAAATTTTTAAAGTAAATATAATTTTTTCATACCCCTATTAATACTATTAATACAATTTATAATGGAAATACAAGAACAAAATAAATTAATGTACTTCTTGGCACATATTTAATTATTTTGTTTTTATTTAGGAAAATTTTCATTTACATCTTTTAGATTTTACCATAATATTATTTAAATCCTATGTTTTTGAAAAATCATTATTTATTTTTTTTTTCTTTTAAAAAAATATCAAAAGTGACTTATCTGTCAATTTTTTAAAATTTTTATTAGTTAATTTAAAAAATTTATTAAAAATCAATATTTTATAATTGAATAACATTACAAAAATACAATTTTAACATTTAACTTTTAATTAATTAATAAAAATCGACAAAAATTAATAGAAAAACCACCATTAATATTTTTTAAAAACAAAAAAGAAAAAAGATAATTAATTTTTTTTAAAAGAAATATGAGATTTAAGTGACATTCTAGCAAAATTGAAAAGGTATACTTTTTTATTTATTAACAATTATTTCTCATAACTATTATATATTTTTTTTCCTTATACAGAACTATAATAATAATGTGTTTTAATTTTATTACGTACTAATAATCACTTTTGAAATTATTAAATTACTTTAAAATGCCATATCGAGACGCCAACTTAATCGTTACATTTTGAATTGGATCAAATTTGTCAGTAGACAAACATTCCCACTTTAATTTAATAATATTTCCAAAAACAATATTTTATTAAATTAATAAGATAAAGATTTATGTATGAATGTGTCAAAGTGGAATGTTTTCCTTCTCCGTATTAAAATGTTGGTCTTCAGCAGCCAGTACAATGGAAAGTCGAAAACAACAGAACTGAAGCTATATATATACACACGCAAATAAGATCAATTATTATGTAGCTTTCTATTTTTTTTTTTGGTGGTGAATTATTTAGCTTTCTACTTGACATATGTAGATAGCGTCATTCATTATTGTTCAGGCCTCCAGCAGCCAGTACAATGAAAATAATAGAACTGGAGCGGTAGCTTTTGAGAGATATAAATGCAAATAAGATCAATTATTATTTTGTTCAAGCAAAAAATCAAAAAGCAAAAAGATCAATTCTTATTTTGGCTTTTGAATTTTAAAACATGTAGATGGATACATTAATTATTGTACTGGTCTCCGTACAATTAAAAACAATAAAACTGGAGCGGTAGCTGTGGAGACATATAAATGCAAATAAGAATAATTACCATTTAGCTTTAAAGTTTGGTACATGTATGATAGCCAGTGGTGGAGCCAGGTGAAGGGGACAATAGTAAAAAATAAATAAATAAAAATGAAGATTGTATGTACTTGGAAGAAGTATGGTTGTTAAAATTATGGTAAAAGGTTATAAAAGTTACAAACTATTTAAAAGAATGTTTTAAAATTAAGAAATTAACTGAAATATCTATGAGGAATATTAATAAAAATTTATTAAAATAAATAATATTGTATTAAAAAAAAGTTTCAAAATGTGCATAAAATAGGGACTTAAAAAATAAATTATTTTAAGATAACCATACAAGATTATAAAAGGTAAATAGATGAAAAACAAAATAACAAATATATAACAAATAAATTTTCTTTTTTTTTTTTTTTTTCCCCAAAGGCAGGGAGGCCATAGCCCCAAGGCCAATGTGGATCCGCCCCTGTAGATAGCCACATTAACTATTGTATTGGTCGTCGGCAGCCACTGGCCCAGCAAAATGAAAACAATAGAACTGGAACAGTAGCTTTAGCTATATATATATATATATATATTTATATATTATTTAGCTTTGAATTTTGGCATACATAGACATCTACGTTAATAATATATATATATATATATATATATATATATATGAATTCTTATTTCAAAACATTACTACTGGATAACCATTAAAACCTTCTTTATTAGTTTTTTGAATATATTAATAATTGAGATTTAAAAATATATTTAAAAATAAATAAATTTGTTATTTTTTATAATTTTAATATTTTACTAGATCCATTCAATTTATTAATATATTAATAAATCTCACCTCTTAAACTATTAGAAAACGTCCTAATAACAAGATGTCCTCTAGAAAAATAATTATCATATTTATATATATATATATATATATATATATATATATATATATATATATATATATGTGTGTGTATATAATTCATTCCCACCATGCTAATATATTTGCACTTAAAAATATAATAAACTCTATAACAAATTATTTTCGAAACAATATAATAGCAAAGTCATTATTTTTTGGAATGATTTCAAATTCAAATTTTCATCTATACATTTAATATTAAAAAATAATAATAACAACATTTCTTGTAATATAATATAGATAGCATATAAATAATAATAATTAAAACAAATAATAAAGACATTTCTGATAATATAATAATATATAGTGGTTACAAATAAATATGTAATTAGGCCTAATAAAATTTTATATAGCGGAATAACACGACACAAACGGCATAATAATTTATGAACTCTAATTAACGATTTGGGTCTAAATTAGTAACATCCAATAAACACTCCTAAAATTAGAAAAAGAAAATGTAGAAAATTTTGATTTCGATTTTAATGGGCTTGTATGTTAAATTCAGCAGCCCACATTAAGCCCATGAATGTTCAACCCATATAAGGTGGTTCTTTATTGTGAGAATATGATTTTATCCAAAATTGCTAATAAACAACTTGAAAATTATATTTTATATGTTATTTCTAAAAATTTGAAATATTAATTTTTGTCATCTTCACAAAATTTAAATTACTATATTATATATATTAACAGACAAATTGATCAAGATTTTTTTATTTTGGGTAAATAAAAAGTTGACCTAGATTGGTTAATCAATGCTTGGCTCTATATGTACGTATTTTTTCTCTTGTTTGGTTTGTTTTTGTTAAAAATTTGGAACGAATAAAAAATTATTTATGAAAAATTATGACTGTTGATGAAACTTATAATGACGGTTCTCTCTTAACAACTGTTTTGTTTCCATATATCTATGTATTTTCTCCCAATTAGCATATATTTTCAAACCATCATGTCCTTTTCAATCGTTGTATCTCTTTATCATATTTTCTCTTCTGAATTTTTATGTCTCTTAGCGTTGTCTTTTTGAGTTCTATAAATAAATTCTAGGATTGTTGTTCATGGTACTCAGAAAAACCGATTAAGAAAGTGTGTGTATAAAGAGAGAATTCAAACATTGTTTCTGGTTTGTTGTTCTTTGGATTTTCAATTCTATTATTCAAAAAATGATCGTTATATCCTAAAAGGCAATAGCTGTAAAACTATGAGCACAATGACAAAGTGAATATTATTTTTTAAAAAAAAATTAAACTCTTGCTTGGATCAAATTATAAAGATTAACCTTCTTAGAATCTTAATTCTAATACAATACTCTTCTTCTTTTATTTCATAATAATTGTTCAATTTGTTTGATATATTAATATACATATATATATTCATATTTATATTATTATTTGTATACATATATATATATATATAATTTTTTTTCTTATCAAGAATCATAGACAGATTTTCATTCAGATAACACCTATATTAAAAGGTTTGTATTGAACAAATATTTTTCAGAGATTCCGTGATAAAGAGACTCTCTATATACATATGTATATTTATCATATGAAAAAGTGACATATATTATATTAGCACCAGGAACGTGATCACATGGATCTGACACAGCCATTTGGCTTTATATGTTTGTTCTTTTGCACATCACTTTCTGAGAGTGGTTGATGACTTGGTATGAGTGGTCCGGGGCTTTTACCTTATAAAGCTACTTTGGGCTTTTATTGAGAGATTTATTTTGATTTCCCAATAATTTGTTTATTTTTGCAGAGTAGAAGATCTATACAGAGATTTCTAAGCAACAATGGCTGCAGAAACATTGAAGGTTGAAATCATTCACAAAGAAACTATCAAACCCTCTTCTTCAACTCCTCACCAACTTAGAACTCACAAGCTATGTCTTATTGATCAGTTTACTCCTGTTATGTATGTCCCACTGCTTCTCTTCTATCCCAATAATGATCTTGGCGACAATGGTGTTCCTGATGATCATTCAGAAAAAACCCAGAAACTTAAAAAAACTTTATCAGAAACTCTCACTCATTTTTATCCATTAGCTGGAAGAATCAGAAATTCCGATTCCATAGAGTGTAATGATAATGGGGTTGAATTTGTGGAGGCCAAAATCAATTTTCCATTGACAAAGATCTTGGAAAAACCAGATGCCCAATTTCTGAGACAATTTCTTGCAGTTGTGCCAGAGAGCAAAGAAGAAGCAAGCAGAGGCCCTTTGCTTGTGGTCCAAGCAACCTTCTTCCAATGTGGTGCTACTGCCATTGGTATAAGCTTTTTACACAAGGTCATGGACATAGCCTCATTGACCATATTCATCAGAAGCTGGTCTGCAATAACTCTTGGTTTGGATCAGATTGTGGTTCCTGAATTCAGTGCTGCCTCGCTTCTCCCGCCTGCAGATTTCTCGAACTGTTTGGAGCCTCCGGTGGTGGAAATGGTTCAAGGAAAGTGTAGAACAAGGAGGCTAGTGTTTGATGCATCAAAGATTTCTGCTTTACAATGTAAAGCTGCAAGTGAGAGTGTGAAAAATCCAACAAGAGTTGAAGCTGTTTCTGCATTCCTTTGGAAATCTGCAATGGAAGCTTCATCATCTCCATCATCATCATCAAAGGGTAATTATCCAAGCAGGCATTCTTTGTTTTATCAGACGGTTAACATTCGTCCGAGGACTAATCCTCCATTGCCAGAGAACCTTGTTGGGAATCTCTTGGAGATCTTTCCAGCAAAGACAGATAATAGAAGTGGATCTGATCTGAAAGACTTGGTTGCAAAGCTGAGGAAAGGAATGGAAGAAGTTAAAGAAAATTATGCCAAAGGAATTGATGTGGAAGAGATTAAGAAAGCACTTGAAGGTTTTGGAAGCCAATTGGTAGAAAACAATTATGAAACTGATGAATATAGTTTCAGCAGTTGGTGTAGGTTTCCATTTTATGAGATTGATTTTGGATGGGGAAAACCAATATGGGTGAGTAGTTGCAGTATGGGATTCAAGAATTTCATTGTTCTAATGGACAGCAGAGATGGTGATGGAATAGAAGCTTGGTTGATTCTTGAAGAAAAAGACATGGAATTTGTTGAAAGAAACCAGGAATTGCTTGCTTTTGCTGCCTTGGATCCAAGTGTTATTTAGTCACATGTATTTCAGTAATATTCGTTTTTTTTTTTTTTTTTTCTTCCTGTAATTTGTTTCTGATTATGAGGAAAAGTTGAACAACAAATATGCAAATAAAAAGAAAAATATTATGCATCTAGTTTTGTCTGTGTCTAAAATAATTTTTGGTGTCCTAGAGAATGGTAACAAAACCGTGGGGTGTATTGATGATAAAATGTAAACTCCTAGGCCAAAATGACAATTTTCTGGAGTGACTTCGAAGGGCAAAAATAGGAAATCAATATTGGATTTTCAGTTTTAATGGGTTTGTATGCTAAACGTCCAAGCCCAAATGAAGCCCATGAATGTCCAACCCTATAAGGTGGGTTTTTAAGTTGTAAACATAATCTAATGCCAAATTGCCAATAAAATTATTAGAAGTGGATATTTAATGTGTACAGTGTCCGCAAATCATTTTGGCATCGAAGCCATAGATCAGCCAGTTGCTTAAAACTTTTTGAAAACAGTGCTAATTTAACACTGAATTCTACTACTTAAAAAAAAAAAAAAAATTGAAATCTACCGTGAAAATTTGATTTTTTATTTTTTCGCTAAGAAAATAAAAAATGAAATTAAGAACAAAAGAAATTACAAGATGCATCTTTAAAACTTCTAGATGCAAATTCTCCTTCAATGGATACCAATTTAATTAAATTGATTGAAGCCTTCTAATTCCTCCAAATATTATAGAAAACAAAATAAGATGAGATTACACTCATATGGATAGAGCGATTTGGTTTTTTCGATCAGTCTTTTACATTTTTGTTTTTTCCTTATACCATACCGAACTAATGGGCGAAACATAACCAAATCAAACCGACCATCATTGATTAAGTTCGATTTGGTCGTTTTGGAAATTGACCTCATGCTATATTATTTTATTATTTTTAATAATTTTTAAAAATATATTTTTTTAATAAATTTGAAGTTATTGTCATTAATCTTAAATTAAATAATTTAAAAACATAAAAATATATTAAAAATATAATTAATAATAATAATAGTATTAAAAAATTATGTATATGGCTGGGTTTGCTTTAGGTTGAAAATTGTCAAAATCAAACTAAAAAAGTTATAGGTTAAAAACTAAACTGAACTAAACCAATTTAATTAGGTTGGTTTGGTTTTGGTTTGATTGGTCCATTTCGCTTTCTCCAACCCTTGGTAGCCTTCCACGTACCCGATCCTACGAAAATATATATAAATTTGATAAACCTGCAATACTTATTGAGTAAATGCTACGGTCACTAATTTTGTCTATAACGCCGGTGATAACTCTTACATTTGGGTTCAAAATCTAATGCTAACATCCCTCTCTAAATTACTAATACATACATATATATATATATATATATATATATATATATATATATATATATATATATCTGATAGATTTGATTAATTAAATT
The DNA here is from genome assembly GCF_031755915.1 of Ziziphus jujuba. Classification (NCBI taxonomy): domain Eukaryota; kingdom Viridiplantae; phylum Streptophyta; class Magnoliopsida; order Rosales; family Rhamnaceae; genus Ziziphus; species Ziziphus jujuba. Next base: position 16,183,477 of record NC_083381.1, read on the forward strand.
AGTACCAGTTTTATTGGACTGATATTTAACTTTCAAATTGTTCACAAACACTCATAAGGTTTAGGTTTTTTTGATGTATGTGTTAAAATAAAAATATAAATAAAATGAAAGTTTATAATTTAAATTTTTGGGATTAGTAGTTAAACAATTTGATATCAAGACCAGATCTTCAAAAGGTTCTAAATTTAAAACTCTACAACTCTATCTAAATAATTAAAAACATATCTAAGGATCAAGAAAAAAACCACCTAAAGCATTGAAAACATATCTAAGGATCCAGAAAAAAACTCGGATCTACATGTGAGAAGGAATGTTAAATTGAAAAAAAAAAAAAAAAACAAAAAAAGGTTAAGATTGTTCAATTGTAGAGGTCGGAGTTAGGTGACGATTTTATCATCAAATTGACAATTTTGTCCCAAAAAAAAAAAATTAATACTACAACTCTTCTCTACTGTCGAATAATAATATCATAACATCTCGTCCCAATGTACGTCGAAAATATTTGCACGTAGACTGAGGTTGATCGTTGACCGATAGGATCAAAATTTTGACTTTTTGTTCTAGATGGAATTTTGCGTTGACCGAGACATCATTTCAAAGTACGTATCGTTCCAAGTTCATAGACTAGTAGCACGTCGAAATTAAAGCTGCCGTTTGAAAGTTATGAGCAAGGCAAGTTGTGGTCCAAGATGTCCAATGGTGCCAAGTTTGACTTTTTATTTATGTAGAATTTCAATTTGACTCTTATATGGTTGTAAAGTACTCATCGATACGAGTCTATAGACTAGTGGCACGCCTAATTTGAACACCCGGTTAAAAAGTTATGGACTCGTAAAGTTGTTCTGATGTAGTATTATTATTATTTTTAATTAAATGGTGTTATTGTGAAAAATGTACGCCATGTGTCAAGCCCTCAGCCTTTTCCATGAGTGCACAATAGCTCCCAAAGGATGGGCTCTTATTAGCTCAAACCCGTGTGTGAGCCATGCGACCGGAGAGAGAGAGAGAGAGAGAAAGAGAGAGAGAGAGAGAGAGAGGAGAGACCACCACCGGCCATCACTGATTTGCCATTTTCCTGCCACCCTTTCCGTACATGTGCCACCTCACCTTGAAGTCCATTTGAAAATCGGCTGGTCAGCCAGAAATCACGGCCAACCGACTGCCGATGCGCTCGGATCTGAGGTTTTTACGACGGCGGCACCGATAGCTTCAAACCCATATTTCCCCTCGATCTGGCCTCCGTTTGCCACACCATCGGTCCCATCCGTTCGCTCATCCTCCAATCTATATCTCCTTCAAAAATCACAACCAGTGGCCACCGGACGCGCCGCCGGTGGTGACGGGTTCCGATGACCACGGCGGCTCGTCGGGAAATCGACTTTCCGACGAGTTTCCAGTTGCACCGTCCATCCTTTCCCCACTAGTTTCGACCCCCTGAATCCATATCTGAGATCGGTTTCCTCCAACTCGCGGGGGTTTGTGAGATCCAACGATCCAAAATAGGACACCTTTCCGACAAGATTTCGGCCACCTCGGGACCGATTTTTGGAAAGTGAGACCAGATTCGTAATCCTCATTTTACAAGCTTCGATTGGGTATATTACTCGTAAATTTTGGTTGTCGTTTGTATTCGCTCCCCGGGTACCCATTTGGGAGTTACCCGATTAAAATATTAAAATAATTAGTTTTGTGTATTGTAGATATTTTAGGTGCACGTGTGGATAGTGGAGTTGATCCTGCAGAGGATCTCGATTGATACACGTGCTTGAGGTGAGTGACCCACCTTTAAAACTATTTTGGGGTGATTAATTATATTTCATTTGTGTTAATTTAATATTTAGAAAATATCCTCATGTGGTGGAATTTATTTATAACTGTGATAGATTGTATTATCAATTTCAGTGATTTCTTTTATATATATATATATATATATATATATATATGCTTATTGATGCTAAATGAAAGTTTGGTTTATTAAGAAATTCTTGATTATTATTATTATTGTGATTTAATTGAATTTATTACGCATGACCAAGGTGTTTTCATTTAATTAGTTGTATTTGGATTTGAATATTATTTCTGGGCATGATTCGATTTTAAATATTTCAAGAAAAATATTGATTTAAGTTTGGTGCTTTTAAATTATATAATTATGCTCTTGAAATATTATTTGATTGATTTTATGATTTGGAAAAAGTTATTTGTATAGTATTATTGGTGGATTTATGCTGGAGATATTAAAAAAAAAAATATAGGATTGTGAATTTGAAAAACTGTATGATTCCCACGGTGAGTTTTGGAAAAATTGTTATTTTTAAAATAATATGGTTATTTGTTTTAGATGTACTCAAAGAGTACTGGTGTTCTGTACTGTGTATGTGGATGAGCGCGCAAGTTATAATGTCTCTCGTGAGTTGCCATCGGACTGAGGGCATGCAAGTTTGATATTGGCCATAAGCCACCCCCCTCCATGGCTGGGATGACGGTTTAAGCAGCAGCGCTGTCGGGACGCCGAAGCGACCGTATGCAAGTTTCTCTCTTTAACCTTCCGCCAGACGGTGCTTGAGACGCTGGGTATCGTAGGGCATCACTAGTATATAGTGTGATGCGTTAAGTATTATTTTTCTTATATAAATTTCAAATCTTAAAGTTTTAAAATCGTATTTAAATTAAATGTATTTAATTTATTTTATCACCTATTTCCAATTAGTATTTTCTAAAATATAATTATTCATATGTTATGTCATTTATTTTAAATTAATATTTTTAAAATGCATCTTGTCATAATTTTATTATATAGATTGATTGAATATTTCAAAATGAATTTTATAATATTTTTTACCACTTATTTTACGTGATTATTTATAATTATTTAAATTATATTTTTGACACTGTTTATTTTAATTTATTAAATCAAATTTTATGAATTATATATTGAATTTTACTTTTATGTTATATTTTTTTAATGCAAGTATTTTAAATTATTTTATTATATTTTATTCGTATTTGGATTATTTAAATTTTTATTAAATTAATTATTCCTTGATTTTTGGGGCATAAAATATTGGGTTTTGCGAAAATGCTTTAAAAGAGAAACCTTTCCAACGAAGTGAATGGTGAGGGTTTTGAGAGAAAATATTATTTTTAATTAATTATTAGTTATTTACTTATTTATTCTTAATTATTCAAGTGTACTATGATTATCGTTATATAGGGTCACTCATTAAAATGATTAGCATCTCATATTTTTAAATATGTTCCCCTAGGTATAAGGATTGGTAGTCGTTCGTCCGGAGCAAGCTTGACCTTCGTTGTTGTCGTATTTCGAGGAGTTCTCTTTCTTTTCATTTATTTCTATTGTAATATTTTTTTCCATCCTTTGTTGTATAACTTTCATACTTAATTGTACCCTATGATGCTCTATATACTGTATTGGATATATTTTATTAAATACTGTATTAGTTCCTTGTTTAATTTATGGAAGTGCTGATTATTGTGGAATTAAATTGTAGTAAAGCGAAGGAATAAGACGGTATATATATAGAAGTATGTTTTCAATACAGGAAATTTGTAGTAAGTCCAACCCTTAGGAAAGATTCTGCCGGATTTTTCATTGGAAAGTCCGGTAGGATTGTCCTAAAATTAGGACTTATCTAGGGTTCCGGTGGGAATCTTGGACGAATTCTAACAGATATCATCTATAAATTATTACACCTCTGTATTTTTGGCACCAAAGAATCATAACCTTCACTTACATAAAAAGAATATCCGAAATTATTTAACATTTTATTAATCCATCTGATTATATACCCCAAAATTTACTAAAAAAATTTACTTACTCCAATAAAAAAAATTAAAAAAAAAACTATGGAGTTTAGATCACAAAAGAATTTTCCATTTTAAAGGTCCACGTTAGAATTTCAAAGCGAACCCTTAAAAAAAAAATATCCAGCAACACAACAATGGTACTCTCACAAAAAGTCCCTCTCTCTCTCTCTTGCCTTAGCCCTTCTTTTATCTCCAATTTTTTTTTTTTTTTTTGGGGGGTAGTCTCGCTGAACAACTTACAATCAGAGGCTATTTCACTTTTCTCTCTTCTCTTCCCCACCTCAACTTCATCCACAACTTCTTTATTTTCCTTGACTTCATCCACATAAACTTCTTATTTTCCTTCACAATTTTTTTTTTTTTATAGTCTAAAATTACAAAGGTTAGAATTTCTTTTTTTTTTAATTATTTTTTTATTTTTATTTTTTCTGTGGATCTGAATTGCAAAGGTTAGAAGCTGTGCTTGGGGGAATGAGAAGGAGTGAAAAACAAAAACAAAAACAAAAAAAAAAAGAAAAAAAAACGAAGTGACATAACGTGTATTTGGAAAAAAGAAACGCCCGTTAATGGTCTAGATTAAATTAATACAAGTATCAATTATTGAATGGAAGGAGTCAGCTGTGAGAACTCTCAGGAAGAATTAGAAATTTTTTCTCAAATGAGACCTATATATAAATTCAACCCCGTGCATTAAAGGCAAGAGTATGTGTGGGTGGGTGGGGGATACATTTACGAAATCTGACAAATTCAACCCGTGATTCATATTCCTATTGTGTCATGCTGGTGTAAAATTATTCAAGGCCTAGTATCTATTAGCCATATACCTGGCAATTCGTGTTCGTGGGTCGTGTTCATGTCAACCCGTTTAATAATCGTGTCAAAAATGCCTAACCCGAAGATGACCCATTTATTAATCGTGTCAGGTACCTAAAACACTAACCCGACCTGTTTATAAACAAGTCAACACGACACGACCTGTTAACACGATTATTTTAACGGGTCGTGTTGACCTATTAACCCGTTAACCTGAAATTGATCTATTAACCCGAAAACTAACATATTAACCCATTAACCCGAAAATTAACATATTAACCCAAAAAAAAATTTTATTTTTTTTTATTTTTATGTTTTTGTTTTATTAAAGATGTATTTTTTGTTTTTAAAAAATTAGTAATAGAAAATTATTTTTATAAAATTTTTAATTTATAATATTTTTTAGTTATTAAATATTATATTAGTGATAAAATATTAATTTAAAATTAAATTTAAATGGGTTGTAATAGGTGTATAATCGTGTCGGGTTGAAACTGACACGTTTAATAAATGGATCGTAACGGGTCAATTTCGAGTTAAACAGGTTAACCCGAAAATGACACGATTAATAATCGTGTTAAACGGGTTGACCCGATTATGACCCGAACCCATTTATAATAAATCCAAACCCATTTATTCCGTGTCGTTTTCAAGTCGTGTCGCCGTGTCATGATCCAAATTGCCAGGTCTAATTAGCCATGCACTGATTGAACCATGTCTACTCTATTTTTGTTTCTTTCTATCAATTCTTATGCAGTGATGGCAGGTGCATTGCCAAGTTTCTTCTTTTATTACTATTTTTGAAAAAGAAATACATATAAATATATATATATATTAATTAATTAATGAATTTTATTTTTAATTTTTATTACAAATATTAGTCTATATAGAGTTATGTAAGTTTATAAACTCCAAAGCAAAATTTTTAAAGAAAATATATTTCTTCATACCCTTTTAATACTACTAATACAATTTATAATGGAAATACAAATAACAAGATATAATAATGAACGAACGAGTTATACTTCTTAGCACATAATTGAACTATTTTGTTTTTATTTATTAGGTGTTTCTAACTATAACTATTATATATATATTTTTCTTATATAGAACTCTAATCATGTATTTTAATTTTACCACATACTAAATAATCACTTTTGAATTGTTTAAATTACTTTAATAAATACCATATTGAGATACAATTGAATCCTTAGATTCTGAGTTGGAACAAATTTATCGGCAGATATCTTCCCTCAAATTAATAAAGCTGCAGATATTTATTTGTCGACTTGGAATGCTTTCCTTTTCCATATTAAATGTTAAATGTTGACCTCCAGCAGCTAGTTTGTACAATGAAAACAATAGAAACCAAATCGGTAGCTTTAGAGACATATATGCAAATACAATGGGTCGCCATTAAGGATGCCCTAAGTAACACAAGCTAAGGATTGATGGGCAGAGTTAAAGACAGCCCTTGGATTGGAGATGATATGGATGGCTCAGATTTTTTTGACCTTTTTTAATTTTCTTCTATATATCATAAATCGGTTTTGGATTTTCAAGAAAAATTTTAACCAAAAAATTAATAAATCTATTAAAACTCAGACAAAATAAAAACCCATCCACAAAACACGATCAGAAAATGGAGTTCAATCTTTTCATGAACTTTGAGGCACTAGTAGTTTCTTTCATCTATCAGCTACTGTCCAAGAATTCAGCCACCATCTGGATTACATATTGGGACTTAGGTTTTCATAATTTGTCCTAGGCCCCTCTTAGAAGCCTCAACTGGTATCATGTGGTTATCATTTTTTTTGGTACAAAAGGCAAAATTTTTGTATAAGACCATCCTATCTTAGCTCTTTTATTTATTTATTTATTTTGGTTCTCTGTATCTCTCTCTATTGCTCTAGAGTAAATGAGGTTTACAAACAGATGTAGGATGAGGAAGCAGCCAGTCTAATAAAGGAAGAGGAAGAGCAGAAGAAACTAAGAGTATCTCCGATGGTTCTTTCTATTGGAGATTATATGGTATTGATTATGAAAAGTGTTTATGTTTATATGGCATTCTCTCTATTTAATAGATGATGTTTTAGATAATTTCTCTGCAATGGGTTCTATTTAAAATGTAATGTTAATTTGTAATTTTTTATTTTAAAATTATATCTAATTAAAAAAACTAAAAGCCTATGCAGGGGTTATTTTTCTTTTAACAAAAGTCAATAAAAAAAATAAAATGCTGACTCAACCTGTCTAACAGAGCTTCCAAGAGTAGACAGTGTCCTTCACAGCTTCTATTTCTTTTGTTGCCACATCAGTTTGATAAAACGAATGCACAGAACCATTGGAGAAGATTTTTTTAAAACTTTATCTATTTATCTGATGTGGCAAAAGATTTTTAAATAGATAGAGATCCATTGGAGATACTTTAAGTACTGAACTTGGAGATTTCCCGCCGTTTTCACCGCCCATCAGGGTTAGGATGGCTCCCTACAGGGGCTGGGGTTCTGGGTTATTGGTTCTTCCAAATCATTGTTTTGGGGATGGGTTTTTGATTTGTTAGAGTTTTTAATTGATTTTTTTGTTTTTTTTTTTCTAAAAAAAACTTTTTTGAAAATCAAAAACCCATATTTGATACAAAAGAAAATTAAGAAAGGCCAAAAAAAATTTGAGCCATTTATGTCATCTTAATCTGTTTTAAGGGCCCTCGTCAACGATGTCCACTAATCCTTAACTTTTATCCTTTTTGATAAGTCACTAATCCTTAACTTGTGTAACTTAGGGGCATTCTTAATGGAGACCTACTGTATGCAAACAAGATCAATTGTCCTTTAGCTGTGAAGTTGAAGTTGGTATATATAGACAGCTACATTACATTTATATACGTGAAGTCTCACATCAGTTGGAAAGAGGAACGAAGCATGACTTATAAGCGTGTTGATACATTTCCCTTGTAAACGCATTTTAAACCCGTGAGGGCTGGGTTGTAAGAGAATTTTCCAGGTCCAAAACGAACAATATCTACATGTGGATGGTCTGGGCTATCACAGATGGTATCAGAGTCGGACTCGGATCGGTGTGCCAGCGAGGACGCTAGGCCCCAAAGGGGGAAGATTGTGAAGTCCCACATCGGTTGGAAAGGGGAACGAAGCATGGCTTATAAGCGTGTGGATACCTTTCCCTTGTAGACGCATTTTAAACCCATGAGGATTGGGTTGTAAGAGGATTCCTTAGACCCAAAACAAACAATATCTACATGTGGATGGTCTAGGCTGTCACAATATATATATATATATATATATATATATATATATATATATATATATATATATAGTTTTAATATAGCAAGAGATTTACAGAAAAAAAAGGTTAAAAAAATAATATTTATGATCGTTAAATTTGTATGATCTGAATAATATGACGATCATGAATAATTGTTCTTCACAATCCCTCTTTATAAATTTTTTACTATATCAAACTAATATATATATATATATATATATATATATAATAATAATTCTTTATTTAAGAAAAGCTATTAAAACCTCCTTTATCGATCTTTAAAATACTTTAACAAATAAAATTTAAAAATGTATTTAAGATTAAATGAGTTCGTACTTTTCTATAATTTTAATATTTTAATAGACCTATTTAATTCACTAGCATATTATTAAATATCACCTTTTAATCTAATAAAAATGTGTTAATGGCAAGATGTCCTCTAGAATAATAATTATAAAATAATATATAAACAATCAAATTCATCTAAGATTCGCCTTATATATTTATGCTCACAATGGCTATATAGATAAGCAATAATATTGCCCTTAAAAAGATAGCAATAATGCTAGGTTTATCAAAATATTCATAAAATTTATTTACTAAATGATGTGATAAGTAATGCAGCAACTTTGAATTAATTTATTTTTTAATTCACTTATCAAGTTAAGGGTTTAATTTTTTATATTTAAATTATACGAATATACCAATTAATAATATTTTAATATGTGTTGTTTAGTAAATAAATTTTGTTAATATTTTGACACCTATAACATTATTGAAAAAATAAGAAAATATTTTTGGAACAACCAATAGCAAAGGCATATTTTTTTGTAACTTATTTTGAATTCATATTTTCATATACACATTCAAATATCAAATAATAATAATAAAAACATTTCTTACAATATAAAACAGATAATAATAACATTTCTTATAATAATAAATAATAATTATTAAAAAATAATAATAGCAATATTTCTTCTAATATAATTAAATATGTATAGTTTGGTACATAAGGATACAAATCAAATCAATATACAATGCGTGTTTTGTGCACAAGGAGAAGCACAACCAAGCAAGACTAGGAGTGAGGGAAAGAAAATGGCTATTACTATCATGAAGCTGGAAATCATTAACAGAGAAACAACAAAGCCATCTTCTCCAACTCCAAACCACCTTCTTTATTTCCTCCTCTACCAATATCTTAAGTCCCAAGTAGCTAGACATGGTGTAATTTTCTTTTAAATGTCTTCTAAGGAGAAAAAATTGACTCCAGTCAGTGATACTGACACCCCTTTAGATTTATGTGATTGCAAAATTCAGAGACTCAAATTTCCCTTTCATGGATTTTTTTTTTTTCTTTTTTCATGCTCTGGTCTTTTCTTTCTCCTTAAATTATTAGATATGATCTTTAGCGGTGTATATGAGAATTCTATCCATATTAGATATAGATCAATTAAAATTGGTAATTGAAATATATCCTCCTTGAAAAGTGTGTAATTTCATTAACTAATTGATTCGTTTTTTATAACAATGTATGATTGGATTTTACAGTACCTTTTCCTGCAAGAGAAAAGCAATTTTTTTTTTTTTCCATACACTTGTCAGCATTTCAAGCTTTTTTATTTTATTTTTTATGATCAAACCTGAAACAAGGTCAAGATGGATGCGAAATCAATAATCAACCGGAAAACAATTCACAAAAGTGAAGCAGGGAAAAATAGTTCAATACCCGGACAAAACTAGAAAAACATTCGGATAGTAAAACATAGAGCTATATCAAACCAATAATAATATATCGGAAAGCAAAACAGAGAGCTATAAGGGAATAAGAAAACCCAGAAAATCAACCACCAACAGAGATTAAATCCCACAGAAATCAGGGTGTAAAAGAACAGTGCCATCAAACTTCATCAGCAAAATGATTAAACGATCAATATTTTAAAGAAGAAAACAGATAAAGTAAAAGAATCAAGAAGTATACCCGAATGAAATGTTACAAAATTATAGAACTATACATTAAGAATTAGCAAATAATCATGTTTATAAATATATATACAGATTTGTACACATGAATATACATAAACAAATAACAAATATTAAAATACAGATTAAATATATAAATAAAAAATATGTACAAAAATTATATTAGAATTTCTAGAACCTGTATGTATGAGATTGAATGATTGATCTGAGATCTGTGTGATATCAAAATCTTTTTAAGAAGAATTTCGCTCCACCAGCGTAGATGGTTATATGACATTCGTCTTCTAGTATACAATAGATTGACTTAGATTTTGGACATGGCATCATCAAAATCTTCCACTGCAAACTATATGTACTTAAGTTTTACCTCACTTACAGTATGCACATCGTGCAAACTAACAGCAAAGCTGTCAGGACCCATCCAAAATTTCTCACCGGAACCCTAGACAAGCCCTGATCCCAGGAAAACCCTATCGGATCCTCCAATGGAAAATCCGGCAGAACCTCCCCTAAGGGTTGGACTTACCACAAATTTCCTGTACTGAAAATACACTTCTATAAACACCACCTTATTCCTCCCATCTTATTATAATTTGTTTCCACAAATTTACAGCACTCCAAAATAATAACAGGGAATCAGTAAGCAATTAAACAATATCTGTCCAATCCGTATACAGAGCATCATACAAATAATTATGAAATTAATACAATGACAAATGAAGCAATACAAGATGAAAAGGAAAAAGGGAGGAAATGCTTCTTGGACTTTCGGCAATGAACTGAGACGTCGGGCTCACCCCAGACGATCAACGTCTCCCAATCTTTGTATCTAGGAGAACGGAATTTAGAAATATGATATGCTAATCATCTCAATGAGTGACCCTATTTACTATACAATTATAATAGTAATAATAATTATAGTACACTTGATTAATTAAGAATAAATAAATAAATAATAATTAATTGGATATAATATTTTTTCTCAAAACCCTCACCATTCACTCCGTTAGAAAAGTTCCCCTTTTAAAACATTTTCGCAAAACCCAATATTTTATACCCCAAAAATCAAGGAATAATTAATTTAATAAAAATTTAAATAATCCAAATTTATAATGAAATAAATTGAAATAAAATAACTTATAACAATTATTAAATAATTAATGCATGTCATAACAATTAATACCGAAATATTAATAAAACTCACATTAAAACAATTCATGAAATAATTAAATAATTAAAATAAATCAATTTATTGAATAATTAAGCAAAGAAAAAAATTAAATCAAATTAAAACCTCCATTTGAAATAATTAATAAAAAAAATAACATTAAATATATTCTTAATTTAAATACAATCTCAAAATATTTATTTTGAAATCCATATTCTGAAAACTATTTTATGCACCCACTATATACCAGTGGCGCCAACGGTACCTAGCGTCCCGAGCACCTCCAAACAGGAGGTTAAAGAGAGAAACCGGCATACGGTCGCGTGGCATCCCACTGCGCCGCTGCAAATAAGCGTCCCAGCCATGGAGGGGCGGCCTACCCTCATCTGATGGCAACCATAGGACAACCTCATAAATCACCTGCGCGCTACTCACACCCACCTGCACGCTACTCACACCCACCTGCGGGTTAATCATATCCATGTGCGCACTAATCACATCCATATACACAAAACACCGGTACATGTATGGTGCATCTAAAAACTCGTAAATCATAAATCAATATTTTTTAAAATTTCAAAATTTCATAAATATCATCGGGTTTATTCCACCCAATTAAACTCGTAATTTCTACATTCTCTTTTAAATCATCATTATAAATCCATCAAGTTCAAATCCATCAATTTGAATATACAAATTTTTCAATGGCATAAGGTCAAGCCATTAATATTTCAATGCATAAATATTTTTTGAAACATAATAATTTAAATCCATATTTTTCTCAAATTCTCAAAAATTAATTTAAATCAATAATATGAAAACCATATAAATTCCATATATAATTAATTCATATAATTGTGCACAATAATTGAATAATAACCATAGCAATAATTAAAATAAATCAAAACTACAATTTTTTTAAATTCCCAAATATATTCTTTTGGCACCAAAACATATATTAAAAATATTATAAATTGGCAATACAATTCTAGATAGAAATTCTCATAATATTGAACACATAAACATATTTTTGAAATATTCAATTATGAAATATTCCAACAAATTAATTTAATAATTAATAATTTCAATTTCAATTCCATAAAATTCTTTAGATCAAAATATTTTTTAATATATAAATATTTTGATTTACTGAATTGAGCATCAAATTTCCAAATATAAATCTACTAAATATTTATCACATAGAATATCAATTTCAAATATTCAATTAATACAAATTATTCAAAAATTTTATTCCCGAAATTAGTTTGAAGGTGGGTCACTCACCTCGAGCACGTAATTAACCCAAGATCTTCCATGGGATAAATTCCACGATGCACATGTGATCCTAGAACAACAATATTACACAACTCAAATAAATTAATATTTTATTCGGATAAATAATACCCGGTACCCGGGGGGGCTAACACAAACGACAACCAAAATTTACAAGTAATATACCGAATCGAAGCTTGTGAAACGAGGATTACGAATCTGATCTTACTTCCCGGAGATCGGACCCGAGGTGACAGGAATCTCTCCGGAAAGCTCTCGGATTTTAGGCCTTCGATTCTCACAATCCGTTAAGAATTGAGGAAAGTGGACACCGGATTTGGGTTCAAAGGGTTGGAATTAGTGGGAATGGATAGGCGGTACAACTGGAAACTCGACGGAAAGTCGATTTCCCGATTAGCCGCCGTGGTCACCGGAATCCGCCACCGCCGGCGGCGCGTCCGGTGGCCACTGGCCATGATTTTTGGTAGGAAGGTAGATTGGGGAATGGGTGACTCAATGGGATAGGCGGTGAGGCAAACGGAGGTTGGAATAGAGAGAAATCTGGGTTTGAAAAAATCGGCACCGCCGCCGAAAAAGTCTCAATCCGGGCACGTCGGCGGTCGGTTAGCCGTGATTTTTGGTTGGCCGGCGGGTTTTCAGGTGGGTGTCAAGGTGGGATGGTGCATGTACTGTTCTGGTGGCTGAAAATGGGTGAATGGCCGTTGGCCGGTTGGGTTTCTCTCTCTAGCTCTCTCTCTCTCTCTCTCCTCCCTTCTTTCTCTCTCCTTCGCCGGCTCACGTGTTTTGCCAAAATAAAAGCCATCCATGGGTGACACTGTTTACTCACGGGATTGGCTGAAAATATACTACGTGGCACATACTGTTCACTCAAGTCAAAATATATTAAAATATTACGATATTCGGAAAATTTTGCATGTCCATAACTTTTTAATTAGATGTCCAATTTAAGCGTGCCACTAGTCTATGAACTCGTATCGACGAGTACTTCACAACCGTGCATGAGTCAGTCAACTTTGCATGAACAAAAAGTCAACTCTGGCACCTGTTGGACAGTTTGGACCTCAACTTGTTTTGCTCATAACTTTCAAACCGTAGCTCCGTTTTCGATGTGATACTAGTATATGAACTCTTGCTAACGTGTACTTTTTAACGGTATCTCGATCAATGTGAAATTCCATCAGGAGCAAAAAGTCAACATTTGACCCATTCTCGGTCAACGACGGTCAAACCCGGTCAACCTTGGTCAAATTGAGAAATTCTGATATAATTCGGGACGGGGTGTTACAAGAGCACCTCAAGCACTATTCTTTATCTCAATTCTTCTTTGTATGCCAAATGAGAGCTCCAAAAAGCTATATATCCCCTCCTAATACCACCTCCTAAAAACCTAAACGAAAGGAAAATTAAAAGTCATTACAATCCAATTAAAACTTACAAAGCACTCATCAATGTCAAAACATGCCATCAATTCCCCATCAGTGCAAATGTTAAATCATTCAAAACAAAAAAAAAGTCAAAACGTCACATAAAACAATCATGATGAAAAAAAAACTCACTGGAATCAAACTTGGAGCTTCAACGATTGTTCCCAAATCTGAATGGCAGACAAATCTAGCTTCCTTAGCTAAAGGGAGCTACCAATTCAGTGTGAAGAAGAAGAAAATGAAAGATTAAACTAGATGTGTACTGGTTACACGAAAGAAATCGTGCGAAATGAAACCCATGCCGATTAAGCCGTTGGAAATGGACTTCAGATGGAATTGCCCTTCCTCAAATCCATGTGTGAGATTTTTATGAAGAGGTAATTACTGATTATTTAAAAGAACAAGCTTAGGCTATCCAAAATATATGTAGGTGATTAAATATTAAATTATTATTGATTTCAAAAACTTAAACTGATAGAATATGAATTTATTATGTATATTAAACTTAAATAAGAAATGAATATGTTTGAAGGTGCTGTATGAGTGTGGGACTAGGACAACTGGTGAAATGGGGAAAACACTTTGAATATCTTTCTATTGGGCAAAAAATGAGTTTTAGGCATGGGCATCAAGTGCAATGCAGCGTTTTGGGTATAAAGTAGTTTAGTGGCTATTTTAATTTTTGTAGCTGATCGATTTTGACTAGTCAAATTGAAAATTTGAGTGACAATTATCAAATTTCATCACAATTTCAGTGTAAAAATTGGAGGAAAATAATGGCGCCTATTTCTTTTGGATTTTATGTGATAAAAACATGTGATAAACCATTTTTTGTCACTTATTAGAATAGTCAATCAAAAAAGGTCACACCAGCTACTTTTATCACTTATGATGTAGGTTAACTAACAAATTAAAATTTGTTTGTGGAAACTTTGTAGCAATTATCCAAATTTTTTATGGTACACCTCAATGATTCTCTTCTATCACCATGTTAATAGTGTTAACAACTTTTCTAAATGTCAGCCACTAATTTTGATATTAAAAATCTAATTTAAATTGGATTGATTATATATATATATATATATATATATATATATATATATGAATTTTTTCATTAAATTTGGGAAGAAATTTTAGTAGCAGGCTTGGAACCTATAAATTGATGGTTGTTATTTATTACTACCAAATAGTAATTACCAAACTGAATCATCCCAAAGGATTTTTTAATATAATATTACCATCTAGATATGATAATAAATTGACTACTATAACATGCCATAAAAATGGGGTCCAATAATAATTAACAAATAATAGTATCTCCAAGGAGTTCTGTATTTATTCCATAATCTTTATTTTGAAAAGCTGATTTTTAGAAAATGGCTCCTGTGAACTTTTCTTATTAACTTTTTGATATGAAAAAATAGGTTTGATTTTTTACATTTGGAGAACCAAACTCATTATTTATTTCAATATTGTATAATTTTAATTTATTGCATTACAAACTTCTACACCACTATTATAATATTTAAAAAGTAATTTAGATTTAAAAAAAAAAAAAGAAGAAGAAATATAAAGATAGTAATAAATGAATAAATATTTGTTGATTAAAAAAATGAATAGTATAAATAAAAAGCTTATTAAATAATTTTTTTTTAAAATTTCACTTTTATATATATTTTAAAAGCTACTCGTTACTATATTATACTCTTATTTTAAAAAATTATTTGGGATGCAATAAAGAAAAATTATTCAGTAAACAATGTGTATGGACCATGGAATCTGAGATGGTATACATAAGCAACCCACTAATGCCATGTGTCTTACTAATAAAAATCTTTTTTAAAAAACTGCTTTACACATTATCGCCGTTCTTAATGTCAACGTCGTTTTTAATATCACTGAGGTCGAGAGTTGCCATATCATGGACTTCAATGTGGAGAAGCTCTTTACTAAATCATAAATCAAAGTCAATATAGTCTCTTAAGCCGGCTTTGGGTTTCGAGTTTCTTGGATTGAGAACCAAAAAAAAATAATAGAAAAAAAAATCTATTTTCATGAGTTCTTAATAAAAAAAAGAAGTCCATCAAAACCTTAAATTTAGGTTGAGTGACATGCAGAACTCCATTTTACTTAATATTTTTCCTAATTCAAGAAATGAAATTAAATGAAAAACCAACTACAAAACCAAAACTTGGTTGCTGTTCATCAAGATTTCTTTTCTATTTTTCCCGTTACAATTTACTTGACTTTGTGTCGTTATTCCCTTGAATATCTCTTAGAATTGGTATATATACATACATATATATATATATATATATATATATATATATATATATGTATATATCTCAGTGAAATCTAGGATTTTTTTTTTTTTTCTAAGATGGTTGAAATGACAAAACAACAATGGTCTGGACAACTACAAAACAAACTCTAGGGCGAAAAAAATTATATATATATATATATATATATGAAAAGAAGTCAGAGACCAGACGACTAAGAGGAAAAATAAAAAATAAATAAAAATATAAAGAAGGGAACAGAGATGAAGAGAAGATGGATTGTGGGCATGACAGAGAAAAAAACCAAAGTTCTTCCACTGCCGGCAACCAATCCATTCTATTTCTTTGATGGATTTGTTAAGAATCATGAAAGCAAAATAACGGGCATTTTGCATATTCATCACCCAAAAAAAAAAATTGTAACGGTTTTAAACTTGCTGATATGTACACAATCTGACGGGTTAAAAATAGGATACATGTTACCACTTGATTAGTCATGTGTACCACCTCAGATTTCATGTCAATGTGTACACATTGAATAATTTCTCTGCACTAAAAGAAGCTAGAATGTTTTTATCTTCTTTTTCTTTTTATTTTCTTTTTTTTTCTTTTTAATTTGTTGATGGGAATCGGAATCTAGAACTTTCACTCCATGATTATAAATATATGGTTTGGTCGTTATGAAAGAGCAATAGCAAAGCTAAAAGCGCGATAACAAAAGAGCTAAAGAGTGAGCTTATAAGAAAAGAGAGAAAAAGCCAAAAGAGAGAGAAAAATAAAAATAAAAAAAATGGCTACTACAACCATGAAAGTTGAAATCATTCACAAAGAAACATTAAAACCATCTTCTTCAACTCCATACAACCTTAAAAATTTCAAACTCTGTCTCATCGATCAGCTTGCTCCAACTATGTACATCCCACTGATTCTCTTCTATCCCCATGTTAATAATGGAGTCGATGAAGTAGAGAAAAAAACCCAGCTTCTCAAAACAACACTCTCAGAAACCCTAACTCTCTTCTACCCTCTAGCAGGAAGAATCAAAACCCACGACTCCATCGTCTGCAACAACGAGGGAGTCGAGTTCTTCAAGGCTCAAGCAAACTTTCCACTGTCGAAAATCCTTGAAAAACCAAATACATATTTCCTCAGAAAATTCCTCCCTGCCGAGCCAGAATCTATACAGGCAAGAACAGGTACTCTTCTCCTTGTCCAAGTGACCTTTTTCCAGTGCGGTGGGATGGCAATCGGTATAAGCTCTTCGCATAAGATCGTCGACGCGTGGACGCTGAGTGCATTCCTCAAGAGCTGGACATCAATGGCGGTTTTTGGATCCGAACACGCTTTGGTTCCGGAATTCAATGCTGCAGAACTTCTTCCACATCTGATGACATTCAACCGCTGGAAAAGATTCCAGGAAAGTGCAGGACGAGCAGGTTCGTTTTCTATCCCAAAAGGATTGCTTCTCTTAAAGAGAACTCGTCTAGTGAAGCTGTTAAAAACCCTTCTCGAATCGAAGCCGTTTCATCGATCATTTGGAAATCTGTTGCAAAAGCATCGAGATCGAACAAGGGTTTTATGAAAACCTCTGTGTTCGCTCAGACAGTCAACATAAGAGCAAGAACTTCGCCTCCATTGTCGGAAAACTTAGCCGGGAATTTCTTCGGAATCAGCCCGGAAAAGTTGGATGAGAATGAAAATGGTGATGATCTTAAAGTCTTGGTTGCTAAGCTGAGGAAAGCGTTAGAAGAAGTGAAAGAGTTTTTTGGTAAAAAAGGACTTGATGTTGAAGGGGTGAAGCAAGCAATGCTTAAGGGTGGATAGATGATAAGGAATGAAGAGATGGTGGACAATTATAATTGCAGCAGTTGGTTTAGGTTTTCTTTTTATGAGGTGGATTTTGGATGGGGAAAGCCACTATGGGTGAGTATGTGTGATATGACATTCAAGAATTTCATATTTCTCTTGCCTACGAGAGATGGAAATGGAATTGAAGCTTGGTTGAGTCTTACCGATGAAGATATGGTCTTGGTTGAAACCGATCAGGAGCTGCTCGATTTTGCTTGCTTAGAACCAAGTTTGGTTTAATTGGTAATTATTATGTGTTTATAAATGTTACGCATAAATTATATAGTATTTTTAAATTGCGTGAAAATTGAGATATAAAAATGCATTAGCCTAATAAATAAAGTCTTTAATAACAAAATGATCAAATTGATCAACTATATATATATATATGAAGCGGTTCCTTGTAGAAAAATAAATTTATGTTTCAGTTTGCTACCTTCATATCTTTTCGGAATCTTTTTTTTTTTTTTCAATATCTTTTATGAAAGCCTATTGTAAAATAGTTTTTTTATTAATTTTGTAAAGTAGCTAATTTTATATATGTATTGCTTTTTGTGTCTCCGAATACATCTCATTTTTTCTTTGCTTCTTGGTTCACTGAAATTCTAATTTCTGGAGTGAGAGTTAAAAAATAAAAAAAGCGATAAACTTTTCAATTGAAAAAAATTAACTTGCATTTATATTCAACTCATATGCAAGTCTAGTGGCATTCATAAATTTGGGTAGAAATGATTAGGAATACCCGTTCAGACATCTCGAACCCTCTCAAAAGTTAAGCTGGTACAGCGAGTCCAATTACAACAGGTAACATGTCCTGTCGTGTTCAGAAAGGACAAGTGAGAACTTGCCATCTAGATCAAATTGTATAATATAGAAATATATATTGTGTGTGTATGTGTACGAAAATAACAAAGGATTTTTCTTCAAAAAAAAAAAAAAAAAAAAAAACAACAACAACAACAAAAGTTATTTCCAACCATAAAATAGATGGACATGCTACAATAATAATAATGGGAACCGAGGCTTGCTAATAGATTAGCTGATAGGATAGTCAAGTATTCTCTAGCTTTTAATTGTAACCTCACTTTTGATATGTCCTCTATGCACTCTATTCTTTCAAAATTCTTAAAATTAGCAGACATCGATGTAACGGAGCGTATATTCACGAATAAATAAATAATAATGGAGTTTACGACCAACTCCATAATATGAGGATGGTCTCAAGCTGAACCAGAGTTTGTCAATCCTCACGGTTGATGCTAGAATTTTTTTTATTGAGGAGAATAAATTTATATTCTTATGAATAAAAATAATTTATTTTTTATTTTCAAAATTGTGAAACTGCATATTTCCATATGATCAGTTTATAGCAGCTCTAATTCATATGTTTGGAGAAAGCTTTTTTTTTTTTTTTTTTTTTGGGGGTCAATATTTTTGTGAAAGGCTGTAAAATAGTTTATATATATATATATATAATTATCTCGTATATTGGTTGACTATACATGTGTTGCTTTTTGTCCCTCTGAATGCATCTCTCTCTTTTCTTTGGTTTTTGGGTCATCGAAATTCAAATTTATGGAGAAATATAAATAAATAAATAAACTTTTTAATCGGAAAAAGATTAATATGCATATGTGTTGACGTCCACATCCAAATCCAGAGGTAAAAGCACAGTAATCATAGATTTGGTTCAATGATTGTCATTAGAATCTTCAACCCCCGATCAAAAATTCAAACTGCTACAAGGTGAGTGTAACTACACTTTTAGATAAGAGGAAAAATGTCCTGCTGTGTCCAGAACCCACGTGCCTATATCCAATTATATATGTGTAGAGAAATTTTTCTATGCACATTGTGTACCAGCTGACTTGGTACACTAGCCACTCATATAGTTCCACATGTAATAATAATAATAGGTCAGATTGAAAGACTAACACGGTTAAGTTGAAATTTTGCTTTTGTTTTTCCTTTTTACTTATATCCCTCGACTATTGTGCACACTGCACAGCATCCATCTATCCACTATCCTATCCGCTCCAGCAAATTCTTCTCAATTATGTGTTTTTTCTATATTTATGCTGGTTTAATTATGCAATAGAAAAAAAAATAATCAAGTTAATTTAGTTGAGAGAGGAAAATTTATATTTCTGTTTATATTCTAAAAGATTTGTTTATATTCTAAAGGATAAGTTAAAAAGAAAAGAGTCCAAAGGAAGAAATAGAAAATAAAATAAAATGAGTGTCATACAAGCATCCATAGTATAAGATAGCAGTGTAAATATAGATAATTTTCATCAAATTTATGTATGAATAAATAGATATAAATCCAAATGGATAGAGAAGATGAACAAATAGGTATTATCCAAATTATTCTATCTTACCTATCTAAATGGATATATTGAAATTGAGATATATGATGCAGGCCATAATAAGAAGGGAAAAAATAAATAAATAAATAAATAAAGGATCTAGACGGAAAAAAATAAATAAATAAAAAAAACAAGAAGAAGAGAAAGATGAAAGGCGTTAAAAGGGTAAAACTGTGTTTTTGATGATTTGACAGTTTTTGTTATAATATGTAATTAATAATACATATGGCATTCTATAACTAGTTATGTGCATTTGAAAATTTTCTCATATGTGTACCAAACCAACGATTTTTTTTTTTTTTTCCCTAGATAAACCCACAAAAGTTATTACCAACAATAAATACATATAATTCAAGCCAAAAAAAAAAATTAATACATATATTTACATACAAAAATAAAATAAAGCTTATCTCAACTTATTTAAATTAAAAAAAAATTATATTTTAACTTTAAAAAAAAATTTAAAAATAAAATAAAATTTTGATAAAAAAATCATCAACTTATTCTGATTAGAAAGTTCATATATATGCAATCATATATCAGGGTCCGCGCGTCGCGAAACTGGCTTACAAACTATTCCTAAACCGTACTCAAGCCTGATAGAAATGTTAATTTCATGATATATAGAAGAAGAAAGTGACAATGTGACCCGTCACGACCCTAGGGAAAAAAATAAAAAAATAGTATAATACAATCTATATTTATATAACCCGTGTATATATATATATATATATATATATGATAAGAAATATTCTTAATTCCTTCACAGGAAATTCCATAAAATAAAAAAATAAAAAAATCCTTCCTAGGAAAATTAATGGAGCGTACGACTGATTAAATAAATATGATGATGGTCCCAAGCTGCCTCTCTGGTTTGAATAATCAGTCTTTGTCATCAGAATTGGTGCTAGAAATTTTGTTATTGAGGAGAATAAATTTATAGTCATATGAATAAAAATAATAACCTTTTTTTTTTTTTTTCAAAATTGTAAAAATGCATATTTCCATATAATCAGTTAAACTTTAATCTCCAACACCTTCCAAAACCATTAAATTATAAAAGATAAAAAAAAATAATGCAAATAGAAAAAGACCATAGAGAAATATAATTATTTTAGATATATATATTTCTATAGGGACAAAGCATCTTCGTGTCTTTAATTTTCACAGTTTGCCCTTTAGGTCTTGCACTATAAAAAATTGGAATTTAAGTCCTTGATTTACAATGTGTTATGATTTGAACGAGGTGTGACTTTTGACTAATGGGGATGTTAACAGGCATGTCATGTGAATTGCACATTCTATATCAAAATGTAATTTATTTAAAAACTAGAGTACTATAATACATTTTAATATCTTCTGGTATTAAAATTTTATACTTTATTATCATTAATTTAAAATTTGATGCAATTTAATATCAATTGTATAATCTGCACATGAAACAATTGTTAAACTTTGTTAATTAAAAGTCAAATAAGATTCAAATTGTAATAAATTATAAATTTTGAAAATTGAAATTCTTAATTAGAAAACTGCAAAAGTCAAAAGTATCGAAATGCAATAAATCTTATTTCTATGTGTACACAAAAAATTTTGAATTACATGTTTTCTTATGTGAGCTATGTATATATTAAATTTGCAAGTGATGCTACACATAAAATGCAATTAGGGAAAATTAAAAGTACATAATCATGTAGGGGGCATGGGCTGGAATACCCAAAAACCCAATTCCCCCCGAGCTTAAAGAAATGGGCCCCAAGATAGAGGCCCAGATTAGGGTAGAGTTATTGGGCCAAGAGATTGAGCAGGACATAATAGAATCGAGAGTAAGAGGTTGAGAGTGCCTTCAGCACCCAGATTATGTCTCCGAGGACACAATCAGGTCCCGAACAAGCACATGAACCTCTCAGCTCAGGTGGTGCAACATAAAATATATGGAAGGGGCAATACAAGAGTTAGGGTTCCCATATGAAACCTTGACATGTTTCGAGCTCTCATCTGAGGAAAAGGATAGTATATAATCAATGCAACTGTGCAAAACAGATATATGAACAGTTTCTTAACTAAAACCTTTAAATAATGACCAACAAATTGATTTGAGCGTCCAGGTATTTTTGGCATGGCACCACATCAGTGCCCTAACATCGATCACATCTTCTTTCTTCATCTTGCAAGGACCTTGGGATTGTTCCAATACGGACGATGGAGCGATTCCCAACCCATAAAATACGTCCAAACTAAAATTCTTAAAAGAAAAATCGAACCAAAACAATACAGTAGAAAAACAAATCAATATATAAATATGTTTCTATTCCAAACATTTAAATAGAGATGACTATCAATATTTTTTTCTTGCCCTCAGACAAACCATCTAAAGTTTGAGGAATCCATTCAAAAAGGAGATATATTTATTATATTATTAAAATTACAAATGATGATTGCTATATAGACTGTCATTTTAACGACACCGTTTTCAACCACACATTTTTTTCAAAATGGAGACATAAATGTTCAAAAACCATATATATATATAAATATATATATATTTATGGAAAAAAAAAACCAAATATATATAACATTTCTATGTTCACCTGACTGAAAAACAATAAAAACAAAACAAAAACTATATACCATTAAAATTACACAGTTATGCAGGTTATATTCTGTTTCTCTGTCCTTTTTCTTTTATCTTTGTGGCCAAGAACTTGTATCTTGGTAATTTTCGCTCCAAAAAGTACAAACGCAAAATTTATAAGTTGGACGTATATTCAAGGATTTTATTATCAGCCACTAGTTAAGACACATCATCCAAGGCATAAATAGAAGAAAGAAAATGAAGAAAAAAAAGTAAAACAGGAGTAAATAAAAAGAATTTGAATATGAAACAAGCAAATTTTGATTAGAATATGATTGTGTGATTGTAATCCGTACAAAAAATAAATGAAAATTTTGAATTATTAGTATAGAATTTCAAGAATGCTTTTTAAAGAGAACATTACACTCAAATAAGGATAAAATAAACAAATAAAGTCAAGAAAATTTTGAATTTGAAAAAAAAAAATAAAAAGAAAATCAAAAGGCAGTCAAAAGAGTTTCAAAGTGTAGAAGTAGCTTAGAGTGTTTCTCCAACCTAAGAAAGTGAAGAAAATGTTTGCATTTTACATTCCTGTTTAAACCCAAACTGCCAAAACCCTTTTCACCAATTTCTACGACATTTTCGTTTTCTTTTTCTCTTTCGCTCTGTCACTCTCTCTCTCTTGTAAGGAAAAAGGTGTTAGCTTTGTTGGGTTGAAGAGAAAAGTGGGAGAAAATGACAGGGAAAACAAAAAGAGGAAAGTCATTGATGAAACACCAACTGTCAGCCTCAAAGTAAAAAGTCAGGTATTCTTGGTCGTCTATTCTATCAATCTTCTTTTCTTTTTCTTTTTTTTTTTAATATTTAGTATTCTTATTATTTTACTTTAAGCTTTGGATCTTAAAAACTTGTTTTCTTTAACTGTTTGAATACTTGTCATTTGTGTTCTTATTCTCTGTTATTTGGTTTTTGGGCTGAAAGAAAAAAAGTTAGAAACACTTGCATTTTGGTTTTTAAGAATTTGTTTCAAACTTACCTGTATCTTTAATGTAAATCACAAATTTACCACTACAACCGAGTAAACTATCTTCTGATTTGGATAACATTCTATTTTTTCAAACCAGGAACCATTTATTGAAAAAAAAAATTAAAAAATTACATCATGTTGGATATGAACAGAACACATATGGTCCAAAGGCTTAATACTTATTATTAATCTGTGGCAACTATTTATACAGAAGACATTGAAGTGGGTATGGAAATAAATCAACAGCTATGGTAAGTACAATATGAGAGTATATTACAATTTACATATGAGTACTTGTTTCCCTTATAAACTTAACGATGTATTTAAGGCAAACAGATCTATGCTGCTTATAGAATATGAAGGTATAGAATGTAGTAGTGGGAAAAATAAAAATAAAAACAAAAATCCCAATATTTTGTACTTCCAGGAGCGTAATCCCAATATTTTGTTTCACCAACATGATAAGAATCTGTTATACAACAAGCTCTTATTGAATCAAATTTATACATAGCATATTTTCACCTTTTTATCCTTTTCTTCTTAGCATGACTTGTGATAAATTCAGTAAATGATTTGAAAACGTTGATAAATTTTTGGATGTAAATTTTCTCAAAAAGTTACGTTTATAGTCTGCCAAAAACATTCATATTGCTTTGTCTTACGGTTGTCGACCTAGACTTACCATCAGAGTTTTTGGGACAGCGTAAATGGTAGTGAATGGGATATTAAGGTAGACAAAGCAGTAAACGGAGTAGAAATCAATTTTCATTTGAAGAACAATATGAGAATACAGAACATGGTGTTGTCGTTGCTGAAAACTGTAAAACAGAGAAGTATAATTTTCCGGATGTCTTTATTATCCTCAAGTTGTATGTCGTTCTTGGAAAAATACATTGTTACTTGTCAGTATTTCTTAGAAAAAAGTTGAACAAAGTGCTTAGAATTATGATTGTGGAAGTTTTTTGAGGCTTTGGAATGATTTAATTTTAGATTTGTTCAGCTACTAAACATGCAGCATTCTTGCAATATGGCATATTGTAATAGAATTAAAATATATCATCATATTCTTTACATTTTCATCCACATAATATATTTCTACTTTGGTTTTGGTCTCACTCTTTTTGATTCTTGATTTCAACATAGGATAATGATGAGCGTTACTTCAGGATCAGACGTGACTCCCCATTACTCAGGCCATGAGAGCTTACTGTGAGAAGAAACAATTTGAGTTTAGGTACATTAGATTCTTTTATGACCGCCAATATATTCGTCCAAACCAAACACCGGACTCGGTAAGAATTCCTGTTCTTGAGGTTTCATTTGAAGTTCTTTTTTTTTTCCTACTTGGTTAGGTGTTTCTAAGTCTTCCAAAAAGTAAATTCAGAATATATGGAAACATCTAAGTATACATACTTTTAGTTCTAAAGCTATGCGCCATTGTATTTCCTATAGAAGATCTCTATTGCTTTACATTTAATTCACGATCTGAAAAAGGTGTTTTACATTTGGTTCTAAATTTTGATATGAAATCAGTTTTCATTTGATTCACTGATATACAAAAACAAGATCATATAGTTGTAAATATATACAATCCAGAAAGGAGTTTGATATAAAATTTTGAACTTGTTGATCTTGTTTATAGCTTATACTCCCATTTTATACCAAACTTTAACTCTTGCCATATTTGAAGCCTTGCTTTGTATAATTATCGGATAGCACTGCATGAGTCTGAAATTTTCGGTTGAGAAATTTGTTAGTTTGAAGATGCTCTCTGCTAAATCCTAAATCAAAGCCAATATTGTCTCTTAAGGGGCTTTTGGTTTTGAGTTCTTGGAGTGAGAACAAGAAAAAAAAACCCATTCTATTTTTGTGTCCTTACTTAATAAAAAAGGAAGTCCATCAAAATCTCATATATAGGTTGAGTGACATACACAACTCCATTTTGACTTAATATTTTTTCTAATTCAAGAAATGAATTTAAATGAAAAACCAACTACAAAATCAAAACCATGGTTGCTGTTCATCAAAATTTATTTTCTATTTTTCCTATTACAATTTGCTTGACTTAGTGTTGTTATTCCCCTAAATATCTCTCGGAATCGGCATATATATCTCATTGAAATCTAGGAATTTTTTTTTTTTTTTTAAGATGGTTGAAATGGCAAAACAACAATGATGTGGACAACCACAAAACAAACTCTAGGGCAAAAAAATTATATATCTAAAACAAAAACAAAAAAAAAAAGAAAAAAAAAAAAAAGAAGAAGAAGAAGAAGACAGAGATCAGGTGATTAAGAGGCCCAAAAAAAAAAAAAAAAAAGCACAGAGATGAAGAGAAGATTAAGATGGATTGTGGGCATGACAGAGAAAAAAACCAAAGGCGTTCTTTCAGTGCCGGCAACCAATCCATTCTATTTCTTCGATGGATTTATGAAGAATGATGAAAGCAAAGTAACGGGCATTTTGCATATTCATCAAAAATAAAATAAAAGTAAAGTATACGTTTGGTTTATGCATGGGATAGAATAAGAATTCTTAAAATTTTAATATTTTTTATTTAATTGAATGTTTAAAATTTATTTTATTTATTTCTATAGAATTCTGATTTTTTAAAATAAAAAATTACTATTTTTTTAAAAAAATTCAAAATCTGTATTTCCAATACAAAATATGCCACTTTACGTGTGGTTTTTTTTTTTATATTAATTTTTTTTTATCTTTTTTCTACCAAACTAAATAATAAAAATAAATATTTTATACTAATTTTTTTATTCTTAGGAAAAACTAATTTTTAATTTTTAGAAATAATCGTTCTTCTGACCAAACTTAACTTAAGGGCGTTAAACTTGCTGTTTGGCCAGAATCTGATGTGTTAAAACTAGGATACACATGTTACCACTTCATTAGTCATATGTACTACCTCAAATTCTTTGTCAATGTCTACACATTGAATAATTTCTCTGCACTAACTAAAAGAGCTAGAATATTTTTATTTTCTTTTTCTTTTTTTTAATTTGTTGACGGGAATCGGAATCTAGAACTTTCTCTCCACGATTATAAATATATGGTTTTGTCTTTATGAAAGAGCAATAGCAAAGCTAAAAGAGCGATAACAAAAGAGCTAAAGAGTGAGCTTATAAGAAAAGAGAGAAAAAGCCAAAAGAGACAGAAAATAAAAAATGGCTACCACAACCATGAAAGTTGAAATCATTCACAAAGAAACATTAAAACCATCTTCTCCAACTCCATACAACCTTAAAAATTTTCAAACTCTGTCTCATCGATCAGCTTGCTCCAACTATGTACGTCCCACTGATTCTCTTCTATCCCCATGTTAATAATGGAGTCGAAGAAGTAGAGAAAAAAACCCAGCTCCTCAAAAAAACACTCTCAGAGACCCTAACTCTCTTCTACCCTCTAGCAGGAAGAATCAAAACCCACGACTGCATCTTTTGCAACGACGAGGGAGTCAAGTTCTTCAAGGCTCAAGCAAACTTTTCACTGTCGAAAATTCTTGAAAAACCAAACACATATTTCCTCAGAAAATTTCTCGCTGCCGAACCAGAATCTATACAGGCAAGAACAGGTGCTCTTCTCCTGGTCAAAGTGACCTTTTTCCAGTGCGGTGGGATGGCAATCGGTATAAGCTCTTCGCATAAGATCGTCGACGCGTCGACGCTGAGTGCATTCCTTAAGAGCTGGACATCAATGGCGGTTTTTGGATCCGAACACGCTTTGGTTCCGGAATTCAATGCTGCAGAGCTTCTTCCACCTTCTGATGACTTCCAACCGCTGGAAAAGATTCCAGGAAAGTGCAGAACGAGCAGGTTCGTTTTTTATC
This sequence comes from Ziziphus jujuba, assembly GCF_031755915.1. Lineage (NCBI taxonomy): Eukaryota > Viridiplantae > Streptophyta > Magnoliopsida > Rosales > Rhamnaceae > Ziziphus > Ziziphus jujuba. Next base: position 16,211,210 of record NC_083381.1, read on the forward strand.
CCAAAAAGCTTGCTTCTCTTAAATACAACTCCTCTAGTGAAGCTGTGAAAAACCCTTCTAAAATCGAAGCCGTTTCATTGATCATTTGGAAATCTGTTGCACGAGCATCGCGATCGAACAAGGGTTTTATGAAAACCTCTGTGTTCGGTCAGATATTTAACATAAGAGCGAGAACTTCGCCACCATTGTCGGACAACGTAGCCGGGAATTTCATCGGAATCATCCCGGAAAAGTTGGATGAGAATGAAAATGGTGATGATCTTAAAGTCTTGGTTGCTAAGCTGAGGAAAGGGATTGAAGAAGTGAAAGAGTTTTATGGTAAAAGAGGACTTGATGTTGAAGGGGTGCAAGCAATGCTTAAGTGTGGAGAGATGATAAGGAATGAAGAGATGCAGGACAATTATTATTGCAGCAGTTGGTTTGGGTTTCCTTTTTATGAGGTGGATTTTGGATGGGGAAAGCCAATATGGGTGAGTATGTGTGGTATGACATTCAAGAATGTCATATTTCTCTTGCCTACGAGAGATGGAAATGGAATTGAAGCTTGGTTGAGTCTTACCGATGAAGATATGGACTTGGTTGAAACCGATCAGGAGCTGCTTGATTTTGCTTGCTTAGAACCAAGTGTGGCTTAATTGGTAATTATTGTGTGTTTATAAATATTACATAGAAACTATCTAGTATTTTTAAATTGCTTGAAGGATTGAAATATGAAAATGATTACTTGGCGTATAAAGTCTTTAATAATAACATTATCAAATCGACCAAATAAATATGGTTGATTATATATCTAGATGTATCTAAATACATCTATATATATATATATATATATGTATACACACAAAGCTGTTCCCTGTGGTAAAATAAATTTATTTTTCAGTTCTCTGGCTACCTTTATATCTTTTGGGAATTTCCTTTTCTTTTTCCTTTTTTTTTTTTTTCCAACGTCTTTCATGAAAGCCTATTGTAAAATAGTTTTTTTTTTTTTTTTTGGTATTAATATTGTAAATTAGTTGATTTTATATATGTATTGCTTTTTGTCTCCCTGAATACATTACTCTTTTTCTGTGTCCTTGGTTCACTGAAATTCCAATTTCTGGAGTGAGAGTAAAAAAATAAAAATAAAAAACAAAAAAAACAAAAAAGCAATAAACTTTTCAATTGAAAAAGATTAACGTGCATATACGTTCAACTCATATGCAAATCCGGTAGCATTTACAAATCCGGTAGCATTTATAAATTTCATTCAAACTAGAAATGATTAAGAATACGCGGTATACATTGGGTACAATTACAACAGGTAACATGTCCTGTCGTGTTCAGAAAGCACAAGTGAGACCTTGCCAGTCTAGATCAAATTATAATAAATAAATATATATATATATATATATATATATATATATATATATATATATATATATATATATATATATATATTTGTGTGTGTGTGTGTGTGTACGTACGAAAATAACAAAGGTTTTTTCTTTTTTCCCTTTATTTTGAAAAAACCAACCAAAGTTATTTCCAACCGTATAATACATGGATATGGATGCAATCAATATATCATGGTCCTTGCGTCGTGAAACTCGTTTACGTACTTTTCCTAACCTGTCTCGTCGATTTCATGCTGTTTTATGCAAGTAAGCAGCATTTTTTTTTTTTTTTTTATAATTTGATTCACTTTGTGGAAACATGTTGTCTAGGATTGAGTTGAGGAAGAAAGCTTTTGATTAGGGATGAACATGGATTAAATTAGTTCGGTTTTAAATCAAAATACAATCATTACGCGAAAAATAAGCTCTAGCGACACATTATTAGCGACGCTACGAGATAAATATGTCTAAAAAAATAAAACCGCAACTCTGAGATTAATACGTCAGTAAAAATTCGACCAATCGACGATGCATAAAAAAAAAGTTGTCGTCGAGAAGTCGCGAGAAACAAACACACACAACGCATAAGATTTAGAGTCGCTGAATAAACACAGTTATGCGTCGCCTATTAGTGTAACATTTTTTTTATTTTTGTTTTGCGTTTTTTTAAGTATGTAACAGTTGATTTTCTTTCAAATTTAAATAACAAATGAAAATGTTTAAATATTTAGGAAAATATTTTATTGATATAAGACGACGTATACACTATTATGGGTCGCCCATTAGGGAATAAATTTATATTTTTGGGTGTTTTTTCTAAGTATTAAACAGTTGATATTCTTTCAACTTTAAATAACAAGTGAAAATGTTTAAACAGCATGACATTTTTTTAAAAAAAAAAAAATATTTTAAAAGATTTATTAATTATATCAGGCGACAAGAAGAATTGTGCGTCGCCTATTAGTCTATTATCATATATTTTTTTTGAAATTTTTAGTAAGTATTAAACAGTTGATTTCTTTCAACTTTAAATAACAAGTGAAAATGTTATAGCTGCTTCACAGTGCTTTTTTTTTTTGTTTATTCAAATAAATTTTTAGAAAATATGTTATTAATATATGGCGACGCATAAATACCATTATGCGTCGCCTATTATTGTGAAATTGTTTTTTTTTTGTATTAAACAGTTGATTTCTTTCAACTTTAAATAACAAGTGAAAATGTTATAGCTGCTTCACAGTGCTTTTTTTTTTGTTTTTTCAAATAAATTTTTAGCAAATATGTTATTGATATATGGCGATGCATAAATACCATTATGCGTCGCCTATTATTGTGAAATTTTTTTTTTTTTGTGTTTTTCTGATTTCTTTCAACTTTAAATAACAAGTGAAAATGTTATAGCTGCTTCACAGTGCTTTTTTTTGTTTTTTCAAATAAATTTTTAGCAAATATGTTATTGATATATGGCGACGCATAAATACCATTATGCATCGCCTATTATTGTGAAATTTTTTTTTTTTTTTGTGTTTTTCTGATTTCTTTCAACTTTAAATAACAAGTGAAAATGTTATAGCTGCTTCACAGTGTTTTTTTTTTGTTTTTTAAAATAAATTTTTAGCAAATACATTATTGATATATGGCGACGCATAAATACCATTATGCGTCGCCTATTATTGTGAAAAAATTTTTTTTTGTGTTTTCTGATTTCTTTCAACTTTAAATAACAAGTGAAAATGTTATAGCTGCTTCACAGTGCTTTTTTTTTGTTTTTTCAAATAAATTTTTAGCAAATATGTTATTGATATATGGCGACGCATAAATACCATTATGCGTCGCCTATTATTGTGAAACTTTTTATTTTTTGTGTTTTTCTTATTTCTTTCAACTTTAAATAACAAGTGAAAATATTATAGCTGCTTCACAGTGCTTTTTTTTGTTTTTTCAAATAAATTTTTAGCAAATATGTTATTGATATATGGTGACGCATAAATACCATTATGCGTCGCCTATTATTGTGAAATTATTTTTTTTTGTGTTTTTCTGATTTCTTTCAACTTTAAATAACAAGTGAAAATGTTATAGCTGCTTCACAGTGCTTTTTTTTTTGTTTTTTCAAATAAATTTTTAGCAAATATGTTATTGATATATGGCGACGCATAAATACCATTATGCGTCGCCTATTATTGTGAAAATTTTTTTTTTTGTGTTTTCTGATTTCTTTCAACTTTAAATAACAAGTGAAAATGTTATAGCTGCTTCACAGTGCTTTTTTTTTTTTGTTTTTTCAAATAAATTTTTAGCAAATATGTTATTGATATATGGCGACTCATAAATACCATTATGCGTCGCCTATTATTGTGAAATTTTTTTTTTTTTTTGTGTTTTTCTGATTTCTTTCAACTTTAAATAACAAGTGAAAATGTTATAGCTGCTTCACAGTGCTTTTTTTTTTGTTTTTTCAAATAAATTTTTAGCAAATATGTTATTGATATAGGGCGATGCATAAATACCATTATGCGTTGCCTATTATTGTGAAATTTTTTTTTTTTGTGTTTTTCTAAGTATTAAACAGTTGATTTCTTTCAACTTTAAATAACAAGTGAAAATGTTATAGCTGCTTCACAGTGCTGTTTTTTTTTTGTTTTTTCAAATAAATTTTTAGAAAATATATTATTGATTTATGGCGACGCATAAATACAATTATGTGTCGCCTAGTATTGTGAAATATTTTTTTTTTTGTATTAAACAGTTGATTTCTTTAAACTTTAAATAACAAGTGAAATTGTTATAGCTGCTTCACAGTCCTTTTTTTTTTTTCAAATAAATTTTTAGAAAATATGTTATTGATATATGACGACGCATAAATACTATTATGCGTCGCCTATTATTGTGAAATTGTTTTTTTTGTTTTTTTCAAAGTATTAAACAGTTGATTTCTTTCAACTTTAAATAACAAGTGAAAATGTTTAAGCAGCATCAGAGAGCTTTTTTTTGTTTTTTTTTTTTCTTATTTCTCTCAGGCGACCCTCAAGCTTTTTGTGCATCGCCTATTGACTTTTTATTTAAATATTTTTTTCCTTTGGTTTTGTGAAAATATTTATCAATCTCTTTTACTTTTGGCATCAAATAATCTGTTAAAATATTGAAGCACATAACTGTGATGGTTTTTTTTTTTTTGCATTATTTGTATCAGGCGACTCTGAAGCATATTGTGCGTCGCCTGTTCATCGTTTATTTTAATTACTTTTAATATTGTTTGAAATTTTGTAAAATTGGTATGTTTGAAACCAAAGTTCATGCAAAACAAATACTACCTTATGAGCGATTTTCACAAATTTGTCTACGATATTTTATATGTACAAACAAAAGCTATTAACAAAATCTAGCTATTTCACTACCATGCATATATATATATATATTCATTGGTTTGAGATACTTGTGATCATCGCTGTTGCCCATTCATCTCTAAATTCGTTGACATTTTCAGCTTGTAACCAAGTGACACCTTCTTATTGAACATGAGAAACTTATGTTAATACATATAAAAATAATCATAAATATTAATTATTACATAATAGAAATATGATGAAATCATTAAATTAATAATAATTTACCATTCCTCTTAAGTCCCGGGGAGGAACTTTGCGCCTAATGATATCTCGCATTATCATCATCATATAGTAACCGCATTCCGTATTCCCGGGCTGCATCGGTGTCTAAATTTGCAAACAGTAAATTATGTGTAATATTAGATACGAATATATACAAGTATTTAAATTAACTAACAACTAATAATGCTAAGTTTTTATATATAATAATTACCTTAGTATTTTGCCACCGAAGTTTCTTTTCAAATGTCTTTCCTTGGTTCCATGCAACGAAGGAACTATATAGAAATATAAATATTGTATAAGATTATACAATAGCTTCAAAAGTACAAATCCAATATATATAAGAACAATTAAGTAAAAATATTAGAGTTATTAATTAACTTACTCGTCGATCAAAGATTTTAGATCCTTATCAATTATATTCTTATGAGTCTTCAAAGAATCAAAAAACCATGCTACTGCTTTGTATAAATCAACAACACATAGCATCCAATGATTCCTAAAAACACCAATAAATATTTTAGTTAATATGATGTTTCTCGAAATGAATATTTTCATAACATAATTCAATAAAACTAACACAATATTACCTTGCACAGTAGGGAAATAACCATAGTTGATTATTTCTTGCATCTTGCCATCTACTCAATATATTTGATATCTGTTCATGAGGGTTTTGATGACCAACCGAAGCAATAATATCCGGATGAACAAAGCAATATTTCCCTTCGAAGGAGCCCGTCAATCCCTCACATAAATGCCTACATAATCCGATTACAAATAATTATAGTGTTTAATTAATTAAATTAAAGAATTAGTTATAAAGATATCCAAATTTAGTTTACCTTATGTAGAATGAGATGCATTCGGAAGATAATTCTTGCATGTAACAAAAATCGTTTATATCGCTACTCGCTATGGCCAACTGTTGTTCTTCCCCAAATATCTCTTTTTTCATATTAAAAAACCATAAATGATCGCTATCGACGTCCTTGATCCGACGTAGCAACTCTCGGATCGTTGGGGTAACGATTAAGGGATCAACATTATCATCTTCATCATTCTCAACATTTGACCTGTTCGAGCTTCCCTACAAAATATCAACAAATAACATTTAAAATAGAACAAAAATGAAATTATTTTAAACTTCATTAATATATATAGCTGCATCGAACAATACCTCCTCAGATGGCAAGATAACAAGATCTCTTGGCCATGCAACAAATGCACCTTCAGCATCACCGACACGTATGATGTCAAATGACGGAATAGGCAAAGGTGCAAATCCATCAATAACGTCATCAACAGTTACCTTATAATTTGCTGCACCTAGCTTCACACCATGGCACATATCCGTTGGCAGCGAAGGTACCAAAGTGCCACGTGCTATGGGCAATATTGCCTTGTGCAAGATTGCATTTTACACCCTGCAAAGTTTAAAAAAAAAAAAAAAAGATTAATATATGTTCACATGACAATATTCCTTCAACTTAAAGACTCGATCCCATGACCTCATGGCGGTAGGTAAGACCCTTCAACCATGGGAGCTATATAGATAGTAATAACCCACTTAAACATACATACATACATATATATAAATAAATAAATAAATAAATAAATAAATGATCACCTCAGGATAGATCCGAGGAGCATCAATCCAAGATGTAGATTGGGTCCCATGAGCAGCAACATCATCGAATTGGGTGCCCAGAGCATCAACATCATCGGCTGGGGGGGTCCCATGAGCAGCAACATCATCGACTTGGGTCCCACGAGCATTAACATCATCGGCTGGAGGGGTCCCTAGACCAGCAACATCATCGACTTGGGTCCCAGGAGCAGCAACAGTATCGGCTAGATGAGCGAGTGACGGAATCTGAATACCACATGCCAATATGAGCGCATCAACTTGGGCAGCGCTGCTGCTGCTTGAATTTCCGACGATCGCCATCAGACCTTTGAGCAGCGTCTCATAGATTGAATTGTTTCCACTTCCCTCCGACTTGGTCTTTTTTTGTGAACTCGACTTAGGAGTATGGAAAAAGTTATTCACCGTGTATCCTTTGCCTCGACCCCGAAGCCTACCTCCATACTCCTCTTTTCCCAAAGCTTGTGTTAGGATATCCACAGGAGGTGAAGGCCGAATTTCTCCTTCTGTTGCCTTCTTCTTTAAGTCATTCTACAATATATTGTTTAAATGATTGAATATATCAGTTTATATAATAATGAACTAAATAATAATATATGCAACAAATATTCATATAAAATACAATACTCACAATTTTTTCCGCTACATGTTCAGTTTCTTCATTTGCATATTTTCCATCCTTCCCCATACGTGCCCGTATCCACAAGTCATCTCGGTCTACATAATCTTCAGTGCCTCTTTCAAGTTGCTTCAAAATTACAAATAAATTAATTTTAATAATGCATGCAACTGATCAAGTAACAATGACAAAATTATTATGGTTAAATGTAAATAAAAATAAATTGCATACAATGGCTCTTTCTAATCTCGCGTAGCCCATTGCACCCATCCTATGCGGATACTTGTTTAATTGCCGTTTTTCCGAATATTTTTGACTTAATGCCTACAAAAGTTATAAACAAACATATTAGAAAACCCAAATAACATAAGTCACCATAACAAATTTTAATTTTTATATAAATAATGCCAGCGCAATTTAATACAACAGTACCGTGAGTTAAATAAAACTATACCTGGAATTTATCCGACAACCTTTGTTGTACAAAATCATCCCACACCTCTTGGCTTATGAATTCATAAATTGAGGGTCGATGCTTCAACTTTTCGGGTGTGTCAATATATGGTCGAACAAAAGATCTATACAAGTAATTCTTGAATTTTCTCCATTTGTCACAACAATCTTTTAAAGTTGCCTTCCTAAAACTATCATCCTTACCCGTATATTGCTGCAAAATTAAAATATATATATATATATATATATATATATATATATATTTAGTAACATTGATTGACAAGTAAATGCGGTAAGTTAGAAATGCAAGTAAAATGCATATATACAAGCTGCAAATGCAAAAAAAGAATTATAAAATCTCCATCAATTAAATATTATTTATAATAAACAATATCTAACAATAATGCAATCCGTACCTTTATTGATGCCCATAGGTTATCTTTTAACCTATCGGACACATCTCTCCAATTAGGTATATTAATTGGTATTGTGCTCCTAGCCAACGAGCCCTCCAAATTGTTTAGTCGAACGGCCTCAGAGTTAATAGCAACTCCAACCTCATTATATTGAGGTTCCAAGCTTTTGTTTCCCGCCAAATGCTTCCTAAGGCCTTTCATTGTTGTGGCCCCTCGTTTTCTACGCCTTGGGGATGATGTATTCGGCATTTCCATATCACTGGATGGTGATCCAGCGCCATCCCCATCCGAGAGGACATGTTCATTAAAAGAATCCATAATTCTACATACAAAAAACATAAACACAAATTAATATTACTAACAATATAGGGTGTAGTATAATGAATAAACCATTAATAACAATAATAAATGATAAATTCATGTAATTTATTTACCAAGTGATGCAGTAATAGTATCTTCTCTTAACATCTATCCTCTTTAACAGTCATTAACATTTTCAAACTTTGCATCCGGCGACTAAATCACTATGGATTTTGAGTCGCACAAACGACGTCGTTTTAAGACCCAAAACAGAGCACCTCTGACATTTCCCACGCAAATTTAACCATATAAACACATAATACAAATAATAGCATATAATTTTGCTTTACATACAATCGAACCCCACTTAATAAATATAGCTATTTTTCCAAACAAAATTTAGCTAACCCATTGTCGACAACAAGCCATGATTTTGACAACATAAAACCCCACCAAAATTACAGTAACGAACAAATATTTAAAAAAAAAACAAAAACACCAGCAAACAGAATTTTTTTTCCAGCAAACACATACACCACCGAACCCCAAAAGGGATGAAAAACAGCACACAAAAACAGCACACATACACCACCGAACCCCAAAAGGGATGAAAAACAGCACACAAAAACAGCACACCTTTACAAATCCAGCAATCAAGAGGAACTTCAAGCCACCACAGCAGCGACGGCGCCGGCACGGCAGCAACCCAGCAACCAAATCCCGGGGACGAGACGGTAAAAACCCCAACCACCCAGTGCGACGGCGACGGCGACGGAGAGAAGGTGAAGTTCTTGCAACCCAACCACCGGCAAGAAGGAAGAAGTAGAGGAAGAAGGAACTTTGGGTATTTAGGAAAGAAACCCACAAAATCCTTCAAACCCTTGAAAGAAACAAGAATGCATAATGAGAGTGATCCTTCAAAATCTTCTCATACCCCCTAGATTGCTTCCAACTCTCTAGTTTCCGTACTAATGGTTAATGGTTGAAAAGAAAGCCCATAGATTAACGTGCCATTTTATTTATAATATTTCATGAATATTGGGGAATAAAAAAATGTTATTAAAAACATTTTAGGGGCAAATAAAATATTTAAAGACACTTACAAACGAAAAAATGGAAATACAAAAAAAAAAATAAACATAAATCAGAAAAAGCGACGTATAAAGAATAAAATACGTCGCCTATAAAAATTAAAAAGCATATAAATTTTAAGAGTTTTGAAATGTTAAATAAAAAATAAATATACTTGAAAGAAAATCAGACTGATTAAAAAATATAAAAAAAACTCATTCACGCTGTTAAAATATTTTAACTAGTTATTTGATGCTGAGATAAAATCAGATTGATTAAAAAAATAAAAAAACAAAACTCATTTATATTGTTTAAATATTTTCACTGCTTATTTGATGCTGGAAGAAAATCAAATTGTTAAAAAGCATGGTTTTTTTGAAAGAAAAAAAAATTTTGGTATTAGGCGACGCATAATACTGCTTATACGTCGCCTATTACTATAATTGAAAAAAAAAAAACTCTCTTTATATTGTTTAAATATTTTCACTGGTTATTTGATGCTCAACTAAAATCCAATTGTTAAAAATGAAGGTTTAAAAAAATATATATAGGGTATTAGGCGACGCATAAGCATGATTATGCATCGCCTATTACTAAAATTAAAAAAAAAAAAAAACTCTCTTTATCTTGTTTAAATATCTTCACTGCTTATTTGATGCTCCAACAAAATCAAATTGTTAAAAAGGAAGGTTTTAAAAAAATATATGAAAAAAAAATGGGTATTAGGCGACGCATAAGCTATCTTATGCGTCGCCTATTACTGTAATTTAAAAAAAAAAAAAAACTCTGTTTATTATCTTTAAATATTTTCACTGGTCATTTGATGCTGGAAGAAAATCAAATTGTTAAACAAGAAGATTTAAAAAAAAAAAAAAAACCTTCTCTAACTAGTTTAAATATTTTAACTGGTTATTTGATGCTGAGATAAAATCAGATTGATTAAAAAAATAAAAAAACAAAACTCATTTATGTTGTTTAAATATTTTCACTGCTTATTTGATGCTGGAAGAAAATCAAATTGTTAAAAAGCATGGTTTTTTTGAAAGAAAAAAAAAAAGAAATTGGGTATTAGGCGACGCATAGTACTGCTTATGCGTCGCCTATTACTATAATTAAAAAAAAAAAAAACTCTCTTTATCTTGTTTAAATATTTTCACTGGTTATTTGATGCTCCAAAAAAATCAAATTGTAAAAATGAAGGTTTTAAAAAAATATATGAAAAAAAAATGGGTATAAGGCGACGCATAAGATAGATTATGCGTCGCCTATTACTGTAATTTTTTTATAAAAAAAACTCTGTTTATCATCTTTAAATATTTTCACTGGTCATTTGATGCTGGAAGAAAATCAAATTGTTAAACAGGAAGATTTAAAAAAAAAAAAAAACCTTCTCTAACTAGTTTAAATATTTTAACTGGTTATTTGATGCTGAGATAAAATCAGATTGATTAAAAACATTTAAAAACAAAACTCATTTATGTTGTTTAAATATTTTCACTGCTTATTTGATGCTGGAAGAAAATCAAATTGTTAAAAAGCATGGTTTTTTTGAAATAAAAAAAAAAATTGGGTATTAGGCGACGCATAGTACTGCTTATGCGTCGCCTATTACTATAATTAAAAAAAAAAAAAAACTCTCTTGTTATTGTTTAAATATTTTCACTGGTTATTTGATGCTCAACTAAAATCCAATTGTTAAAAATGAAGGTTTAAAAAAAAATATATAGGGTATTAGGCGACGCATAAGCATGATTATGCGTCACCTAGTACTAAAATTCAAAAAAAAAAAAAAACTCTCTTTATCTTGTTTAAATATCTTCACTGGTTATTTAATGCTCCAACAAAATCAAATTGTTAAAAAGGAAGGTTTAAAAAAATGTATGAAAAATAAATCTGTATTAGGCGACGCATAAGGATGTTTATGCGTCGCCTATTACTATAATTTTTAAAAGAAAAAACCTCTGTTGATCATCTTTAAATATTTTCACTGGTTATTTGATGCTGAAATAATATCAGATTGATTAAACAGAAAGATCACAAACCCAAAAAAACAAATTATTTGTTCATAAGCGACTCATAAATATTTTAATGAGTCACTTTTTATTTGAAATGTCCTTCCCACATGTAATCTATTAGTTTATTTGGGTTCATATAAACTATCACTGATAGCCGAAAACATGAAAGTGCAACTCGTTGAACATACTTACATCGAGCAATTGGACTATGGGTCCTTGCTTTAGACCAATTTACAATTGTTATATCCTATCTCAAATTATGTCGTCAGATGTGTTTTTGTGTTTGTGTATACTCATCATATATGAGAATAATTGAAAAGAGCATTGATAGAACTATTTTATATTTTTAGATTAATTGACTTGGTGTTCATTGGAATGCTATGTGAAAATTTTTTTTGAATGTAATTTTAAAAAAAGTGACACAAATTAAAAAATAAATTTTAATTACTATTGGATAAGGCGACCCTTATATACGTAAATGCGTCACCTATTTCTATCAATGAGTCGCTAGATCATATACCTTTTTAAATGTAAAATTACCATTTTAGAATTATTACCAAAAGTTTAAGAAGGAAATAAATAGTACTTGGAGAAACTTATTTGTTTTAAACGAATTAAAAAAAGAGCGTCTATGAAACTGTTTATCCTTTAGCGACACAGTTTATCTGAATACGTCGCCTGTTTATCCAATTTCTTAAAATTTTTGGCGCGTTTTTCAAAATTTACGCGGGATTTTGAATACCATTTCTTTTCACAAAATATGTGTTAGTACACTTCATAATAGGTGTTAGAATTGGAAGCAATCTAAAAGAGACTTGAAGAGTGGGATATTTCGTGTTTAATTTTCCATTTGCTTGCATTGCTATCTGGAAGTTGGATTTCTTTCTTTGTGGATTCTTCTTTCTTCATCAACCTCGTGGTTAGCTTGGATTCTTCTTTCTTCGTCTCCCTCGTGGTTAGCTTGGATTCTTCTTTCTTCGTCTCCATGGTTTCGGTGAGTTTCTTTTCGCTTTATGATTGGCGGTGACATGTGGTGGATTGGGTTATTTTTTATTTATTTATTCATTATACCCGAAGGTTAGGTTCGCTGGGTTTTCTTAATCTTGTTTTTGTGGATAATTTGTTTTCGATGGGTTTTCTTAATTTTGCTTTTGTCAATAATTTGTTTGCGATGGGTTTTCTTAATCTCGCTTTTGTGGATAATTTGTTTGCGATGAGTTTTTTTAATCTTGCTTCGATGGGTTTCTTAATCTTGCTTTTGTCGATAATTTGTTTGAGATGGGTTTTCTTAATCTTGCTTTTGTCGATAATTTGTTTGCGATGGGTTTTCTTAATCTTGCTTTTGTCGATAATTTGTTTGCGATGGATTTTCTAAATCTTGCTTTTGTCTCAAATTTTTTTTATGATATTGTTTGATATTGTTCTGTTTAATTAGATTGGTAGGGAAATGGATAAATCGTGGATAACGAAGGATAGAACCTCAAGCGATTTTGCTAAAGGGGTGAGTGAATTTTTGAAATTTAGCATGGAGAATGCCAGTGATTGTAATGCCATACGGTGTCCTTGCATGCAATGCGGGAATATGAAAATCCATACTATTAGGGATATTAAAGGCCATATATATTGGAATGGGTTTGATGTCAACTATCGGCGATGGATTTGGCATGGTGAGTCATGTGCTGATGGTACTAGACCATCTTCTCATTTTAGGAATATTAATGTAGAATATAATCAAAATGATAGTAGTAGTAAGGAAGACGTGGCTTTCAATAGCTTAGACATGACCCGTGCTGCATTAGAAACTTTTGATAATGATCCTAATGAATTTGCTACCTTATTGGAGGATGCGGAGAAACCTTTGTACCTAGGTTGTACCAAATTTACCAAGTTATCGGCTTTGGTTAAATTATACAACTTAAAGGTAAGATATGGATATTCTGATAAGAGCTTTGATGTATTGTTGCAATTGTTATCCCAGATGTTGCCAAATGACAATGTGTTGCCAACCTCCATGTACAATGTTAAGAAGACTTTGAGTGCTTTGGGAATGGAGTACATCAAGATTCATGCATGTCCTAAAAGTTGTATTCTGTTTAGGAAGGAATATGTGGATCTTAATGAATGTCCTAAATGTGGATCTGCTAGATGGAAAATTGATAAGAATGGAGGTGCTAGCAATATTCCAAATAAAGTTTTATGGTACTTTCCTATTATTCCGCGTTTTAAACGAATGTTTCGTAGTGTTGAAACAGCTAAGAATTTGACATGGCATGCCAATGGGAGAAAGGTTAAGACAGGGGAAATGCAACACCCTGCGGATTCTCCATCTTGGAAGTTGGTTAATCGTTTATGGCCAAACTTTGCATCCGAAGATAGGAATTTGAGACTTGGGATCGCGGCCGATGGAGTTAATCCACATAATATGTTGAGTAGTAGGTATAGTTGTTGGCCTGTGATGACGGTTGTGTATAATCTTCCTCCTTGGTTGTGTATGAAATTTATGATGTTAAGTATTCTAATTTCTGGACCGAAGCAACCAGGAAATCAAATTGATGTATACATGGAGCCGTTAGTTGAAGACCTGCAGCGGTTGTGGAATGAGGGTGTTACGGTCTTCAATGCTTACCGTCAGGAGAAATTCACGTTGAAGGCAGTGCTGCTATGGACAATAAATGATTTCCCAGCTTATGGTAACTTGTCCGGTCATGCGGTGAAGGGATATTATGGTTGTCCAATTTGTAGTGAAAATACTTTTGCTACAAGGCTAAAGCATGGAAAAAAAATGAGTTTTACCGGGCATAGAAGATTTCTTCCTCCAAATCATCAATATAGAAGGCAAAAGAAGGCTTTCAATGGATTTCAAAAATTTGGAGTGCCTCCAAAACCGTTGACTGGAGAAGAAATATTAGATAAGTTTAATGCAATGAGATTTGATAACTCACACAAGAGGAAAAGGACTGTTGATTCTGAAGAATGTTGGAAGAGGAAGTCCATTTTTTTTGAATTGGAATATTGGAAATTTCTCCATGTGCGACATAATTTAGATGTCATGCATATTGAGAAAAATGTTTGTGAGAGCATATATGGTACATTGCTCAATATTCCTGGTAAGACGAAGGACGGAGTTAATGCTCGGTTAGATTTACAAGAAATGGGTTTGCGGAAAGACTTGGCCCCTAAGCCTCAAGGTAATCGAACTTTCCTACCACCAGCCTGCTATACATTATCAAAGCATGAGAAGAAATTGTTTTGTAAGTGTTTAGCGGACTTAAAGGTTCCAGATGGTTATTCTTCAAACTTTAGGAATCTTGTTTCAATGGAGGACTTAAAGATGGTAGGATTGAAATCTCATAATTGTCATACATTGATGCAACAACTCTTGCCTCTTGCAATTCGTGCAATCCTTCCTAAACATGTGAGACATGCAATTGCAAGACTTCGTTTTTTCTTCAATGCAATTTTCAAGAAGTCTATCATTGTTGCTGAATTGGAAAATATTCAAAATGATCTTGTCACAACTTTGTGCCTTTTAGAGAAATTCTTTCCACCATCATTTTTTGATGTAATGGTTCATCTAACTGTACATTTGGTTCGAGAGGTAAGATTGTGTGGACCAGTACATTTCAGGTGGATGTACCCGTTTGAGAGGTACATGAAAGTATTGAAAAGTTATGTTCGAAACAAAAATCGGCCAGAAGGTTGTATTGCCGAGGGTTACATATGTGAAGAAGTGATTGAGTTTTGTAGTGAATTTCAGAGAGGATTAGATGCAGTTGGAAACCCAATTGGTAGATATCAAAAGTTAAATGATAAGGATGATGTTGGTGCCCCATTTAAAGGTGGAAAAAATCAATCAATTGATCAACAACTTTGGGAGCAAGTTCATAGATATATACTTTTGAATACACCAGAAGTGGAACCGTATGTCAGGTGCGTATATACATGTTAATGTATAAAATAGTTGATATTTTTAATATATATATATATATATCAACATGTATAATTTAGTTGATATTTTGAATATATTAATAGGCATCGATAAGTTGACATGTTGGATATTTTTATTAATTACAACAACTTTTATTTGTTTTAGTATTCATTTTGAAGTCTTGAAGTCAAGCAAAAAAAATCGAGGAAAAAAAGCAAAATGGTTTCAAGACGAACACAAACGTACATTTACGTACTGGTTACGTGATAAGGTATGGGAAAGTTAAATATTCAATATATAATATCATTGTTTTAGCTTTAAATTTTCATATTTTTCTATTGACTAGATTGCACAAGAGCGAAGTCAACCTAACCACACAGTGTCTGAAACATTACGATGGTTAGCCCATGGTCCACAATGGGTGGTAACGAAACATGAAGGATATGTCATTAGAGGGGTTAGATTCAACACTATAAATATGGATAATAAGAGGGTCACCCAGAATAGTGGTGTCAAAGTTATTGCCAAAAGTGAGCATTTTGCTAGTGCTAAGGATAATAACCCAATTTTAGCCGAGATGACATACTATGGGATCATAAGAGAGATTTGGGACGTCGATTACACTATGTTTCGAATTCCAGTGTTCAAGTGTGATTGGGTTGACAGCAGTGGTGTGAAAGTTGATGAGATGGGGTTTACATGTGTTAACTTTAGTAAAATTGGATATAAATCTGACCCATTCATCATGGCTTCACAAGTTCAACAAATATTTTATGTTGAAGATCAACTTGACTCGAGATGGTCTGTTGTTTTAACTCCACCACGACATTGTACTTTGGTTGAAGAAGAATTGGTTGAAGAAAATTGCCATACAATTGCCAAGTGTTGATGAAAATGATAATGAGGATGAATGTGAGAGTGGCTATGTTCGTAATGACTGTGAGGGGATATGGATAAACAATATCTTCTAAATAAATTGGTACGTATATTTATTAACTTATAATTATATTTTAAGTAATATTTATTTATTCATTGTGTGTTTTTTTCTTATGTGTTTTCCACTTTAATTAGGAGAATATGTGCCACGCCAAACCTTAAGAAGGTAAATATTCATTTGCCAAATTACAATTTAATTTATTAATTATGATTAAGTTTTTATTAATTTATTTTGCGTCAGTGCTAACAAATTTTTTTATTTTTCCATATGCAGTATGAGGGCGTAATATCGTCAACTCAAGTACATCAACTTCCATCTCAATAAGTATGCATATGTAAAAATATATATGTCAATGAGATGATATTTAATTATATTGATTATTGTTTTGTTATGAAAAAGTATTTATTTTAAATTTTTATATTCTAATTATTTTGGACGAAGTTAGTTTGGGTTTTTTGCTATTATAATTAATTTTATATTTTAATAAATTTTTATGAAGATAAATCTAAAAAAATATAAAAGAAATGGCGGTTTATGAATATAACTAAAAGTCGCCTAAAATATATAACGACATATAATAAGATCAATTTGGCGACTCATATAATTTTTAGCGACATAAATATATTGTTGTGTACGTCGCTAAATAGGTAAAAGAGTCGCTAAAAATTAATAAATATGCGACTCTTATAATTTGTCGCTAAAACATGAACGGTCGCTAATATGGCGACACTAAAAACTCCTCGCTAATTGTTACGGGTCGTTAAAAAACCGATCCATAAAATTTGTCGCTAAAAATAATACATCGCTAAATAGGCGACAAAAAAGCTTCGCTAAAAATTCATGAGACGCTATTTTAGAGACACTAAAAAATAGTCGCTAAAAATATATGGTCGTTAAAAGAGAGACTCACATAATGCGTCGCAAAAAATAAAGCGTCGCTAAATAGGCGACAAAAACAATGTGTCGCTAAAAATGAATGAGTCGCTATTCAGGAAGAATTTTTAGCGACATAATTATTTGGCGACTAATCACGTAAGTGTCGCTAAAAATTTATTAGCGACTTTATTATAAAGAGTCGCTATTTTATTAGTTGCTATAAGTACATCACTGTATGAGTCGCTAAAAATTAAATGTGCGTCGCTAAAAATTATTATTAGGCGACTTTTATGATACGTCGCCTGTTATCTTATATATTTCGTGACAAGACATTTGGCAACTCCGTCAAATGCGTCGCTGTTTATTTAGTGCGACGCAGTACTTGCGTCGTGTATCAGCTCGATTCTAGTAGTGAATTCAATCCATATTTTCGGTTTATCTAATAGAAAATCTAATATAAACCATTAAAGCTTTAAAACCAATCCAAACCATTTATGATCGGTTTAGTTTGCATTGGTTAATTGATTTGGAACGGCAAGCCGATGTCGAGTACTGAAGCAAAGAATGAGTATTGCTTGTGAAGCAGCCGTGAGTCTTGAAGTTGAGAATGAACAGCAAATTGCTGCCGAGTATTGAAGCAAAGAATGAATATTGGTTGTGAAGCTGCCGTAAATCTTGAAGCAGAGAATGAAGAATGAGCAATTGATAGCTGAGTATTGAAGCAAAGAAATGAAAAATGAGCAACAACTGATCACTTGTTGTGCTATGAGTTTTGATGACTGTGATGGTCAAAACTTGATTAATGATTATAGTGGTGGTGGCGGCGGCAAGGCAACATAATGATAAGGTAGGCTATTTTCAAGATTTCATTTCATTTGGAGATTTTAGGAATATGTTAAAAAATATATATTAAAAATTAATATATAAAAATAAAAAATATATATACAAAATATATGATTTTTTAATCATATAATATATTATTTAGATTGGATTGGTTTGTATTTACAATCCAATCCATAAAATTTATGATATTTTGACCCAATCAAATCTATTCATGTAAGAAATCCAATCCAAACCGTTAAAAATTGATTGAATTCGTCAGTTAAACGGATTTGATTGGATTTTGCCCATCTCTACTTTTGACCATAAGGTAAAATGATGAGATCCAATATTATAATGGCCATAATAGTCTCATCTCTAAGTTGTTTAAGTTCGGCTAACATAATAGCCAAGCATGGCAACAATAGTTGGTGGTCTGGTGTCTGCACTTAGTAGGTCGGCAGTGTTCTTGCAGCACCAACAACATAGTACTAGTTTGTAATTATTAGGAAGAAGAAGACCAATGTAAATTTTGAATTTTGAAAACTTAAAAATGGGAAAATTCAGAATAGATATTTTGATCACTTTGAATGTTTAGGGGATTGTAGAAAGTTGTTTTTGCATTGAAAAAAAAAAAAAAAAGATGTCAAATTTAGAAAGCTTTTTTTAGATATATTTTTCTGAATCATATAATCCATAAAAGAGAAAGACAAACAATTAAGGTGAACAGGACCAATGAAATAAAGGTTAGCCATCCATTATCCCACAAAGTGTGCAAGTCTATTAGCTTTGCTAAATTCAAACAGAAGACACAAGTACAAAATTAGGCAGATAGGAGTGCACTCATCTTACTCATGAGATACCGACGTGAACAAAAGACACACGTATCAAATTAGGCAGATAGGAGTGGACTTTTCTTACCCATGAGATACTGACATGATCGAAATGTTAATTTCATGATATGTAGAAAAACAAAGTGACAATGTAATCCTTTTATCCAAAAAAAAAAAGAAAAAAAAGTGACAATGCAATCCATCATGACCTTAGAAAAATAAAAATATGATATAATCTATATATTTATATAACCCTCGTGTATATATATATATATATATATATATATGATCAGAAATATTCTTAATTCCTTCCTTGGAAATTCCATAAAATATAGAAAAAATCCTTCCTAGGAAAATTAATGAAGTATACGACTAATTAAATAAATATGATGGTGGTCCCAAACTGCCTCTCCGGTTTGAATAGTCGATCATAACAATCGGTGTTGGAAATTTTTTTTATTGAGGAGAATAAATTTATATTTATATAAATAAAAATAATATATATATATATATATATTTTTTTTTTTTCAAAATTGTAAAATTGCATATTTCCATATAATCAGTTAAACTTTAGTCTCCAACACCTCTCCGAAACCATTAAATTATAAAAGGTACAAAACCTAATTCAAATAGACAAATATAATTATTTTAGATATATATTTCTATAGGGATGATAACATTTTGGTGTCATTAATTTTCACAGTTTACTATTTAAGTTCTCAACTATTAAAAATTAAAATTTAAAATCCTTGATTTACAAGTTATTATGAATTGAACCACATGTGACTTTTGATTAATGGGGATGTTAACAGGCATCTCATATTAATTGCACATGGTATATTAAAATGTATCTATTTTCAAAAATTAGAACACTACAATGCATTTTAATATTTTTTAGTTTTAAAATTTTACATTTTAATATCACTAAATTTGAAATTTGATACCAATTTAATATCGATTAGATGACCTGCATATGGAACAGTTGTTAAATCTCATTAATTAAAACTTAAATAAGGTTAAAATTATAATAAATAGTAAATTAAGAATTTAATTTGTAACTTTTGAAAATTGAAGTTCTAAATTGTAAAATTGAAAAAGTGAATGGTACTGAAATGCAATAAATCTTATTTCTATATGTACACACAAAAATTTGAGTTACATGTTTTCTTATTTGGGCTGTGTATATATTAAATTCACAAGTGATATCATATATAAAATTTATTTAGTTTGTAAAAATCAAAAGTAGCTTCACATGCAGAGGCCATGGACTGGAATACCGAAAAACCCAAGCCTTCGGAGCTCAAAGAAATGGGCCTTAAGACAAAGGCCCATATTAGAAAGCGTTATTGGGCCACTAAATTTAGCAGAACACGCCGGACCAAGAACTATGTCTCGGAGGACACAATCAGGTCCCGAACAACAACATGAACCTCACATGGAAGGGGCAATACAAGAGTTAGGGTTCCCAGATGAAACCTTGACACGTGTCGAGCTCTCACATGAGGAAGAGGATCGTACATAATCAATGCGACGCTGCAAAAATGAGGTATGAACAATTTTTTTTTTCTTTTTTTTTTTTTGTTCATATATTTAGGTGGGGGGAACAAAAAAAGAACCAAATATATATAACATTTATATGTTCACCTGATAAAACTGTTCTTTAATACAAATAACTTTCGTTAGTGTAAAAATACAAATAAACAATAATATCACAGTTATGCAGGTTATGTTCTGTTTTTCTGTCCTTTTTCTCTTATTTTTTGTGGCGAAGAACTTGTATCTTGGTAATTTTCGCTCCAAAAAGTACAAACACAAAATATGTAAGTTTTGACGTATTTTCAATGATTTCATTATCAGCCACTTGTTAAGTTATTAGTTATTGAGCATATAGAACTTTTAAGACATCATCCTAGGCATAAATAGAAGAAAGAAAATGAAGAAAAAAAAGTCAAAAGGGAGTAAATAAAAAGAATTTCAATATGAAACAAGCAAATTTTGATTAGAATATTATTGTGTGATTGTAATCCTTACCCAAAAAAATAATAATAAAATGAAAATTTTGAATTATTAATATAGAATTTCAAGAATGCTTTTTAAATAGAACTTACACACACAAATAGGGATAAAATAAATAAATAAAGTCAAGAAAATTTTGAATTAAAAAAAAAAGTCAAAAGGGAGTCAAAAGAAAAGGACAAAAGAGTTTTAAAGTGAAGAAGTAGAGCTTGGAGTGTTTGTTCACCTTAAAAAGTGAAGAAATTTGTTCTGGGAAAACACAAAAAAACACTGAAAATTTTTAAATTCCTGTTTAAACCCAAATTGCCAAAACCCTTTTTACCAATTTCTACACCATTTTCGTTTTCTTTTTCTCTTTCTCTCTGTCACTCTCTCTCTCTCTTGCAAGGAAAAAGGTGTTAGCTTTCGTGGGTTTAAGAGAAAAATTGGAGAAAACGACAGGGAAAAAAAAAAGAGGAAAGTCATTGATGAAACTCCAACTATCAGCCTCAAGTAAAGAGTCAGGTGTTCTTGGTCTTCTATTCTATCAATCTTCTTCTTCTTCCTTTTTTTTTTTTTTTTTGTGGGGGGGGGGGGGGGGGGGGGGTGGTTTCTTATATTTATAATTATTATTTTCTTTAAGCTGATCAGACTGGTCTTTCTCTTTCTCTTTGGATCTTAAAAACTTGTTTTCTTTAATGCTCGAATACTTGTCATTTGTGTTCTTATTCTCTGTTATTTGGGTTTTTGGGATGAAAGAAAAAAAGTTAGAAGCACTTGCATTTTGGGTTTTTAAGAATTTGTTGCAAACTTAGCTGTATCTATAATGTAAATCACAAATTTACCACTACAAACGAATAAACTATTTTCTGATTTTGATAACATTCTATTTTTTCAAACCAGGAACCATTTATTAAACTGTTCATATCCAACATGATTTTTTTTTTTTGTGAAGACATTTGTTTGTGAAATTTTGAAGTTTATAGCTAGGAACTTAATGATGTATTCAAGGCAAACAGATCTATGCTGCTTATAAAATATAAAGGTATAGAATGTAGCAGTTGAAAAAAAATAAATAAATAAAAATCCCAATATTTTGTACTTCCAGGAGCATAATCCCAATATTTTGTTTCACCAACATGATAAGAATATATTATACAACAAGCTTTTAATGTTAGATAAATAAAATATTTATGTACTTAGCATAATTGATTACTCATTTATAAGGTCTAATTTATTTTTATTAATAGGACTTAGCATAATTGATTACTCATTTATAAGGTCTAATTTATTTTTATTAATAGGACTGGTTTATTTATTACTTTATGTAGTGAGTCATTGGTCACACACTCTCTGTAATATTATGGTTGGTCCATTGTATTGGAGGATCAACTCTATTTATAAGCTCATTTTGACTTATCCATTTATTATTATTATATTATTATTAAATTATTAATTTTAGTGTGCATTAAAATTAATGGGTAAGTTTGCCTTGCACAGACTATAAAAGGTCTAGGGTAAGTAAATAGATACATGCTGTATTTTGTGATTAGGGTTTTTAGATATCAAATTGAGAGTCGTTTGTAGGATTTCAGATTTAATCTATCAATGGCTGCGTTTGAAAGTTAGTATTTTATACCTCAATGAAATTTTATTATGTATGTTTTCGATTTGCAGATTTAAAATAACTTCAATAATTGGTATCAGAGCCTAATAAATTTGCATAATAAAGTTTCTTGTGATTTGTAGTTATATTGAATATGTTCGGATTGTTACTGTATGTGGCCATTGAATGATCTGTGTGATCCAAATAGATATTTCTTTGTTTTATTTTTCTTCCTGCATAGATATGTGAGATTATAAGATTACATAATATCTGTGAAACATATATATACATGTCGATTGCTATTTGAATTAAAAATATATATATATGTTTCTCTTAAATTCTGGCTTGGGTATTGTCGAATCTTGTTTTCTATGTGGAATGAAATGTTTTTTGAGAATTAATTTTGATCTAACACATACGATTTTTGTGAAAACACATTAAAATTTCTTTTTGAACCTGTGTGAAATTAATTGATAAATCTTTGTTTTTGAGATGAAATTGACTAAAATTGAGGCCGAATTACGCTTGTCCATCACCGAACGGTTGCATCGCCTTTGGAACGGCTGAAAATGGAGACCGAAAAGGCATTTTCCAATCGGGTCACACACCGAGTCGCATGACCCATTTTCTTGAAATGGGGTCAACCTGTTGACCCGACTGGGTGAGGCAGAGGCATGCAACGACATGTCATGAGACTTATTTTGCCTTCGTTATGTGTACCAATATAATGTGTGTTAGTGTTAGGATCCGTCCAAGATCCCTCACCTGAACCCTAGACAAGCTCTGATCCTAGGGAAACCCTACCGGACTCTCCAATGGAAAATCTGACAAAACCTCCCTTAAGGGTTGGACTTACCACAAATTTCCTGCACTGAAAACACACTTCTATATACACCACCTTATTCCTCCCACCTTACTACAATTTAATTCCACAAATTTGTAGAACTTCAAATGAATAACAGGGAATCAATGCATAATCAATTATATAATACATCCAATATAGTATACAGAGTGTTAATAAATTTCTAAATATGATAATTAATACAACAGAGTAGAAAGAAAATTACATAATAAGAAATGAAGAAAAGAAGACTTCTCGGAGTTCCAAGAATGATCAAACTGTCAAGCTCATCCTGATCAAACAATGTCTACCACCTGAGCCTAAGGGAAGCAAATTTAAAGATATGAAATGCTAATCATTTCAATCAGCAACCCAGTCTACTAACTACTAATAATTAAGTAATTTAATAATAAGTAAATAAATAAATAATAATTAAGTAAATAAATACATAAATGGTTTAGTAATAATAGTTGAAAATAATTTTTTTTTCTCAAAACCCTCACAGTCACTCAATTGAAAATATTTCATTTTTAAAACGTTTTCACAAAATCCGATATTTTATGCCCCAAGATTCAGAAAATAATTAATCAAATAATTTACAAATAAAATACAACAAATTAAGAATCCAAAATTAGAATGGGAATAATAATAGAAATGAAAATAAACTTTTATAACAACTACTAAAAGATTAACAATATATCATAAACAAATAAAGCAAAATTATCAATGAAACTCATATTAAAACAATTCAGGAAATAATTAAATAATTAGAATAAATCAATTGATTGAATAATTAAGTAAATGAATAATTTAATCAAAATAAAACATCCATTTAAAATAAATGGTAAGAATAAAATAAAATGAAAGAAAATATAATATATTAGAATTGATTTCGAAATACCAAAACAATTTAAATAATAATTTCATAAAAACATTTTCATAAAAATTGTGTAACTTTTAAATTTAAATAAATAAATAATAAAACACCGTTAAATATATTTTATTAAAAATAAGATTTTAAAATATTTCATATTTGAAAATCATGTCATGAAAACCATTTGATGCACACACTATACACCAGTGGCTCCAACGGTACCCAGCATCTCGAGCACCGCCAGACAGGAGGTTAAAAAAAGAAACCGGCATACGGTCGCGTGCCGTCCCACCGCGCCGCTGCAAATAGGCATCCTGGCCATGGCGGGGGGTGGCTACGGCCGATATCAACTTGCCGACCCTCGGTCCGATGGCAACCACAGGACAACCTATAAATCACCTGCGCGCTACTCACACCCACTTACGCGCTAATCATATCCATGTGCGTACTAGTCATATCCACATATACAAAACACCAGTTCGTGTGTAGTGCATCTAAAAATTTGTAAATCTTAAATCAATATTTATATAAAATACCACTAGGTTTATTGTATCCATTTAAACCTATAAAATTTTCACATTCCTTTTTAAAAATCATCATCATAAATCCATCGCTTTAAAATCCACAAATAAAAAATCCATCAACTCTCAATTTCATCAATTCAAAAATACGAATTCTCCAATGGCATAAAATCAAATCTTTAATATTCCAATGTATAAATATTTTGAAACATAATAATTTAAACCCATATTTTTCTCAAATTCTCAAAAATTAATTTAAATCAACATATCCTTAAAGCCGCATAAACTTCATATAGAATTAAATCCCATAATTCATCAATATATAATAAATTTAAATTAAATAATTTCCTCCAAATCCATACAATCAATCCATACCAAAATAATATTAAATTACATAAATTCATAATTAAATTCAACAACAATTCATATAAAATTAAATTCACAATTTCTTTAAAATTGAATTTCATAAAAATAAAACCTCCATAATTTAGCAAAATCAAAATATGCTTTAATGCACACATACATTTCAATAATTCAAATATAATTTTGCTAAATATTTAACACATAAAATATTAAATCCAAACATTTAATTATCACAAAATAAATATAATTTGACACCCGAAAATTAAATTGAAGGTGGGTCACTCACCTCAAGCACGCATATCAATCAAGATCCTGCACAGGATCAAATCTACTACCCACACATGCACCTAAAATATCAATATTACATAAAATCAAATATAATAATATTTTAATATGATAATTTACAAACGGGTATCCGGGAGAACGAATACAAACGACAACCAAAATTTACAAATGATATACCGAATCGAAGATTACGAAGCGAGGATTACGGATCTGGTCTTACTTTTCGGAGATCGGACCCTTGGTGGCCAGAATCTCAACGGAAAGCTCTCGAATTTTAGACCCTCGATTTTCACAATCCGTTAAGAATTGGGGGAAAGTGGACACCATATTTGGATTCAGCGGGTCAAAATTAGTGGGAGAAGATGGGCAGTCCAACTGGGAACTCGTCGAAAATCGGTTTCCCAACAAGCTGCCGTGGTCACCAGAAACCATCACTGCCGGTCGCGTGTCCAGTGGCCATTGATTGTGGTTTTTGGAGGAAAAGTAGATCGGAGGACGGGTGAACGGATGGCACTAGTAGTGAGGTAAACGGAGGTCAGATCGGGGAGAAATCTAGGTGGGAAGTTTTCGACGCCGCTGCTAGAAAATGCCCTAATCTGGGCGAGTGAGTGGTCGGGTGGCTGTGGGATTTGGTGGGCTGGCCAAAAATGGAAGGGGCAAGGTGGTGGTCGGGCACGTGTATGGGTGAAAGGGGTGCAAGATGGTGAACGGAGAATGGCCATGGGTGGTGGCTTCTCTCTTTCTCCTCCCCCCTCTCTCTCTCTCTCTCTCTTGTCACACGGCTCACACATGGGTTTGAGCCAATAAAAGACCATCCCGTAGGTGCCATTGTGCACTCAAGGGACAAGCTGAGGGCTTGACACCTGGCGCATATTTTTCACAATAACACCATTTAAATAAAATAGTATAAAATAATACTGTATCTGAAAAACTTTGCGACTCCATGACTTTTTAAATTGGTGTCCAAATTAGGCGTGCCAGTAGTCTATAGACTCGTATTAATGAGTACTTTACAACCATACAAGAGCCAAATCAAAATTCTACATAAATAAAAAGTCAAACTTGGCACCATAGGATAGCTTGGATCGCAACTTGCCTTGCGCGTAACTTTCAAACGGTAGCTTTGATTTCGATGTGCTACTAGTTTACGAACTCGAGATAATATATACTTTGAAATGGTGTCTTGGTCAATCAAAATTCCATCTAGAATAAAAAGTCAAAATTTTGATCCTCTCGGTCAACAGTCAACGTGCAAAAATTTCAACGTACTTTGGCAAGGGGTGTTAAAGTTAGCATAATGGATAGGATATTTTATATATCCATATTTCATGAAATTGCCAATATGTTGATTTTCTTCTCCTTATTTAATTGGGATCTATACGGATAACTGGGCTATCTTGTCGGTGGTTTTAATTGCTTTGTATGACGTCTAGAATGACAGTGGAAGTTAATTAAATACCATGAATTGCAGGTTTTGAGTTACTTTGTTGGTGATTTAGTTCAATGCATTTGATTGTAGTTATTTGGTTGATTGTCCCTGGCCTGCAAAAGGGTATATTTAATACTACAAAGACCCTAGCAATATTAATATTTTATGTTTTGTGTTAAGAGGGCTAGAAAATAGTTATTGTTTTATGTTTTGAATGTCTTGTTATATTTGCTATTTTTATAGGTAGTAGCGTCCCGAATATTCTGCCAATGACTATCATGATGAAGTTATATGGTATAAATTATCAAAAGTAGAAGAAGACTTTAATTATCAAATTATTGTGTGATTGTAATCCTTACAAAAAAAAAATAATAATAATAATAAATTGAAAATTTTGAATTAATAAAATGAAAATTTTGAATTATTAATATAGAATTTCAAGAATGCTTTTTTTCTCTCTCTTTGGATCTTAAAAACTTGTTTCTTTCACTGCTCAAATACTTGTCATTTGTGTTATAATTCTCTGTTATTTGGGTTTTGGTGCTAAAAGGAAAAATGTTAGAAACACTTGCATTTTGGGTTTTAAGAATTTGTTGCAAACTTACGTGTATCTTTATTGTAAATCACAAATTTACCACTACAACTAAGTAAACTATTTTCTAACCAGGAAAAAAAGTTAAAAAATAAAGAAATTTGTGTTCTGTTCATATCCAACGTGATGTAATTTTTTTTTTTTTTTATACCAAACTTTAACTCTTGTTATATTTGAAGCCTTGCTTTGTTTAATTATTGGAGAGCACTGCTTGAGTCAGCAATTTTCCGTCAAGCAATTTGTTAGTTTGAAGATGCTCTCTGCTAAATCCTAAATCAAAGCCAATATTGTCTCTTAAGGCTGGTCCTGTTTAGGAAGTGTCAAAACTAAAAGAGAAATTGATTCCTGTGATTTAGTTTTCTAATATTTATTTCCTAAAAATTAATTTCTTTCTTTACATGTTTGATGAGAAATAAAAAAGTTAAAACTTGTAAATAATTAAATTTAATTTTGTATAATAACTAAAGGTAAATATGTATTTTAAAAAAATAATTAAAATTATTTTTTCTAGAAATCTCAAAATGATATATTTATAAATAAAAATAATTTTCCCATATATTTTCCTATATTGGTGAAAATCTAATTACACTTTTTCTATCTCACAATAAATATTCAAACAAAAAAAAGTTATTAATTTTTCAAAAAAATTATATTCCTACTAATTTTATCATTACTCAAACATGCTGTAAAAGGTGTTTGGTTTTGAGTTCTTGGATTGAGAACAAGAAAAAAAAAAAACCTATTCTATTTTCATTAGTCCTTAATATAATAAAAAAGGAAGTCCATCAAAATCTCATATATAGGTTGAGTGACATACACAACTCCATTTTGACTTAATATTTTCCTAATTCAAGAAATGAATTTAAATGAAAAACCAACTACAAAATCAAAAACATGGTTTCTGTTCATCAAAATCTCTTTTCTATGTTTCCTATTACAATGGCTTGACTTTGTGTTGTTATTCCCTTAAATATCTCTTAGAATTGGCATATATATCTCATTGAAATCAAGGAATTTTTTTTTTTTTTTCTAAGATGGTTGAAATGGCGAAACAACAATGGTGTGGACAACCACAAAACGAACTCTAGGGCAAAAAAATTATATATATCTATATATATATATATATATTAAAAATAAAAAAACAAAAAAAGAAGAAGAAGACAGAGTTCATGTCAGGATCCGTCCAGAATTCCTTCCCGGAAACCTAGACAAGCCCTGATCCCAGGGAAATACTACCGAACCTTCCAACGGAAAATCCGACAGCACCTCCCCTAAGGGTAGGACTAACCAAAAATTACCTGCACTGAAAACACACTTAAAAAAAAAACATCCCCTTATTCCTCCCACGATACTACAAATTGATTCCACAATTTCAGCACTTCAAAGATAACAGCAACTCAGTGCAATAATAACAATTACACGTCCAATACAGTATACAGAGCATTATACAATAAATGTGGAATTAATACCATGACAGATAAAAAGCAATACAAGATAGAGAGGAAAAAGGGAAGAAATACTTCTTGAACTTTCGGCAACGAACTAAGACGTTAGGCTGGCTCCGGACAATCAACGTCTCCAACCTGGACCTAGGGGAACGGAATTTAAGAGTGTGAGATGCTAATCATCTCAGTGAGTGACCCTGACTACTGAACACCTTTAATATTAATAATATAAAAATAAAAGAATTTAATTAATCCACACCGAACAATTACATAAATAAATAAATAAACATTTGAAGGTAATACTTTCTCTCAAACCCTCACTATTCACTCCATTGGAAATGTTCTCCTTTTAAAACATTTTCACAAAACCCGATATTCGTACCTCCCGAAAACCAAGGGATCAAATAATTTAATAAATAACAAACAAATAAATAAATACCCCAAATATAAATAAAATGTAATAAATTATAATAAATAATTTTTGTACTCTTTGGGGTTTGAAATTTCTATCCGAAAAATTACACTTGACGCACCACACCATATACCAGTGATGCCCTCCGATACCCAGCGTCCCGAGCACCGACTGGCGGGGAGATTAAAGAGAGAAACTTGCAAACGACACTTCGACGTCCTGACAGTACCGCTGCTGAAACCGTCATCCCGGCCAAGGGAGGGGCGGTTGTGGCCAATATCAAACTTGCCTGCCCAGTCCAATGGCAACCACGGGAGACATAATACTTGCGTGCTAAACCACATAATACTTGCGCGCTACCACGTGTCCATACACCAGAACACCAATACTGTATGAGTGCGTCTAAAACAATTATTATTAACCAACCGTACCATTTTCCAAAATTACCGTGGGAAATATATCAAAATTTCACACTTACCATCCCACATATTTTTATTTAACAAACCGGTACGAAAACATCGATAACAAATAAACCATAATTTTTTCAAAGTACGAGATTCAACAATAAAAATACCGCTGGCATAATTTATAAAATTTAAACAAATATTTTCATAAAATATTTAACCCAATTATGCCCGAAAATAATACTTAAAACCATGTACGATTATTACCGAAATATACTTTGTTCATGCATAATAAATAAATTAAACCACAATAAAACCATATCTAAATTGTACCACATGAGCATAATTTAAATACCAATTAAACATAATTAATTGCCCAAAAATGATATAAAATCCAAACACAATTAATTACTGAAACTACTTGCTCATGTGTAACAAATACCATTTAATCACAATAAAATAATAATCGGGAATTTCTTAATGACCCCCAAATTTCCTTCTAGTACCAATGGGTAAATATATATAAAATAATATTTTTCCCGATTATATTTAAAATACGCCACATGAGTACAAATTACAGATATCAAATAAACACCAAATAAATATAATAAATTGCCCAAAATATTTTTAAAGGTGGGTCACTCACCTGGAGCACGCAATTAAACCATGATCCACCATGGGATCAATTCCTTGACTCACCCGTGCTCCTAGAACAAAATTCACACACAGTCAAATAAATTAATATTTTATTCGGGTAAATAATACCCGGTACCCGGGGGGTCAAACACAAACGTTATTCAAAATAGTCGAATAATATACCGAATCGAAACTTAAGCGACGAGGATTACAAACCCGGTCTCCATCGACCCCAATTCCGCCGGAGGTGGCCGAAATTTGGCCGGAAAGCTTCGGCCAGTTTTCAATTCCTCGTATCTCGCACACCGCTTCGAATTTTTGAGATTGGAGGCCATTTTTGAACTCAGAGGACCCAAAATAGGGGTAGAGGAGGTTTAATTTGGATTGGACTGGCCGAAAAACACAAGAAAAGAGGAGAGAGAAATTTTTCCGGCCGGCGGCTTCTCCGGCCCGATCGGCGCTCGTCCGGCGGCCGATGACCGTGAAAATTGGCGGCCGAGCTCGCCTCCTCCCTCCGCTCATCACTGGCCGGCGCGTGAGTGGTTCCGGTGGCCGGAAAATGTGCAGCAGGGAGAGAGAGAGAGAGACGGGCGGTGGGAAGGAAGAAAGAAAGAAAGAAGAAGAAGAAGAAGAAGGAGAAGGAGAAGAATCGGCCCCCGTGGCCTTTTTTCCCACGTGGGGGAAAAGAAAGGAAAAAGAAAAAGAAAAAGAAAAAAATAAAATAAAATAATAAAAAATAATTAAATAATATTAATAATAATATTATTATTTAAAATATTAATAAAATAATATGATATTACACATGGTTGACATGTGACTTCTCAACATGGTGACACATGGTCACCTTCATTAAGTCACACGTGGCACATCGTTACACGTTCAAAAATAATATTAAAATAATACGGTGTTTGAAAAACTCTACAGGTCCATAACTTTCAAACATGTCCAAATCGGACGTGTCGCTAGCCTACGGACTCGAATCGACGTGCACTTCACAACCATGCATGAGTCAAAGCTCAACCTTGCATGAATAAAAAGTCAACTCCGGCACCCCTTGGACAGTTTGGATCTCAATTTGTTTTGCTCATAACTTTCAAACCGTAGCTCCGTTTTCAACATGCTACTAGTCTACGAACTCGTGCCAACGTGTATTTCGTACCGGTACCTCAGTCAACCTAGAATTCCAATCAGGTCAAAAAGTCAACTTTTGACCCCTTCGGTCAACAGTCAAAATCAAAGTCAACGGTCAACGTGCAAAATTCCGACATAATTCGGGACGGAGTGTTACAGCTCAAGTGATTAAGAGGCCAAAAAAAAAACAAAAAATAGAGACGGATATGAAGAGAAGATGAAGAAGGACTGTGGGCATGACAGAGAAAAAAACCAAAGGCGTTTGGGTGCCGGCAACCCATTCCTTCTATTTCTTTGATGGATTTTTGAAGACTGATGAAAGCAAAGTAACGGGCATTTTGCATATTCATCAAAAAATAAAATAAAAGTAAAGTAAGGGTGTTAAACTTGCTGATTTGTCCAGAATCTGATGTGTTAAAGATAGGATACACATGTTACCACTTGATTAGTCATGTATACTACCTCAAATTCTTTGTCAATGTGTACGCATTGAATAATTTCTCTGCACTAAAAGATCTATAATATTTTTTCTTTTTCTTTTTCTTTTTTTAATTTGTTGATGGGAATAGGAATCTAGTCCTTTCACATGGAGACGATTATAAATATGTAGTTTGGTGTTTATGAAAGAGCAACAGCGAGGCCAGAAGAGCGATAACAAAAGAGCTAAAAGAGTTGAGCTAATAAGAAAAGAGAGAGGAAAAAGTGAAAAAAATGGCTACTACAGCCTTGAAAGTTGAAATCATTCACAGAGAAACATTAAAACCATCTTCTCCAACTCCATACAACCTTAAAAATTTCAAACTCTGTCTCATCGATCAGCTTGCTCCAACTATGTACGTCCCACTGATTCTCTTCTATCCCCATGTTAATAATGGAGTCGATGAAGCAGAGAAAAAAACCCAGCTTCTCAAAAAAACACTCTCAGAAACCCTAACTCTCTTCTACCCTCTAGCAGGAAGAATCAAAACCCACGACTCCATCGTCTGCAACGACGAAGGAGTCGAGTTCTTCAAGGCTCAAGCAAACTTTCCACTGTCGAAAATCCTTGAAAAACCAAACACATATTTCCTCAGAAAATTTCTCGCCGCCGAACCAGAATCTATACAGGCAAGGACAGGTGCTCTTCTCCTTGTCCAAGTGACCTTTTTCCAATGCGGTGGGATGGCAATCGGTATAAGCTCTTCGCATAAGATCGGCGACGCGTCGACGCTGAGTGCATTCCTTAAGAGCTGGACATCAATGGCGGTTTTTGGATCCGAACACGGTTTGGTTCCTGAATTCAACGCTGCAGAGCTTCTTCCACCTTCTGATGACTTTCAACCGCTGGAAAAGATTCCAGGAAAGTGCAGAACGAGCAGGTTCGTTTTCTATCCCAAAAAGATTGCTTCTCTTAAAGAGAACTCGTCTAGTGAATCTGTGAAAAACCCTTCTCGAATCGAAGCCGTTTCATCGATCCTTTGGAAATCTGTTGCACAAGCATCGAGATCGAATAACGGTTTTATGAAAACCTGTGTGTTCGCTCAGACAGTCAACATAAGAGCGAGAACTTCGCCACCATTGTCGGAAAACTTAGCCGGGAATTTCTTCGGAATCATCCCAGCAAAGTTGGATGAGAATGAAAATGGTGATGATCTTAAAGTCTTGGTTGCTAAGCTGAGGAAAGGGATTGAAGAAGTGAAAGAGTTTTTTGGTAAAAAAGGACTTGATGTTGAAAGGGTGAAGCAAGCAATGCTTAAGTGTGGAGAGATGATAAGGAATGAAGAGATGGTGGACAATTATAATTGCAGTAGTTGGTTTAGGTTTCCTTTGTATGAGGTGGACTTTGGATGGGGAAAGCCAATATGGGTGAGTATGAGTGGTATGACATTCAAGAATTTCATATTTCTCTTGCCTACGAGAGATGGAGATGGAATTGAAGCTTGGCTGAGTCTTACTGATGAAGATATGGACTTGGTTGAAACCGATCAGGAGCTGCTTGACTTTGCTTGCCTAGAACCAAGTGTGGTTTAATCGGTAATTATTATGTATTCATATATTACATAAAAATTATTTAGTATTTTTAAATTGCATAAAGGTTAAGATATAAAAATGTATTAGCTGGTGTAATAAATAAAGTTTTTAATAATAAAATTATCAAATCAACCAAATATGAATATGAATATAGTTTATCATATATGTAGATGTATAAAATAAATTTATGTTTCAGTTCACTAGCTACCTTTATATCTTTTAGGAATTTCCCTTTTTTTTTTTTTTTCTTTGGTCAAATGTCTTTCATGAAAGCATAATTGTAAAATAGTTTTTTTTTTTTTAATTAATGTTGTAAATTAGTTGATTTTATATATGTATTGCTTTTTGTCTCTCTGAATACATCTCTCTTTTTCTTTGGTTCACTGAAATTCTAATTTCTGGAGTGCGAGTGAAAAAATACAAAAAAGCAATAAACTTTTCAATTGAAAAAGATTTACATGCATTTATATTCAACTCATATGCATGTCCAGTGGCATTCATAAATTTGATTCCATGGTCGAAATGCTTAAGAATACACGTTCAGATATCTCGAACCTTCTCAAAAGTTAATGTGGTACACAGTGGGTCCAATTACAACAGGTAACATGTCCTATCGTGTTCAGAAAGCACAAGCAAGACGTTGCCAGTCTAGATCAAATAATAATATATGTATATATATGTATATATATATATATATATTGTGTGTATGTGTACGAAAATAACAAAGGGTTTTTTTAATAAATAAATAAATAACAAACAAAAGTTATTTCCAACCATATAATACATGGACATGGAGCAGCCAATAATATTTCATGGTCCCCGTGTCGTGAAACTCGTTTAGATACTCAAACAGATTCAATGAATTATTAGATTGACATTTCAAAACTCTGGTTGTTGAATTTTCTTAGTCATGAGACATGGACATGATCGAAATGTTAATTTCATGATAGAAAATGAAAATGAAAATGTAATTCTTCACTACCTTAGAAAAAGAAAAAATATAATAAAATCTTAATATTTATATAACCAGCAAATATATGTATCTATATATCTATATATATATTTGTTAAAAAACATATTGTAAAAGGCCCATCACCAATTTATTGAGGATAATAGATTGAATTTTCATATTCATTATCAATTATAGACCAATAGCGCATTTCTTATGGTAGAGGATTGGTGCAAACTGGAGCCATATGTTTATGTATGAACAGAATATTCTTAATTTCTTTCTAGGAAGAGTAATGGAGTGTACATTCACAAAAAAGAAAAAATAAATAGAAAATAATAATAATGAAGTGTACGACCAACTACATAATATGAGGATGGTCTGCCTTTCTGGTTTGAATAATCAGTTGGTGCTAGATATTTTTTATTGAGAAGAATAAATTTATATTATATTCTTATGAATAAAAATAATTTAATTTTTTTTTTATTTTCAAAATTGTAAAAATGCATGTTTCCATATGTTCATATCTTTTGCGAAAGCTTCTTGTATTTTTTTTTTTTTTTGTCAATATACTGTGAAAGCCTGTAAAATAGTTTTTTTTTTTTTTTAATAATTATCTCGTAGATTGGTTAAATATATATGTATTACTTTTTGTCTTTCTGAATGCAACTCTCTTTTTCTGTGGTTTTTGGGTCACCGGCATTCTAATATTATGGAGTGAGAGTAAAAATAAAATAAACTTTTTAATCGGAAAAGATTAATGTGCATATATATATATATATATATATTGAAGTCCACATGCAAATCCAGAGGTAAACGCCTAGTAATCGTAGATTTGGTTCAATCGATAAAAAGTAGAATACACGTTTGCATTCGGGCTTCAAATTAAACTGGTACAAAGTGAGTAATTGGAGGCCATAAAAGGAAAAATGTCCTGTTGTGTCCAGAGCCCACGTGCCTAGATCCAATTATATGTGTGTACGACATTTTTTTTTTTTTCCAGATAAACCAACAAAAGTTATTACCAACAATAAATACGTTATCGAAAATTCTATGGTAATCATGATTTGTACGTGAACTGTAATATTAATGACAATTTTTTATAATATTAATAATAATTTTTTAAAAATTTATAAATAATATAAAAAATTATCATTAATACTATAATTCATATAAAAACTATCGTACCATAAATAAATTATATATATTATTATTTAAAAAACAATAAATATATATATACACACACAATCAATTTTTAATGAGTGCGTACTCATAAATTTTTATTTTTAATTATTAAATTTTTTAAAAAAATTAAATTTAAAAATATAATACAAAATTTAAATAAATTAAATGATATATTAAAATTTTAAAAAAATAAGATATATTTTATTTAAACTCATTTAAAAAATATATATTATATTTTAACTTTTAAAATAATTTAAAAATAAAATTAAAATTTTGATAAAAAAATCATCAGTGTTTTCCTGATTGGAAAATTCATATATATGCGATCAATATATCATGGTCCGCGTGTCGTGAAACTGGCTAGCAAACTTTTCCTAAACCGTGCTCAAACGTAGTGAATTAATTATTATCAGATTAACATTTCAAAACTCTGGTTGTGGACTTTTCTAACTTTTTTTTTTTTTTTTCTAAAACTGAAATTTCATTGAAATAAAAAAGAAAGGCAAAAAAAGATATTTAGACTTAGAAAGCTTGTTCAGATATATTTATCTAAATCATACAATCTATTAAAAAAGAAAAGCAAAAAATTAAAGTCAACAGAACAAATAAAACAAAAGTTAACCAGCCATTAACGCATTAAATGTGCAAGCCTATTAGCTTTCCTAAGAATTCAAACAAAAAACATATTTACAAAATTATGAAGATAAGTGTGGACTTTTCTTACTCATGAGATATTGACACGACCGAAATATTAATTTCATGATATGTAGAAAAAACAAAGTGACAATGCAATCTGTCACCACCTTAGAAAAAGAGATAATATTATATAATCTATATATTTATATAACCCTCATATATATATATATATATATATATATCAATATATGATTAGAAATATTTTTAATTCCTTCCTAGGAAATTCCACAAAAAAAAAAAAATCCTTCCTAGGAAAATTAATGGAGTGTACGACTAATGAAATAAATATGATGATGGTCCCAAGACTCCCAACTCCCAAGTTGCCTCTCCGGTTTGAATAATAGTCATCACAATTGGTGCCAGAAATTTTTTTATTGAGGAGAATAAACCTATATTTATATAAATAAAAATAATATATATATATTTTTTATTTTCAAAATTGTAAAAATGCATATTTCCATATAATCAATCAGTTAAACTTTAGTCTCCAAAACCATTAAATTATAAAAGGTACAAAAATAACGCAAACAGAGAAATAGAATTATTTTAGATGTATATTTCTATAGGGATAATGACATTTTGGGATAATTAATTTTCACAGTTTGCGATTTAAGTCCTCAACTATCAAAATTGAAATTTAAATGCTTGATTTACAAATTGTTGATTTGAACCACATGTGACTTTTGATTAACGGGAAGTTAAGAGTCATTTCATATTAATTGCACATGGTACATCAAATTGTATCTATTTTCAAAACAAATACCATTATATGTCATTAATAATGATTGTTATTATCTTATATGACAGTAAATTCAATGTATATATAGCTTTTATACATATATTGGATCCACCATTATGTAAACTATTTTTATTTATATATATATATATATATATATATATATATATATATATATATACGTGAAATCCACTAGTGATAAAAATATCGATATCGATGAAAATATCGAAAGTATAATTTTATGAAAATATTGATAAAAACATCGATATCAATAAAATTGTTAATAAAATTGAAAAAAATATAAATATTTATTTAAAATATAAATTTTTATATATAAAATAATTAAAAATAATAAAATAGTTCATAAATATAAAAAATTATCATAAATAAAAATAAAACAATATTTATTAAAATCAAAATATAAAAATTTAATAAATAATATTCATTTTATTCAAAGAATTAGAAAAGTTAGAAAGGTATTCATCATCTAAAAAGTCATCCAAAGAGTTAGTAAGCATTGTATGCCCTCACAATGCCATCACAATTACCAAAATAAATAAATAAATAAATAAAAAAGGCACCGTATGCCATCACTTGGTTTGCACATGAGATTGCCCGATAGCATGTGAGAGTCATAAAATATCTCAACCCATCTAATATTAGCTAATATTAGCTCGAAACCCATACCTGTCATTCATCAGGCCTTGCTGTTGGCTCGTGTTGAAGGATGCTCTGGAGAATGCTGCTAAAGCTGTGATCCAAAGCCTTAATTTGTCTTAATGCCTCTGCTTTCAATTACATTTCGTTTTTTTTTTTTTTTTTGGGGGGGAATCTTAGGCAAAGTAACAATCTTGCTGGTGTGGTTTGTAAATGGCTGGTTAACTATCGTTTTCAGGTTTTATAGGTGACATTTCTTCCCCCCATTGTCGGTGTTGGTATTTTTTGAAATTCGATATTATCGTGGATATTTATCTAAAATCGGTGATTTTTTCTTTGTTGGAATCCATTAACGTTTAAGATAGTGACAATCATTATCGATGATAAATATTATTTTTCTTTCGAAAATTATAGTACTCCAATGCATTTTAATATCTTTTATTTTTAAAATTTTATACTTTAATTTACTAAATTTAAAATTTGATACAATTTAATATCAATTATATGACCTACACATGGGATAGTTGTTAAATCTCATTAATCAAAAGTTAAGGTTTAAATTATAATAAATTGTAAATTAAGAATTCAAATTGTAACATTTGAAAATTGAAGTTTTAAATTATAAAACTTTGAAAGTCATGTGTGTATATATATATATATATATATTAAATTTGCAAGTGATATCACATATAAAATGTAATTAGTTAGTAAAAATCAAAAGTACATGCACATGTAGAGGGCATGGGCTGGAATACCCAAAAAATCCAAGCCCCCATAGCTCAAAGAAATGGGCCCCGAGATAGAGGTCCAGATTAGGTCCTGAACAGTTTTTTGTCATTTTAACGACATAAATGACAGTCTATTTGTGTCATTTTAATGATACAATTCGGTCGCTAAAAATGATATTTGAACAATTTTCTGTATAAAAATTCTACAAAAAAATCTTTAGTCATTAATATCGAAGTATTTTTTTTTTGGCACGACACCACACCAGTGCCCTTAACTTCGATGTCATCTTCTTTCTTCATCTTGAAAGGATATTGGCGCTGTTCGAAGATGAATACAGACGATGGACCTGACTCTCAACCTCTACAATATGTCCAAACTAAAATTCTTAAAAGAAAAATTGAACCAAAACAATACAGTAGCAAAAATAAATCAATATAAATATATGTTTCTATTCCAAACATTGACATCAATATTTTTTTTTTTCATGCCCTCAGACAAACCATCCAAAGTTTGAGGAATCCATTCAAAAAGGAGATATTTTTATTAAATTATTAAAATTACAAATGATGATTGCTATATAGACTGTCATTATAAGGACACCGTTTTCAGCCACACTTTTTAGACATAAATGTTCAAGAACCATTTATATATATATATATATATGTAGAAATTCTATGGTGAGAACGGTACACATGAGAATCGTAGTATTAATGACGATTTTTCATAGTATTAACGACAGTTTTTTAGAAAATCGTCATCAATATTATGAAAAACCGTCACCAATACTGTGGTCCGCATGAGGACCATCCGCACCATAGACGGACTGTATCTATTTGTATTTAAAAATAAATAAAAAAGACCAAATATATATAACATTTATATGCTCACCTGATAAAACTGTTCTTTCAGACAAATAATATCACTTAATCCTATGTTGACTGAAAAAAAAAAAAAAAAAAAAAAAACAACCAGAAAGAATGTACCATTAAAATTACACAGTTATGGACGTTATATTCTTTTTTTGGGTCCTTATTCTTTTATTTTTGGGGACAAGAACTTATATCTTGGTAATTTTCTCTCCAAAAGGTACAAACACAAAATATATAAGTTGGACGTGTTTTCAATGACTTTATTATCAGCCACTTATGAAGTTATTAATTATTGAGCACATAGAACTTTTAAGACACATTATCCTAGGCATAAATAGAAGAAAGAAAATGAAGAAAAAAGTCAGAAGGGAGTAAATGAAAAGAATTTCAATATAAAACAAGCAAATTTTGTTTAGAATATTATTGTGTGATTGTAATCCTTACAAAAAAAAATAATAATAATAAAATGAAAATTTTGACTTATTAATATAGAATTTCAAGAATGCTTTTTAAAGAGAATATTATACACACATAGGGATAAAATAAATAAATAAAAGTCAAGAAAATTTGGAATTAAAAAAAAAAAAATAGTCAAAAGGGAGTCAAAAGAAAGGACAAAAGAGTTTCAAAGTGAAGAAGAAGTAAAGCTTAGAGTGTACGTTCAACCTTAAAAAGTGAAGAAATTTGTTCTGGGAAAACACAAAAAAACACTGAAAATGTTTTCATTTTACATTTCTGTTTAAACCCAAACTGCCAAAACACTTTTTACAAATTTCTACGACATTTTCGTTTTTCTTTTTCTCTTTCTCTCTGTCACCCTCTCTCTCTTGCAAGGAAAAAGGTGTTAGCTTTCGTGGGTTTAAGAGAAAAATGGGAGAAAATGACAGGGAAAACAAAAAGAGGAAAGTCATTGATGAAACTCCTACTATCAGTCTCAAAGTAAAAAGTCAGGTGTTCTTGGTCTTCTATTCTATCAATCTTCTTCTTCTTTTTTTTTTTTCTTTTTTGTTTTTTTTTTTTTTTTTTTTTGGTTTTGGGGTTTTCTTATATTTATTATTATTATTTTTTTCTATAAGCTGATCAGACTGGTCTTTCTCTTTCTCTTTGGATCTTAAAAACTTGTTTTCTTTAACTGCTCGAATACTTGTCATTTGTGTTCTTCTTCTTTGTTATTTGGGGTTTTGGGCTGAAAGAAAAAAAGTTAGAAGCCCTTGCATTTTGGGTTTTTAAGAATTTGTTTCAAACTTACCTGTATCTTTAATGTAAATCACAGATTTACCACTACAACCGAGTAAATTATTTTCTGATTTTGATAACATTCTATTTTTTCAAACCAGGAACCATTTATCAAAAAAAAGGGATAAAAAAATTTTCTGTTCATATCCAGCGTGATGTAATTTTTTTATTTTTTATTTTTTTTGTTAAGACATTTATTTGTGAAATTTTGAAGTTTGTAGCTAGGAACTTAATGTTGTATTCAA
Source organism: Ziziphus jujuba (assembly GCF_031755915.1). Classification (NCBI taxonomy): domain Eukaryota; kingdom Viridiplantae; phylum Streptophyta; class Magnoliopsida; order Rosales; family Rhamnaceae; genus Ziziphus; species Ziziphus jujuba. Next base: position 16,251,955 of record NC_083381.1, read on the forward strand.
GGCAAACAGATCTATGCTGCTTATAAAATATAAAGGTATAAAATGTAGTAGTGGGAAAAAAAAAAAAAAAATTCCCAATATTTTGTACTTCCAGGAGCGTAATCCCAATATTTTGTTTGACCAACATGATAAGAATCTGTTATACAACAAGCTCTTAATTGAATCAAATTTATACATAGCTTATTATCACATTTATATCCTTTTCTTCTTTGCATAACAACAATAATTGGTAGAACTTAGCATGACTTGTAATAAATTCAGTAAATGATTTGAAAACGTTGATAAATTTTTGGATGTATATTTTCTCAAAAAGTTATGTTTATAGTCTGCCAAAAACGTTCACATTGCTTTGTCTAACGGTTGTCGACCTAGACTTACCAGTGTAAATGGTAGTGAATGGGATATTAAGGTAGACAGAGCAGTAAACGAAGTGGAAATCAATTTTCATTTGACGAACAATATGAGAATGCAGAACATGGTGTTGTCCTTGCTGAAAACTGTAAAGCAGAAAACATGGCCAAACAGGACCATAATTTTCCAGATGTCTTTATTCTCCATATTCTATGTTGTTCTTGGAAAAATACTTTGTTAATTGTCAGTATTTCCTAGAAAAAGTTGAAGAAAGTGCGTCGAATTATGATTGTGGAAGTTTTTTGAGGCTTTGTAATGATTTAATTTTAGATTTGTTCAGCTAACCAAACAAGCAGCATTTTTGTAATATGGTATACTGTTATAGAATTAAAATGTATCATCATATTCTTTACATTTTCATCGACATAGTATATCTCTACTTTGGTTTTGGTCTCACTCTTTTTGCTTCTTGATTTCAACATAGGACAATGATGAGCGTTACTTCAGGATCAGACGTGACTCCCCATTACTGAGGCTTATGAGAGCTTACTGTGAGAAGAAACAATTTGAGTTTAGGTACATTAGATTCTTTTATGATGGCCAATATATTCGTCCAAACCAAACACCGGACTCGGTAAGAATTCCTGTTCTTGAAGTTTCTATTTGAAGTTCTTTTTTTTTTTTTTTTTCCCCCCCTACTTGGTTAGGTGTTTCTAAGTCTTCCAAAAAGTAAATTCAGAATAAATGGAAACATCTAAGTAGAATACTTCTTAGTTCTAAAGCTATGCGCCATTGTATTTCCTATAGAAGATCTCTATTGTTTTACATTTAATTCATGATCTGAAAAAGGTTGTTTTTGTTTGGTTCAAAATTTTGATATGAAAACAGTTTTCATTTGATTCACTGATATACAAAAACAAGATCATATAGTAGTAAATATATATAATCCAAAAAGGAGTTTGATATAAAATTTTGAACTTGTTGATCTTGTTTACAGCTTATACTCCCATTTTATACCAAGCTTTAACTCTTGCTACATTTGAAGCCTACCTTTGTTTAACCATTGGAGAGCACTGCATGAGTCAATGAAATTTTCCGTCGAGCAATTTGTTAGTTTGAACAGATATTTGATCTTCAACTTTTGCCTTGAATTTTATAGCTTGGCTTGGAAGATGGTGCCGAAATTGATGCATTGACTCCCCAGTCTGGAGGCGGTTGGAGAAGTTTTTGACTGCTTATGAAGGCTTGGAATGTTGCTATTTTGAAGTTAAAAAGTAGAGGAAAAGGTTAACTTATATATATATATATATATATGCAGTATAGATTTAAAAGAGTTGATTTGAGGAAGGGAAAATAGGGGAGAGTGAAAATTTTATCAGCAGATGTCTCACTGTTAATGATTTGTTGATTACTTTTTCCTCCCAAGAAATATATGAGACTTATTTCATATATTTGTTCCCATGAAGCAAATTTTTAGTGACAAGTAAAAGTTTAACCTGCAAATTATATGAAGAATCTGTAGACAAATTGTTCTTCCGTCAAAAAAATAATCGAACAATTGTTTTTTGTAAAAATTACTCTGTACTAAACACAGACAAAAATATCAATAGCAAATTGAAAAATGGGTACATAAATACCTCATGCAGCCTGATATTAAGATTGCATACTAATGGTGATGAATTCTAGCTTCTTTAGAGTTCCTCTACAGGGTATAAAAGTAATTTAATGTAACATTGATATTGTAGGTTTTTTTCTTCCCAATATATTTGTAAAAATCTGCTGGACAAATTGGGTTCTAAATATTTTTCTTAATTGTAAAGAAGGTAACAAGTTTTCTTGCCCTAGTAAACAGTTTACAACCAAATTAGCTTGCATTCGCCAAACCACTTTGCTTCAATATATATTATCATATTCCATACAGTGTTTATACCTATATTGGATTACAAATTTGACATGATAACAATCTGCATAACACTTCAGAATACTTTGTGCATGCCAAATTATATTCATGAAGAATATGTGCTACAACAACTGATAGCGATATGGTGGCTGCACATCTTCTATCCTGAAATCTGGCTATAAATGGTTGGTATTTTGGGTCAATCCTCAATAAGAAAACCAATACTTCTGCCATGGCTGAATACAAGAAGCTGGTGTTACAATACGCAATGGCAAAGAAAGAAAATCGCATGAAAAAAGAAAACAAAAATGCCGAGAATGTCTAATCAAACTAATGCATGTTCTTGTACGCTACTTGAACAACGGACTAGCCAGTAACACGTTAAACACAAATTCAAGCTGGTAGCTCGAGCTTAGCGTTGTTCTTCCAGCTGCAAAATATTGAAATGAAGTCACAAATTTATGAAAGTAACACCAAGTATTTGAGAAATGAGATTAGGAGATAGTAAAGAGATACCTCTGGAAATAATAGTAGAAGAAATCAGCGTATAGCAAGGTCTGGATAAGCCCCGCTATCCAAGCTGCAAGAGAAGAACAATGACACGTCAATTAAGCCCTATATCAAAGGTTAAATTTAAAATGCAGAAGACAAGATGATGAATGTAATTTCCAAGAGCATTATAGAAGCAAGAGCAAGTGCCCATATCATCAAACTTGCAAAAGCATATGCACGCATAGAAACTGAGTAAAAATATTACTTATCCAGTGGACATAGTGTTGCTCGGTAAAATAGCGATAAATCCAGTTTAATATGTAGAGTGCTCGATATGCCCTGCAATAAGACAAGCAGATAAGATTCTCCAGAAGTATAACAGCTCGCTTAATATAGGCAAACTTTATATCAGTAGGACTCATAAAATTCCCATGTCATGCAAGAGTTGAGTTACCAGTTAGCACATCTACCTGGCTACACTAATTAAGTTTGGAAACTACTTTACTCGTATTATCTTGACCCACTCCAAAGACAAAAGTCAACACTGGTTCAGAATTCTACACCCATCGTGTATGACAAAGTATGACTTCAGAAAACGACATTGATTTAAGTGATTCCTGAATTTAAAATCACATAAGCAAAAGACAATAAGTTTTAGTTTAAACACAAAGTGCAAGTACTGGTGCTAAACCTAATGAAAAATGGCAATTTTTATGCCCATGTCAGTTCAACAATTATGAATCTACTTTCACTTTCTGGCTATTTAACTGATTGATTGCTACACAGGCCCCCTAAAAGCCTAGTGGTGGTTGAGCATTTTGGATCAACTTCAAGGTCAATTTTTCAAGGCTGACAGGGGGAAAAGAGATGATGCCCAATACAGATGTACTTTCATTTCATTAACCATCAACCTCATGTAGCTCTGTTTCTCTTCATTTCCACCATGTTATACCAATATTTTCTATCCAACCAGATTTCTATATCAATGTCTTAGGAAAGGAGCATGTGTTCCCAATTTCCTTCCACCCTGAATATAAGATAGTGATATAACATTGCTAGGCTAAAAATCAATACCATCATTATAGATGCAGCATGTTTGATTGGTAATCAAATGCAAATAAAAGCCTTATGGTTAGAATTATACATGATATAAATACAAGAAGATAAGATGTATTCAGCGTAAAAGTGTTTGCATCTCCTATATAGGATCAACAATAAGTTCATAATGTTACTTCCATTCTTCTTCCTTTTGATATTTTTCTTGTTCATTTTCTACAGTAATCATAGATAAAGCATACGAATAGGATCTTTACAGGAACATGATATAACAAAGCACATTCCAGCACTGAAGCCATGGAATAGAAGATAATGAAATAATGTATCTAATTGCAAATTCATACATTCCAAAATGATAAAAAAAAAAGATATTTTAAGTAGGAAAAGGACAATGGAATATGTCCAAAAATAACAAAAAAATACCGTACCTCAAACCAAATTCCTAATGGTAAGAAGATAAGAGTATCCAATCTCAATAGTGAAAACAACAAGGTGGTTGGAAGAAAAAAGGAATCATTATTTAAGAAACTCAGAATACAATTATTCAGGGAAAGAAGATTACCCAAGGAGGAATACGTATTGCCCTGTCAAATTGTCAATATTTCTTGTCCTTTGCAAAAGGACCAGCTGGGGAAGTATGGCAACAGCTTCCAAGAATATTGAAAATGTCCACATTATCTGCAAAATCAAATTGAGCAAACTTATATCAGAAATTGAAACAATGGAAAACATAGTGTGTTTGACAAAGATTAGCATGGTAAATATGCAAAATGGGTTATAAATGGATACCTCTTTAAAAGTGAACTTCTCATTTATAACTAGGGCCAAAAGCAGGCACGGTAGCATCAGAAAAAGATGGCGAAAGGTGTCTTCATCCTTATTATAAGATCTACGAACTATCCTGTGATGCCTTATGTACCAAACAATGGAGAAGGAGCTTCCCAAAAATATCAACTTCATTACCGTATTATAGAGTGATACGAAATTTGTAAATATATCCAGATAGCGGGCGGCAAAGACAATAGCATACAGTTCTTGAGTCTTCAGAGAAATGCCTGCGCAAAACATAGGAAAATAACCTTTATTTAAAACAAAATGAAAAAAAAAAGAAAAAGAAAAGACCAATTTTTTAGAGAAAATATGAATTTCCCAAAGGTATCATAAAACCAAAACAGTACAAGACATGCGAAAAGGTCATATAGACACAACTGATAATGGACAAGAACACAATATAACTAAAACCATAACTAGGATGCACAAAGCATTAAACAGTTAAATATTATGGGTTAAATCGTTTGAAGAAATTAAAGTCAAGTGGTAATCTCTTCAATACAGTACAAGTATAAAAATACGACATTCTCAAAGCTAACAGAGTGGGAATATAAACTTTTAACTCTTAAATAGATGTTATAGATCAACCATTAAACAAGTAATGAAATCTCCAAAGCATCCATTTCCCATAACAATTACAATATTAATCTTCACAAGTTTTCTCTTTTTCACCTACATTATCTTCTTAACATTATTCTCACCTCCTTAAGATTATAATTAAGCTTGAACCTTAAGAATCTTACAACAATCTGACATTCAAGCACATGCAAATCACACAGCTTTTCTCAAATCTATAGTGCCTTTGATTTCTTCAAGCAAAACACTTTACTTATACCATTTCATTTATTTATGCTCACATGTCTCAACAACTATTGCCCGTGCCATAACTGGATTGGATGATTGATACATTTTAAACCAGTAAGCACATCAAGCACGATCTATTATTTCCTCAAAACCCCAAACAAAAAAACAGAAAAAGAAAAATAATAAAAGAAGACGAAGAAAGAATTAGAGAGGTTTTTCTAAATCAAACAATCACATGAAACCTCATGTAAACTTCATAAAGTGCCTCCACCTTTCAACTTTTCAACTTTTAAACCTCTAGACCTTGGCCCTTTTTTCATTATTCAACCTTTCACCACTCACTCTGCTATTCCTCGTATGACCAAACTAAGATTGAATACATCTCATTCTAACTCATAGAAGCCCCATTATGAAAGTATCTATAACTTTCTATATCATCTTAACACGGTTACTTTTTCCCTCTTTGTCTTTTCTTTCAAATTACAAAATGGTGATCTGCTACCAACAATTGACCATGGGGAAGTTCTTGGATATGCCTAGTTAATTGCAAAATCAACAATAAAGATGAATGTTTGGTAACAACCATCTCGGCTCTTTTCTGACTCTGTATACTTTTATTACTTGCTTAATTGTTTCTCAAACTAGTATAACGCTATCAAGTGTCTTGATCACATAAAAGATCTGAAAAACAGCTACAATTTTTTAAACAACACATCACGCTCCTTGGGATCCTATGATAAGTTTTATTATGTAACTTTGGCAAAGTACACATAAAAAGAAGAAAAAGTGGAGGTGTTGTAATCGATTATTTATTCTGGTTTAATTGCAAAAGAAAAAGAATATACTATTACATCTATACTCAGGTGCCCCTATCTCTCCCTAAATATATCTATTCAATCTACTCGCCAAAATTAAATTGTAATCTACAAAAATATCTATTCAATCTACTTGCCAAAAGTAAATTGAAATCTACAAAAATATCTATTCAATCTACACGCCAAAAGTAAATTGAAATCTACAGAAATATCTATTCAATCTACTCGCCACTCTGTTGCATCCATTGTCAGCGATGTTTTGCCACGACTCAGTAAAACTACCAATTTGTAACCATATTCAAATGAATTCATGAGAATGCCAAGTAAATAGCTTCTAAGCAAACCCGTCACTCACCAGAAAACAGAGCCATCCAAACATTCCAAGTAAAGCCACTTCATTAAAAGCTCATAAGCACCCCAAGAACACAATTTGAACAATCCTGAGTTCACAAACAACAATTTCTACCAATGCCATAGCTTTACTATCTTAATCTGGTCAAAATGCACTAAAATTCTAACCCAATCTCGAATATTTACCTCCACCTTGACCAAGTGAACCCATCTACATAAATCAGAAAAGAAAGATTACAACATTTTCAAAACTACAAAGAAAACAACCCGACCCATTTCCTTTCTCCTCCTCATTTCAGTAACCAAACAAAAACCCAGATAAATTGCATTAAAAACGACAGGAAAATAAGCAAAAATTAACCCCAAAAAATGAAAAATGGAAAAATGAATGTGGAAGCTAACGAACCGGCACAGGATTTGATGGTGTGGATCTTGAGCAGCAAAACCAGGACACTTGCTAAATGGGTCATGTCCCCTGCTAATCTAAATATATTCATTTTGTGTTTCTCTCTTTTTTTTTTTTTTTTGGGGTTTACACAGAACCAAAAGAAAAACAAAAACAAACAGAAAAATGTAAACTATGATGACCCACTTCGGATCAATCAGAATTATATATATTCTTGGAAAGATTTTTCTCTAATTTCCCAGATCTCCCGTTTGATCCACCAGAAAAAAATGGTTTTTTTATTTTCTCAAGAGTTTGAAGGTTTTTCAGTTTTTCTCTTTACTATCTTCGAAGGTTTTGTTTTTCCCTTTATTTTTCTGTTTTGCGTTCCAGCGACATAGGAAAGAATGAAAATCCTGGTGATTTTTTTTTTTAAAAAAAAAACAAAATAAATAAAACAATGGTTTATATGCCAAAAAAAAATATATATATATATATTAAAAAAAAAAAGAAGAAGAAGAAAATAGTGGAATTCTTTTTCTCTCTTTTTTTTTTTTTGGTTTATTGTTTTTTTGTTTAGGTTTATATGTTAAATTTTCTAACTCTAGCTGTTAATTAATGTACATAATATCAAAAATTAAAAACTAAAAAGAACTGTTAATGTGCATTAAAAATATATATATTTTTTTATCTCATAAGAAATTATGATTATTTTCTTCTTTTCATCTTTTTTTGTAGAAAAAAAATTTAATATTTAAAATTTCAAAAGGAAAATTAACGACCGTTAAAAAACAAATAATAATAAGATAATGGGATTACGAGATTTTTTTCTGGATAATAATGAGTATTTTATCCCAAAAAAAAAAAAAAAAACAAGGTGGTCTAATCAAAGGTTCACTGTTATTTTTTGCAGTAACCTACCTAACTCTTTGTAACAGTGAGATCCATGTTATTTATTCATGTATAGAATTGTTCTTCATATTTTATGAGAAAATTGCACTAATTTTGTCAATGTTCCTACTTAAAATATTCAGCAAAAAGAATATTCCTACTTAAAATTTAATTTTGCAAAAATTACCCCTGAACATTTAAAATTTTATTGAAATTATTATAATGAGACTTCTCTTAGCTACGCAAATAAATAATGCAAGAGTTTTATATACAGCTTCAGCTGAAACAATCTTAGAAAGGAAATTACTACAAGTTAATTATTAGAATTTCTAAACCAAATTCAACCAACTAAATGATACCACTAATACTTCTATGAGTAGAAATTCTTGTATATATAGACGCTAAAAGTTTGATGAAATCAACTTTATTAAATTTGAACCCCTTATTTTTTTTTTTTCCTTATAGGTTCAATTAGTTATGGTTTTTTTTTTTTTCATCTTTCTCTAATAATTATCCCTAATTGTTCCAAGTGGCAAAACTTTTTGCTTTTTTTTTTTTTCTTTTTTGGTACCCATTCAAAGTTTGATAAATGATAGTGTAAAAATGCATTACTAATAAAAATAACAATAATGTGTATTTTAAAATATTAAAATTAATTAATTAATCCTCAAGCATAGATATCCAAGGAGGGTCTCTCTAGAATGAACAACTTTATATTCTTGAGCTACTAAAAATGATCAAACAAAAAAGTAACATATATATATATATATATATATATATTTATATTTCTTAGTTATTATAGGTCACTTCGTAATAAAATCAACAAGGGCTCTAGAAGGATATAATATATTGTTTTTTGTCGGTGTTGTGCATTTCTTGGCTGAGGATGATTATGTTTTTGATATATTTTGTCATTGTTTATTTCCATCCTACATGCTTAGAAGTTAACCGATAAATTTAAAGTAAAGTATCTTTATCTTGATGTTGCGTACACACTTCTCAAACAAAAGATAACAAAAAGCATAAACTTGCTTTGATCATTCTTATGATTATAAGACCCATAATATATTTATATATATATATATATATATATTGTGGAAGACAAATAAATTCTTTGTGGAATAATTATATGCTTCTTTAAAATTCTACAAAGTTTTTTTTTTTTTTCAAATAATATTATCAGAGTTTTTTGGGTGAATAAATAATATTATTAGAGTTGAGGGATTAGAATTACGACAAAGAATGGACTTTGTCACTGTTATTTAAAAGACAATTCTAGAAAGCTTTTACTTTACAGGAAAACACAAGTTTTCTTGTCTCATGATGAAGCATTTCAACGAAGATAGTGTTAAGAGAGAAGGAAGAAGAGTTAAAAGAATACTTCTAAAGCATTTCCAATACTCGTTTTGAAAACTCTATTTTAAAAATTTATATTTCATTTTTTTTTTTTAACTCTAACAAGCTTTTTAAATTTAAAAGCTAAAATAAAGAATGAAGTTTAACCAAATCCACTTTTTAAAACTCATTTGTAAATTTACAATTTTCTATACACGATTATAATTAATTTATTAATTATAATTTCATGTTTTAATTTTTTTAAAATACTATTTTAATTCAGGGAGAAGAAAAAAAAAAGAAGAGAAAAATATGAATCTGTTTATAGGAAAATGTAAAATAACTACCATTAGAATTTGATAAAAAAAATTTACTCTCTATTTTTCAAAATTTTTTAAGATACTTTCTATTTTAACTGTATTTTTTAAATTAAACAATACCAAATGCTCTAAATGGTGTAATTTTTTAAAAATAATGGTAGAGTCAATTACTTTTGCCTTTTCTACCCCAAACAAAAAAAAAAATACTTTTGCTTTAATAGAGTAGAAAGACACTAATTTGGTATGGAGTTTGGTGTGATCGACTATCAAAATCAATTTAATGAATCATTCAATTTTAAAACTATTGTCAATATTATATAATTAACAAAAATTTTGATCATTTGATTAGAAAATTAAGTTCTATTAATTTTGATTTATTAAACTTTTTAAGGTAGAACAAACAAAAATTAGGGTTACTAAATTTTTTTTTGTTTTCACATGCCCATTAATTTTAAAAAAAAAAAGAATCAACAATTAATATATATATATATATATATATATATGTATATATAGATGTACCATCATACTTTATAAAATTTATTTATTAGCCAAAAAAAAAGTACTTCATAAAATTTACCATATTTTGAACTGAAAAACAAGACAATGGCAGATTGAGAAAGAAATGCCAGCCACATCTAATGTGAAATAGACGCAAATTGTAGCGAAAACAATCTTCCATTTCATTTATTTATTTATTTGGACATCCTTCCATTTCATATTCAAGCTTATCTATGTTTTTTTATAAAATAAATAAATAAATAAACATTTTTCAAACTTTTTTTCTCCATTTGTTAAATATCATTTTCCATCTTCCACATGCAGAGATGTTTTCAAACATATATATAAATACAAATTAGAAAAAAAAAAAAATCAAGAGAAGCATGTTAAACATAAAACGTCAAACTTGGAAGCAATAAAACATGTCTGAGCATGTGACTCCATTAATGACTTTTATACAAGTTACAACATATTCAAATGTATTTATAACAGCTACACACACACACACACACACACACACACACACACACATATATATATATATATATATATATAGAGAGAGAGAGAGAGATAAATGTACAATAAATTTTATATCATATTTCATGGGCGGTTATGAAAGTGACCAAATATATCACAAATCACAATTTCACCAAAAAATCCATTTGGAATATTCACTAAACTCCACCCAAGAGAATGCAAGCTCTTAATTTTATATGTTTTATTTTCTTTAGAAGTATCGTAGTAGATATGAAACAAATATATATGTACAAAACTTTTAGCTGGATAATATCCATGCCTACCTATTTTTTTCTCAACAAAGAAACCTGTCTCACAAATCTAATCTGTTTTCATTAATTAATTTTGTTTTTTACTATTTTGGATTGCAACTGAGTTCAGTGTATATAAAAGAGTGGAACGTTTTTGCACACTATCTAACGGTATGTTCCAGTAACTGCTTGGCTCGCTGACCCAAAAAAGAGCCTGTTTTCCCACATGAAAACTAGTAAGCTTTTTCTACTTCTTTGTCCGCAATTACAATTTGAACCCTCTCTCTCTCTCTCTCTCTCTCTCTCTATATATATATATATATATATCATCTTTTTCAAACTCCATTTATCAACTTGTTCTGTATTTTCCTCTTCAAAAGTCTATATCTATCAATCTTGTCTGTGACAAAAGCAATATAAGCTTTCAATGTGGTGTGCTGGTGTTGTGCTTATGCATGAAAGGAAGTCTTTTTTTGAAATGGGTTTGGTGTCAATCTACATAATTGAACTTGTTCTGTTGCTAATTACACTGATAAGCTTCAAACTTGTTCATGGAGGAATTCCTACCACTCTTGATGGACCCTTTAAGCCTGTGACTGTCCCTCTTGATGAGAGCTTCCGAGGCAATGCCACTGACTTGCCAGATGCCGATCCTCGGGTTCAAAAACCGGTTGATGATAGCCAGCCTGAGCAAATCTCTGTCTCTCTTTCTGCAACATATGGTTCTGTATGGATATCTTGGATTACAGGTCTTTCTCTTTTATTCTAAAGTTGTTGCCTGCTCAACTTTCTTTAGCTTCTTTCTTTGGAGTTTGAATTACATGAAATGCAAGTTAAGAATAAGATAATGAATAGGAAATATGAAAGTTGAAGTTAGAGTTTGGATTGGCTTTCTTGTTTCCGTTTTTTTTTTTTCTTTTGGGAATCTAATTATTGGTGTTTTTGTCTTTTACAAAAGCAATAGTGACAAAACAATTTGAATTTGGTTGCTTAAATTTAATATACATCCAAAACACTTTGGTTATGGTTTCCAGCTAGCTTCTCTTTCTTCCACTTCTCTTTTCTTTTTTTTCCTTTTGCATGCATATGTCAGTATATGTAACCGTTACATTAGACAAAATTAAAATTTTTTTTTATGGAAAATGTAAATGTTATATGGAATGAATGTTCTTTAGCTTCCTGATTCTGCTGGTCTAGTTACTTGATATGTTCAGATTAACTTTGCAGGGCAATTTCAAATTGGTGACAATATAAATCCATTGGATCCTAGTTCTATACAGAGTGTTGTTTTTTATGGAGTTTATGGAAATCCACTCACTCTCCAAGCAACTGGACATTCTCTTGTTTACAATCAGCTTTACCCTTTTGAAGGCCTTCAAAACTACACTTCCGGAATTATACACCATGTTCGTCTCACCGGTATGATTTCTGCAAACTCTAATAGCTTCATGAATTCCATACTAAATTACAATATCTTTGCCATATCAAACATCTGAAAGCTATAAAATTATATGAAACCAAACAAATAATGTGACTTTTCCTCCCATGTGAACTTGAGATTTTCTGGTTTCTGCTGATTATAAATTGTGTTTAAAACTTGATACAACTCATTTGCATTTTTGCCCTTGTAAAGACCATTAGCATTAGCTGTACGAGTGGGCTTATATGTGGGCTTTTGGGATTGATGATAATTTAGCAGTTTCATGATTTTATAGTGACTTTTCTGTAGGATTGAAACCCAACACACTATATCAGTACCAATGTGGAGATCCATCTATACCAGCAATGAGCAAGCTATACTATTTCAAGACAATGCCGGTTTCAGGGCCAAAGAGTTATCCAAGCAGAATAGCAGTGGTTGGTGATCTGGGTCTTACATACAATACAACTTCAACCATTGATCACATGATAAGCAACCATCCTGATCTTGTCCTTCTGGTTGGTGATATCTGTTATGCAGACCTCTATCTCACAAATGGAACCGGCTCTAACTGCTATTCTTGCACGTTTTCACAAACACCTATTCACGAAACTTATCAGCCTCGCTGGGATTATTGGGGAAGGTGAGAATTTTGTGCTTGTCTGAATTTTAGTCACTAAAAATTTGGTTGAAATTCCAAATCAACGGCAAATTCATCTCATTGTATATTTGTTCTTAGGTACATGCAGCCATTAGTTTCCAAAGTTCCAATCATGGCGATAGAAGGGAACCATGAAATTGAACCACAGGCGGAAAACCAAACATTTGTTGCTTACAGTTCTCGATTTGCATTCCCCTCGAAAAAGAGTAGATCATCATCAACATTCTACTACTCTTTCAATGCAGGAGGCATTCATTTCATAATGCTTGGTGCATACATAGCCTATAGCAAAACATGTAATGTTCAGTCCTCTTCACATTCGTTTCATGTCACTCTGGGATTAAGCAGATTTTGAGATTCTCTTATTTTTTTTCCCATTGCAGCCGACCAGCACAAGTGGCTGGAGAGAGACTTGGCTAACGTCAACAGAGAAGTGACTCCATGGTTGGTAGCTACATGGCACCCTCCTTGGTACAGCACCTATAAAGCACATTACAGAGAAGCAGAGTGCATGAGAGTGGCCATGGAAGATTTACTGTACAAGTACCGCGTAGACATTGTCTTCAATGGACATGCAAGTATAATTAAACAACAAACAGTGATTCTTTCTTCTTGTTAATGTGATTTGTTCGAGAATATTGGCCAAAAACGATGTTGTTGACAGTATGTTTCCTAATGAAATGTAATCGACAGGTTCATGCCTATGAAAGGTCAAATAGAGTGTTTAACTACACTTTGGATCCTTGTGGCCCACTTCATATTGTTGTTGGAGATGGCGGAAACCGGGAAGAGATAGCAATTGAACATGCTGATGATCCTGGAAACTGTCCAGAACCATCATCAACACCAGATAGTTATATGGGTGGCTTCTGTGCCTTTAATTTTACATCAGGCCCTGCTGTAGGAAAATTCTGTTGGGACCAGCAGCCTGAGTATAGTGCATTGAGAGAAAGCAGCTTTGGCCATGGGATTCTAGAGGTACACCCTCACTCTCTCTCTCTCTCTCTCTCAACATTCTTTCATCCATTTGTTATTTGTTACAGCTCATTTTCATGTTTAATTCCCTCTGCGAGGGAAAATTTGAATTTAATTTCGCTTCAGTACCTTTGGTTAATATCATTTTGCCCCTTTGAGGTTTTGACTTACTAGATTCAGCCAAACTTTTCTGGTTGCAAAAATAACATCCATCTCCATGATGGTTTCAAAAGATTTTCATCTATCTCTCCTATTGCTATATTCACACCCATTGTCTTCAACATCATTCTCCATCATTCACAGCCCCACAAACCATAAGAGTGTAATTTCCCATAACCTGAAGGTCTCATTGAAATGAAAGTAAAGCTCAGAAAAAAAAGCTGGGAAGAAACTAACCACCCTGAATTAGAGTCTGTTAACCAAACTGTCAGCCCAAGGGCTTTTTCTTCTTTTGTTTGTGTTAATGACCCAAAATCTAAACATAAAGTGAAAAACAATTTGAGAAACTATTATATCAAAGGCACTGCTGAGACATGTGTCTAATTTGTGGTTCAAAGGAAACCTTTCAATTCTCAGTTTCAGATCCCATAATTACAAAGGCATATTAATGGTGATCATAAAATGCTTCTGGTTCTAATTATTAACAATTCCCACATTTATGGTCCAAATAGGAAGAATTACATGCTGATAGGGATTATTTTGACATTCGCAGATGAAAAATGAGACCCATGCTCTATGGACTTGGCATCGCAATAAAGACTTATACAAAGTAGCTGGAGATCAAATTTACATTGTTAGACAGCCTGAAAAGTGTCCAGTTGAGGCAGAGGTAACATTTTAGAGTACAGACCAAATGAAGA